>NW_012115154.1:9002456-9012683 GCF_000951035.1 Colobus angolensis palliatus | reverse complement strand
CGCCACCGCCCTCCGCCTCGCTCCAGCAGCGTCCACAAATGCGGCGCAGGCTGCTGCCACCGCCTGGACCGCCCGCGCCGGCGCCCACTCGCTCAGCCGGCTCTGCATTCACGCGTGCGTCTCCCAAGGGCAGGTAGCCCCTACGACCAGGACAGCCCCGCACACGGTGTACCATCTGGCCAACAAAGTCTCTCCCTGTCTCCCTCCGCCCAGCTGGGTCCCTCTCCCCGAGCCGCGGCGTCAGGGGACGGGAGGACTACATGTCCCAGCATGCCTCAGGATGCGGCCTCTCCAGGCGCCCCAGTCAAGGTGAGAGCGTCCCAGGGACCCGCGCTGTCCGCTATAGGCCGGCGAGGCCCCCATCCCCAGCCGGACACTCACTGACGGACTCCACCATCTGCAGCAGTCCGTGCGCGGCCGCTTCTGAAAAGGCGGCCTCCAGCGCGAGCGAAAGACGCCAGCCGAATCAGGGCGGACATACTCGCCTGCGTCCGCCCGGCAGTTCCAAGCCGCCTCGCCCCTGCCTACTTCACTTCCTCGGCGCCCCGCCTTCCGTGACGTCACGGAGTCGCCCGTCTCCAGGAGGGGGGGAGCCGGCAGTTGCTCCCGACCCAAATTAGCTGTGGGTCCTTTAGCTGCAGGAAGCCTCTCTCCTGAGAGCAAAGCCCACGCATAGTTTATGGTTGCTGAGCTGCCCCGTGCCTCCTGAAACAGCTTGTTGGTTGCCCCTCTGATCCAGTAGGGCTCTCCCCCGTTCTCCTGCCCCTCCTAAAACTGAGTGGTGTATAATTTTTTTTTTTTTTTGAGACAAAGCCTTCCTCTGTCGCCCAGGCTGGAATGCAGTGACACCATCTCGGCTCACTGCAACCTCTGCCTCCCAGGCTCAAGCGATTCTATTGCCTCAGCTTCCCGAGTAGCTGGGATTACAGGCGCGCGCCACTGCGCCAGGCTAATTTTTGTATTTTTAGTAGAGACGCGTTTTCACCATGTTTGCCAGGCTGGTCTCGAACTCCTGAGCTTAGGTGATCTGCCCACCTCAGCCTCCCAAAGTGCTGGGGTTACAGACGTCAGCCACCGCTCCCGGCATGAACGGTGTATAAATTAGAGGAGAGCATCCGCTATTTTCAGGATGAAAGTTGACTTACTTGTTTTCCAGATACTCGCTAAGAACTCTAAGGGCAAATATCCTTTTCTGCGTTTTGCAGGCCGCATCGTGGCCCTCTTCTGGTTATCAGATGAACACCCTATTTGAACGGATGTATTTCAGAAAGTGAGGGAAGGGATGTCAAGCCCTACCACCGAGTGCTCAGCTTCTAAATGCAAATAAGATTCCCATTCAAATTTTAACTAACTGTGAGGACAGACTCTAGGTGACCTAACATACAGCATCTAAGCCCAAATCAAGAAGCTACTCTGGAGCTGGAAGTAGAAAACAAAGAGATGAGGAAAAAAAAGTTGTTCACAAAATTTTATGTTAACTTAATTCCCTACTCCGAAAGGTTCACTTGATTTCCCTCTCCCTATAGGTTTTGTTGAGACGGAGTCTCACTCTGTCGCCCAGGCTGGAGTTCAGTAGTGCGATCTGGGCTCACTGCGACCTCCGCCTCCCGGGTCCAAGCGATTCTCCTGCCCCAGCCGCCCGATTAGCTGGGACTACAGGCACCGGCCACCACGCCCGGCTAATTTTTGTTAGAGACAGGGTTTCACCATGTTGGCCAGGCTGGTCTCAAACTCCTGACCTCAGGTAACCTGCCTGCCTCAACCTCCCAAAGTGTTGGATAACAGGCATAAGCCACTGCGCTGGCCCATGTGCCCCTTTTCTATTGCTGCTGTAACAGCTCCTAGGAACTGAGGCCCTGGGCCCAACACCCCCCAAGCTCACCTGGCATCAGATCCACCCAGTGAAGCCCGGAGATGCAGCCGCCTTAGGAGAGACCCTGAGCCAGAGGACCCAGCTACACCCAGATTTCTGACCCACAGAAACTGGGAGACAATAAATGCTGTTGTTTTAAGCCACTATATTTTGGGATGGTTCGTACACAGCAATAGATAATACAGGCCACAAATGGCTTGATTCGATTCACTGGCTTTAAGGCTGTGTTGGCATAGGCTCGGGGAGGAGACTGCTGTCTTTTTGTCCCTCTCCCACCTCCACACTGTACCTGAATGTGCACTGGCACAAGGGGCTGTGTGACCAGCTGGTGTGCTCTCTCCCAGCCATCTGGAGCTATCCCAACCCCTCTCTGCCTGCCTTGAATGCCCCAAGACCTGGGAAGGAAAAAATAACATCACCTCCCTAGAAAAAAACTGCACCAAAGGAATCTCTGTCCACCTAAACCATACTGCTCCCTGAAAGACAGGAATGAGGAACTTTATCCTGGAGAAGGAAAGAATGGAAGAAACTAGTCCTGTGGTCAGGGCAGGACTTTTGGAGAGCACAGGGCTTGACTCCATTCACTGCCTAGTGGTTTCTAAGACGAGCAATATAATCTATGAAGGTGCAGGGATAAAATGTGATTTTACCTAAAAAAAAAAAAAAAGAGAGATTAAGCTTTACAAATATCCCCCCTCCAGGCTGACCCCCAGGCCCCTCCTAGTCTGCCAGCCGGCCACATCAGCTCAGCTCTGAGAAGAAATCCCATGGTTGGGCCTGGTGGAGAGGGGCAGGCAGTGGTCACTGCAGGTATGTCCCCGGGCACTGCCATGGAGAAGAGGACATACTGGTTATATTAACTCTGTTCCTATTCACCAAAATTAATGCCTGCAAGTGGACAGGCGCAGACACTGTGGCAGAGAAACTGTAGTTCCAGACTAGCGTGTGAACCCGGGGCCATGTTAAGGAAGTAGCCAAGCTGTTCTGCTCATGTGGCCCAGTATGTCAGCCACTTTCATCAGTTTTGTTTTGCCTCATAATAAAAGTCAGCAAGATAATTTGAAGTACAATGAAATTTGCCCTAAGTGTATATTTATGCTGGCAGATAGCACCTGCAGGAAATTTATACATAAATTGTGTGTGTGTGTGTGTTTGTGTGTGGGTATGTGTGTGCGCGCACGCTATGGATCAATAGGACTTGATGGCATTTTCTAACCTGAATATCAAAGTCTGGGAACTACCAGCAGAACCCACCTGACCAGGGAGTACAGCGGGTCAAGAAAAGAGAAAAACAGGAAAACAAAATAAATTTATTTGTCCGCCTACACAGAACATTTTCCCTGAAGGAGAGTGTCCCTGGCACCTGGCCCAGCTTCCACAATGGAATGGATAGGCCCCTTCCCTCCTTTTACTCCCTAATTGGCCCAAAGCTTTTGAACAGACCCTCAAACCAAGCGGAGGAAGCCATGATGTGCCTTCCACCCCTGGAGGGTCACATTTGAAATTGGTGTCCCAATTTTAAAACATCCCAGCTGCCATAGGAGAGGCTCTTGGAAGTAGCCTCCAGCTCTTGACAAGGGCCCACACAGGCCACTGCCCCATCACGGGGGGCACGCTGGGCCTGTGAGGAGGAAGGGCCTCGCTGCCTCCAGGATGTCCAGTTTGGGGTCCAGCGAGCGGCCAAGCCCCTCCAACACCATGATGGCAAATACAATGGAGGCAAAGTTGCTCTCAAGCTTTACCTGGAACAGAAAAACAGAACAGTTCGTCTTGGAACCTACTGATACAGGGACGTGTGTCCTGGATAATCACCTTGCTGTCCACTCTCAGCCTCCCTCAGACCTGCCCACGGGATGTTTACCATCTACCTGACATTCTCTTCTTTACCGCATCATCTCCCCAACCATCTCATCTACTCGCCCAGCCTCCCATCTACTGGACACACTAAGGAAAAATCTAGGGGTGCGGAATATACTTTTCTAGGTTTGTGTCCATTTGTGCATATGAATGAATGATCAAATAAATCTTTCACACATATCCCAGACTCTATACATTTAAATACAGGTCATTCTTCAAAACCTATGGTAACCTGTATGTATGTATGTATATATGTATCTTATAGACAGGGTCTCACTGTCACCTACGCTGGAGTGCATTGGCAAGATCACAGCTCACTGCAGCCTTGAGCCCCTGGACTTAAGGGATCCTTCTGCCTCAGCCTCCTGAGACTGGGACTCTTTTGTAAACAGACGGTCTTGCAATGTTGACAAGGCTGATCTCGAACTCCTGGCCCCAAGGAATCCTCCCACCTTGGCCGCCCCAAGTGTTGAGATTACAGGCAGGAGCCACGTCAGCTGGTCTACAATAGCCTTTTTAAGAGACAACACACAAGCTAGGCGCGGTGGCTCATGCCTGTGATCCCAGCACTTTGGGAGGCCGAGGTGAGTGGATCACAAGGTCAGGAGATCAAGACCATCCTGGCTAACACAGTGAAACCCTGTCTCTACTAAAAATACAAAAAAATTAGCTGGGCATGGTGGCAGGCACCTGTGGTCCCAGCTACTCGGGAAGCTGAGGCAGGAGAATGGCGTGAACCCAGGAGGTGGAGCTTGCAGTGAGCCGAGATTGCACCACTGCACTCCAGTCTGGGCAACAGAGTGAAACTGCATCTCAAAAAAAAAAACAAATAAGAGACAATACACATTTGACTGCTCAAACAGGGTACAGCTATCCCTTCAGAGCCAGATTAGTAGCAATAGCAATTGACAAGGATTATTCAACTATTCTTCAAAAGTATCATCATTATCCCCATTCTATAGAGAAAGAAGCTGTGGCTCAGAGAGGTTCAATGACTTGCTCAAGGCCACTGAGTGAGGAGGAATAGAGCCAGATTTAAACCTAGAAGAACAGGAATCTGCTTTTTAAGTGGACAGAAGGTCAGGAAATGGAAGGTTGAATCATGGGAAATATTCTTTGTTAGAAATTAAAAAGTATTTGTCTCCATTAAGGGCTGGAAGGTTGTCAGGGGTTGGGCTGATCTAGAAGCAGCAGCATGTGGAGCCCAGGAGCAGCTTGTGAAGTTCCAGCCTGGCAGACTGGCCACACAGGCTCCGGTCCGGGTGGGAACCCAGGGCTCCAACACCTCTGGGAATGCTTTCATTCTGAAGCTGGGTGGTGGGTTCTTGGTGTGGATTGGATTCCTTTACCTCTATGTTACTGTCAAATACTTTATTTTTAAAAATTAAGTGCTACCTGAATAGATATTTCTTCTAAGGAAGATATATAAATGGCCAACTGGCATATGAAAAGATGTTCAACATCATGAATCAGTAGAGAAATGCAATCAAAACCACAATGAGACATCACGTCACACCCATTAGGATGGCCACAAAAAACAAAACAAAATGACAACTGTTGGTGAGGATGAGAGAAACGACCCCTTCTGTACTGTTGGTGGGCATATAAAATGGTACAGCTCCTATGGAAGTTCCTCAAAAACTAAAAACATACCATAGGATCCAGAAAACCCATTTTGGGGTATATGTTTAAAAACTGGAAAGCCAGAATACAATTTATAGACCTTACTGGCTACATTAAACATTTTTAAAACTTTTCTAAAATTTGAAAGTAGGATCTTGGAAAGGTATTTACACGTTCATGTTCACTGCAGCATTCTTCACTGTAACCGAGAAGTGGAAACAACCCAGTGAACATCAACAGAGTAACAGGCCGGGCGCGGCGGCTCACACCTGTAATCCCAGCACTTCGGGAGGCCGAGGCGGGCGGGTCACCTGAGGTCAGGAGTTCGAGACCAGCCTGGCCAACATGGCAAAACCCCATCTCTACTAAAAATACAAAAATTAGCTGGGCATGGTGGCGGGTGCCTATAATCCCAGTTACTTGGGAGGCTGAGGCACGAGAATCGTTTGAATCTGGGAAGCAGAGGTTGCAATGAGCCAAGACTGCACCACTGCACTCCAGCCTGGGCAAAAGAGTGAGACCCTGTCTCTTTTTTTTTTTTTTTTTTTTTGAGACGGAGTCTCGCTCTGTCGCCCAGGCTGGAGTGCAGTGGCCGGATCTCAGCTCACTGCAAGCTCCGCCTCCCAGGTTTATGCCATTCTCCTGCCTCAGCCTCCCGAGTAGCTGGGACTACAGGCGCCCGCCACCTCGCCCGGCTAGTTTTTTGTATTTTTTAGTAGAGACGGAGTTTCACTGTGTTAGCCAGGATGGTCTCGATCTCCTGACCTCGTGATCCGCCCGTCTCGGCCTCCCAAAGTGCTGGGATTACAGGCTTGAGCCACCGCGCCCGGCCAAGACCCTGTCTCAAAAGGAAATCCTGTCACATGTTACAACATGGATCAAACCTGGGGACACTATATTGAGTAAAACAAGCCAATCACAAAAGGACAATATACTGTATAATTCCACTTATATGAAATATCTAGAGTAGCCAAAATCATGGAAACATAAAACAGCATGGTGGTTCCCAGGGCTGGGTGGAGAGGGGAATGGGGAGCTAGTCAATTTGCACAAAGCTATACTATGCACCTGGAGAGGGTTGAGGGGTAAATTTTTGGTGTTTTTCATCACAATGAAAAATTTGTAAATGTTTTCAAACTTAAGTGCCTAGTGAAGTGCTTAGAATGCAGTAGCTGCCCTAGACCCTCTGTCTGCTCTTCCATCCTAGGAACAGCAGCAGCCAACACTCAAGGCCCCTCACCCACCATGCCCCAAACTATGTGGGGAGCAGATGTTCAGAGTGAGCCACGGAGGCAGGAGGACCCAGCAGCAGGTGGGGGCTCGGCCCACATGGCCACAAGTGAGCTGCTGGGCCTCTCAGCTTTGGTGCCTGCCTCTTGGAACACTGAGGGGATAAATTGGATACTAATAGATGTCATATAGCTAAGCGAGGTACCACAGGGCAAGCAGAGGGGGCCACAGCACAGCACTGTAAGTACAATCACCATGGCCTCTGCGGGCTGAGAACTGCTGGCACAGGTCAGTGCTGCTGGGCGAAGGGGCTGACGGAAGCCTTTCCGCCTGCTCCAGGCCCCGTGCTCTCAGCTCCCAAGAGTGCACATCCTTTCCCGTTCCTCTCCGAGCTACTCGCTAGCAACGGTTGAGGCTCTCCCCTAAGACTAAGGCAACACTTAAGCTGTTTTTACAACAGAACTTTGCCAAAGTTTTAGAAAGCATGAAAAAGTTTTTCACCAAAAACTAAAACCAAAAAACCCCACCAACAAAGCCAACCCAAGCTCTGGAGTTAGAGAGACAGGGGTCCAGACTAGGGCTTCACCATGCACAGGACATGGATAGTTACTTAGCCTCTGTCCGCCATCTCCTGATGGAGACAAAACAGTGGGGATCCTACCCGCCTGTGGGACTGTCCTGACATTGAGCTGAGGTGTGTGGAAAGCACCTGGCCTCTCCCAGATGGTGAGCTTCACACACACACCAGTGGCAGCCCTAACTGCTCCCATCACTCCTGGGGGCCCTAACTGCTCCCGTCAGTCCTGAGGGACCCTTCGGTCTGTATCTCAGTTGAGTCCCAAGCGCATGGCTATTGCAGAGCACTGTGGGAGCAGCAGAGCCAGCACCTGGCCTGGGTCCTGGGTCCTATGACAAACCCTGGCTCTGCTGTGAGGTCGACCAGATGAGCTGCCCGCCTGTCCTCCAGCATACCCACTGCAGGATGAAGGGGCCAGAGCAGACAGGAAGCTCCTTTCTGGCTCTTACTTCTATGTTATTATTCTTGCCAGCTGCTGCCATTTCCACGTAATGTTTCCTTCTTAAGATTGTAGACCCTCAACAGATGCAATGGAAGATTGTATACCCTCAACAGATTGTAGACCCTCAACAGATGCAATGGAAAAGGCCATCTTCCGACAAGGTCCTCCCTGCTCCACCTTCAACACTGCTTGCCCCTGGCCAGCAGCCTTAGTTTAAAGAGTGCCCTTAGTTTAAAGAGGCTCCATGACAAGGCAACAGAGCCAGGGCACAGGCTAAGATGAACCATGAGGCCAGCTCCCTCTAATGGACTGCAGCAGCCAGGCAGGGGCCATAACAGTCCCGCTAGGGTCTCTGAAAGCACCAGGACACGAGGCATGACCCTCTCGAGTGGACCCTGGACCCCAGGACTTCATTCCACCAGGAAAGAGCTAAGCATGACTCACATTAACACAAGCAGCAAGAATGTGAACCAAGGAGAGAAAGACATGAAAAGCCAGAGGTAGAGGCTGTTTCTACATTTTAAAATACACTTTTCTACTTTTAAATGTCACAGATACTTAGACTGCACTGACTTGACAGATACACAGACTAACTGTGCTACAAAGCACTTGTTGCAAATGGCTTGTTACTAAAAATGCCTTCAAAATATGTAATAGGCCGGGCGCAGTGGCTCATGCCTATAATCCCAACACTTTGGGAGGCTGAGAAGCGTGGATCACCTGAGGTCAGGAGTTCGAGACCAGCCTGGCCAACATGGTGAAATCCCGTCTCTACTAAAAATACAAAAATTAGCCAGGCATGGAGGTGCGTGCCTGTAATCCCAGCTACTCAGGAGACTGAGGCAAGAGACTCACTGGAACTCAGGAAGCAGAGGCTGCAGTCAGCCGAGATTGTGCCACTGCACTCCAGCCTGGGCAAGAGAGTGAGACTGTGTCTCAAAAAAATATATATATATATAATAGAAGCACCTCCCACCACCCTGTGTCCTCCCATCCCGCCCTACCCCATCCCACCTTCCCCAGAGACCTCCCCTCTGACTGGCCCTCACCTTGTGAGTCATCAGCAACTTAAAGACACTGGAGAGAAGGCTGGACACGTGAAGCTGGGAAAACAAAATAAAGGCTAATGCAGACCACAGAGGCTTCCAGAACCGATTCTTTCCTACCACCCACACACTCTCAGCCCCAGGATCCCACCCCACTCCCCCGCCAGGGCACACATACACCAGTGAGCGCAAAAGGGACCATCGGACAAACTTGGAAAGGACTCCTCCAGCACAAGCCCAACTCCCACCTCAAGACTCAGTCACAGAGCCTTTGGAGGACAAGCCTTTGAGCCCCACCCACCCCATCCCTGAAGCAACCACAAAAATCACACCTGCCTGTAATCCTAGCACTTTGGGAGGCCAAAGCGGGTGGATCACTTGAGGTCAGGAGTTCGAGACCAGCCTGGCCAACATGGTGAAACCCCATTTCTACTAAAAATATAAAAATTAGCCGGACGTGGTGGCAGATGCCTGTAATCCCAGCTACTCAGGAGCCAGAGGCAGGAGAATTTGCTTGAACCTGGGAGGTGGAGGTTGCAGTGAGCTGAGATTGCACCACTACACTCCAACTTGGGTGACACAGCAAGACTCCGTCTCAAAAAAATTAAAAAAAATAATCACACCTGGATAGACTAGATCAGCAGGGCCAGCGTGCCAGTGGCCACTCCTTGTCTGACCCATTCCTGTTAATGTGGCCATGAACTTGGGGATAAAACAGTCACATTTGCTAGAACTGTGTGTAAAATACAAAGCAAGCTCTGGCTTGGGTTTAAATAAGGGACATGCGCATTGGGCATATCATTTGGCTGCTTGGAGACCACAGTCCTCCCTCCCTGTGTGCTTGGCTGTCCCCAAATGAACAGCGACCCTGGATGAGGAAGAAGCTGCAGTCTCCTAAGTGGCACTGCACAAGGAGGCCCCCTTGAGCACCAGGAACTTCACCGGGCCTCCTCATGCCTGGAAGATGTGGGGTGGTTCTTTTTTTGCTTTAACACTCACACCCCTCATAAGGAGGTCTCCCTTAGACCCAGGATCTGCTCTGCCCCAGGCCAGGTATGGACACCCCGGCCCCTGTTCCGCAAGTGACCTGCCCACCTTCTCCAGGGTGATGGTGTTCTTCCTGGCCTGGGTCACCAGCGTGGCCATCTCGGTTTTGAACCCCTCCACGTCCCTGCACTCGCTGGCCCGGGCATGATGCAGGATCAGCTCAGCCACTCTCTGACCCTGAAAGATGCAACAGAAAAGGGTCTTGGAGTGGAGCGAGCATAAACCTGGATGCGGTGCCCAAGCGTCTTTCTCATCTCAGCAGCTCCACCCTGACTTTTCTGGCATCTTGCTTTTGGCTCTTCCTCCTCGGGCTGTGACTTTTTCCCTTTGCCCAAACCCACAGGGAGGAATGCCCCCACCCCTGCTGCACTGCACCTCAGTGCTTAACCTTGGCCCAGGGGACACTTTCAAACCAACTTCAGGCCCCAGCTTTGGATTTGCCCTCTCGGAGGCAGGGACTGCCCTGCATTTTGCTGTTTTAATCCCAACATTTTGGGAGGCCGAGGCAGGTGGATCACCTGCAGTCAGGAGT
>NW_012115154.1:8986816-9001011 GCF_000951035.1 Colobus angolensis palliatus | reverse complement strand
GCACACCACCAAGCCTGGCTTTTTCTTTTTTTTTTTGAAATGGAGTCTCGCTCTTTCACCCAGGCTGGAGTGAAGTGGCTTGATCTCAGCTCACTGCAATCTCTGCCCCCTGGAGTTCAAGCGATTCTCCTGCCTCAGCCTCCTAAGTAGCTGGGATTACAGGCACAAGCCACCATGCCCGGCTAATTTTGTATTTTCGTAGAGACCATGTTGGCCAGGCTGGTCTCGAACTCCTGACCTCAGGTGATCCACCCACCCTGGCCTCCCAAAGTGCTGAGATTACAGGCATGAGCCACTGTGCCCGGCCTATTTTCTTATTTTTTATAGAGACAGGGTCTCACTATGTTGCTCAGGCTGGCCTTGAACTCCCGAGCTCAAGCCATCCTCCCGCCTCAGGCTTCCAAAGTGCTGGGATTACAGGTCTGAGCCACCATGCCTCACCAACTTTTTTAATTTAAAAAAATTCACCCCAACATCTGTGGTCCCAGTGAGTCTCACCTGCCCCATCACCACAGCCATGAAAACTGCCCGGAAATTCCTCAGGTCGGAGGCCTGCAGCTCCGCCACGATGCCAGCATCCAACAGCACCAGTCGCAGTGGGCACAGGGCAGATGGCACGGCCACCACCAGAGTGTCACAGACGTCCGCCTGCTGCAGCTGCGCCTCCCGACTTGAGGACGAGCTGTCGGCACCCTGGACCAGGATGTTTCCAGGGTGAAGGTCTGCGTGCACAAAGTTATCCACAAATATCTGGAAGGAGATCACACGGCTCATGAGTGAGTCACCCCTACAGCACCACCAAGCCACACAGAAGGAAAGTTGCTGGGTAACAATAAATTCCCAGCAATCTATCAGCCATAAAGAGGTGCACTTCCTAAAGACCTTTCTTGTTTAGATGTCAACTCAGAATTTGTACAGGATGAGCGAAGTTAAAGTTTTCAAAAGAAAAATTATTTTCCAAGCATTTTATATTATAAAGGGGCTGGTCTCAGTGGCTTTACACCTATAATCCCAGCACTTTGGGGGGCCGATGAAGGAGGGTCACTTGAGCCCAGGAGTTCAAGATTACAGAGAGCTATGATCATGCCACTGCACTCCAGCCTGGGTGACACAGCAAGACTCTGTCTTGTAAAAATAAATAAATAAGGCTGGGTGTGGTGGCTCACACCTGTAATCCCAGCACTTTGGGAGGCTGAGGTGGGTGGATCACTTGAGGTGAGGAGTTAAAGACCAGCCTGGCCAACAAGGTGAAACCTCGCCTCTACTAAAAATACAAAAATTAGCTGGGCATGGTGGCACATGCCTGTAAATCCCAGCTACCAAGTAGAGGCAGGGCAGGAGAATGGCTTGAACCTGGGAGGCAGAAGTTGGAGTGAGCCAAGATCGTGCCACTGCACTCCAGTCTGGGCAACAGAGCGAGACTCCGTCTCAAAAAATATATAATAAAAATAAATAAAATAAAAAGCCTAAGGCCAAACTGCATTTGAAATGCCTTATTTTTACCTTATGAGTTGACTCATTAATATTCTAACTAAAACAATTAGCTACTTATTAAAGACTTTCGGCCAGGCGCAGTGGCTCATGTAATCCCAGCACTTTGGGAGGCCGAGGTGGGTAGATCACGAGGTCAGGAGATTGAGACCATCCTGGCTAACATGGTGAAACCCCGTCTCTACTAAAAATACAAAAAAAAATTAGCTGGGCACGGTGGTGGATGCCTGTGGTCCCAGCTACTCGGGAGGCTGAGGCAGGAGAATGGTGTGAACCCAGGAGGCAGAGCTTGCAGTGAGCCAAGATCACGCCACTGCACTCCAGCCTCGGCGACTGAGCAAGACCCCATCTCAAAAAAAAACAAAAAAAAGATTTTCCCCAAACCTCTATATTCTTAAAACTCATAGAACTGCATTTCTTTAAAAACAGCTCATAAATCAGACTTTCCCTCCATTACTTCAACCTGTCCACATCAGTGAGGTGTGAGAGCCAGTGCCACTAGCAGCCACGTGCACACAGGGTCCTTCTGTGGAGGAGGACACAGTTCTCAGGACACACTGGCACGCAGAATTGGAAGGGCAGGAAGGACACAGCTTTGAACCTGCTCAACTGGACAGCAACCCCCAGGGATCGTGTTGGATTCAGGCATGGCTTGTGGAGCAGGAATCAGCCTCCAATAATCAGTCATCTCGGAGGTCAGAGAAACCCCAGCAATCCTTCCACAGGAGATGAGAGGAGAGACCAAGGCAGGAGCAGAACAGCTGCTGGTGGACGGGCTCTCGGGACTGCTTCCAGTGGACACGGGGCCCCAAGCACCGTGGATCCCTCCTCCCTGTAGATCCAGGCCATAGACCCCATCCCTCATGGAGGCAGACCATGAAGGGACTGTCCTAATCCAGATTGTAGCTTTGGTAGGGATAAGGGAAGCTGCTACCCATGTGAAAATCCTGGGACCTAGGGGGCTGGAACCTGCACACCTGCAGGACATGGTCACCAAAGGCTGGGCTGACCCTCCAGCAAGGCTAGCACCTCCTAAGTAGGTCACTAATCTTGGCCCTGGTATACTTTTTTTTTTCTTTGAGACTGAGACTCACTCTGTTGCCCAAGCTAGAGTATAGTAGTCTGATCTCGGCTCACTGCAACCTCCACTTCTTGGGTTCAAGCGATTCTCCTGCCTCAGCCTCCCAAGTAGCTGGGACTACAGGCAGGCACCACCACATCTGGCTAATTTTTTGTAGTTTTAGTAGAGACGGGTTTCACCACGTTGGCCAGGCTGATCTCAACTCCTAACCTCAAGTGATCTGCCCGCCTCAGCCTCCCAAAGTGCTGGGATTATAGGAGTGAGCCATCATGCCTGGCCTGGCCTGGTATACTTTTAAAAATTCACTGAGCATAATTTAAGATCTATGCACTTTATAGAATGTTGCTGTAATTCAGTTTGTTTGTTTTTTTTTTAAGTGTCTGAATCTTCTGGAACCTTGCCTTCAGCTCCACCCAGGGTCTCATGCCCCGATGCTGACCCCAAAACTGGAGGCCTTTCATCCTCTCTCCTCTCGTGGTGCTGCTTCGTGCTGCTTCTCCCCTGGCTACATCCCTCTTGTGCCCCTTGGAGCCCTGTTCCTGTGGACAAAGTCCTCTTGCCACTAGGTTCTAACTGCAACTACTGAACTGAAACCTGGGTGTGCCTCAACAATCCTGCTTCTCCAGGAGCCAGAGGGGTGGGAGCTGCTGACTCCCCATCTCACAGGCCCTGGGATGGAGTGGAGTTGGGGTTGGACAGGAGTCACCTGAGCTTATCCCTGCAACGGCTCTCAGCCTTCTGCACGTGCGTGCGTGCTGTCAGCCTGCAGGACTCCACCAGTTCTGAGCGCCCCTGCTACAGGGACTCCAAATGTGCCTCCACCCACAGCTCCATCTCTGACTCCTCAATTCATTCTCCAGCTCTCACCACATGCCTGGGTCCTCGCTACCATGATTCCTTGCCTCTGAGACCTAGGTATTCTTCCTCCCTATCCACCTCGACCCTGTCACCCATTCCTGTCATCCTCCCTTCAACCACTGTCCTCCGTCCCAACCACCAGAAAGACCAGACCCCCAACAATCTAAGATCTTCTTCCTTTGCTCCTGCATGGGGGCTGCTAACAATGCTGGGTCACAATTACTACCAATAAAGGCACCATAACTAGCGTGGCTTAGGACTCACAGCGGCTTCTTAGGAATTTCCACTCCTTTAACCATCATGCGGACCCTATGAGGAAGGCACTTATCCTCTTTTGAAAGATAAGAAGCCTGAGGACAAAGGTTAAGTAACTTGCCCCAGACACTCCTCTCTGCCCCCAGCTAGTAAGCTGGAAGCTGAGATTTGAACTCAAAACAAATCCTGCTCTGGGCTCCAGCTCCTAACCCCCAGGCTACACTGCAGATAGGCAAAATACCCCTGTGCCTCTCCAACACCAACATGGCTTGCCACTCCTAATGACCATCCACATTTTCCAAGTAGCTCTTTCTAGTCCCAGGGCAGCAGTTTCAAACCTCTCTATTCTCTTTAAACCTCCTCTCCCACAACCCTCTGCATCCTACTCTCAGCAGAGAACAATGGGCCCTCTTAGTTCACAAGGAAATAGGTTTCCCATGGAAGCACCATCAAATCCTGTCCCTGTGCCTGTAAGTTTCTCCATCCCTCCAGCCCAGGGTTTCTCAGTCTATTGCTGGGGGTGGGCACGGCCGTCCCTGCACTCTGGGGTGGTAAGCTCCTGGCTTCTTCCCAACAGGTGCCAGTAGCACCCCCGACCCCCAACTATAACCACCAAGAATGTCTCCAGACATCGCCAGGTGCCCTCTGGTAGACAAAACCACCCTGTTGTAAACCACGGCTCTGGCCTTTCTGAAACAAAGAATGCCCTCCTGATGCAGCCAGGCCCTTCTTCAGCTGGGGGCCTTCAGAATCCTCGCTGGTAGATACAGGAAAGACAAAACCTACCAAGAGTTCTTAGGAGGTGGAAACACTTGAACATGTTCAAATGCCAAGAATCAAAATCTACCTTCTGGCTACCCTGACTCTCGTCTCACCCTCCCGCTCCAACTCCATGAAGCGGACATGAGGTTGTGACATTAGGGCATTCCTCAGCATAAAAACCTCCTATGTCTTTTTATGGTTTTTTGTTTTTGTTTTTGTTTTTTTAGATGGAGCTCTGTCGCCAGGCTGCAGTGCAGTGCCGTGATCTCGGCTCACTGCAGTCTCTGCCTCCTGGGTTCAAGCAATTCCCCTGCCTCAGTCTCCCGAGTAGCTGGGACTACAGGCGTGCACCACTACGCCTGGCTAATTTTTTGTATTTTAGTAGAGACGGGGTTTCACCATGTTGGCCAGGATGATCTCCATCTCCTGACCTCGTGATCCACCTGCCTCGGCCTCCCAAAGTGCTGGGATTACAGGCTTGAGCCACTATGTCCAGCCTTTTTTTTGAGACAGAGTCTCACTGTGTCTCTGAGGTTGGAGTACAGTGGCATGATTTTGGCTCACTACAACCTCCACCTCCTGGGCTCAGGTGATCGCACCTCAGCCTCCCGAGCAGCTGGGACTAAAGGCATGCTGCTACCACGCCCAGCTAATTTTTGTTGTTTTTTTTTTTTTTTCGTAGTGATAGGGTTTCGAAATGTTGCTCAGGCTGATCTCAAACCCCTGGGCTGAAGCAATCTCCCCGCCTCAGCCTCCTGAAGTGCTGGGATTACAGGCATGAGCCACTGCGCCCAGCCAAAACTCTCCTATGTCCTAATCTGGGCACTGGGATGCTTTTTAAAAATTCACTAAGCATCATTTAAGATCTGAGTACCTTCTATTTAAATATTATTGAAATTCAATTTTTTAAAGTTAAGGGTAAAAAGCTTCAAAATGAACTTATCTGCCCTTGGATTAAAGTCCAAACTCTTTCATATATTTACTAGACCCTTCGTGATCAGGCCCCTTTCACCTCCTCAGCCTCAGCAATCACTGCCCCCTCCTTCAAACTCTCTTCCAAGCCATACTAAGTGCTTTCGTCTCTCCAAAGGCATCATGCAGTAGCTCACCCCAGGCCTCGGCAAAGGCTGTTCTCTCTGGACAACTCCCTGCCGCCTGTCCTTATGCAGTGACACCTAGACCTTCACACTGCAGCCGAGATGGAGCCAGTTCCTGAGTGAATCCCTGGGTTAGCACAAACCCCTCCGAAATGACCCTTTGGCACCCTGCACCTATCCCTATAAATCAGTGACTTAGTCATAGCCTGTCTTCCCAAGGAACAGTATGTCATGAGCATTGTAATTGTGTCTATTTTGCTCACTACTGTAATCCCAGCCCTTAATTCAGTGCTTGGCACCTAGCAGGTGCTCAATAAACATGTGCTGAACAAATGAGCAAACCAGCATTTAAAATATGATATTGTCTCAGCTGTTTGCTAAACTACAGGCAATGCTGGCAGAACTGGGTCATGGTCACCCTTCTTCCCACAGCACATAGAGCCTGAGCCACTGACAAAGTACTTAAGAGGCTGGGCACAGTGGCTTATGCCTGTAATCCCAACACTTTGGGAGGGAGGCCAAGGTGGGAGAATCGCTTGAGCCCAGGAGTTCAAGACTCCCCTGGACAACATAGTGAGACCCTGCCCCTACAAAACAATTTTTAAAATTAGCCTGGCTTGGTGGCTCATGTTTGTAGTCCCAGCTACTCAGGAGGCTGAGGAGTGAGGAGGGAGGATCACCTGAGCCCAAGAGGTTGAGGCTGTAGTGCGTGGAGATTTTGCCACTGCACTCCAGCCTGGGCAACAGAACGAGACCCTATCTTAAAAAGGGAAAAAAAAAAAAGTGCTTCACAGACACCATGGACATATGGCCATTTATGTTAGCCTCCACTCTTTCTAGACCAGACTTTCTCAACCTGGTGGCTTGCTGCTTGGCTCTCCTTCCCACCAAGATAGCCAGAGTCCCAGCCCACTCCCCATCTGCAAGCTGAACACATGCTGGGCCTGAGACCGCTCCAACCATGAGCTCACCATCTTCAGGAGCATGTTGATCCCCAGCCGTGCGATCTTCTTCTTCAAGTCCACAGGAATTCCTGCCTGCTGGTAACTGGACACAGGCACACTCTCCTTCAGAAAGACCAGAGAGAGAACAGCTTAATCCCAGCCAGCTTGTGATGCCAGCTCCTCCTCCCACGTGGCACTATAGCACTGCCTTCTCACTGATTAGGAAGTAACCCAAAGAGTTCTTCCTTTCCTAGAACCCATCTGTCATTCAGCCATGTGCACTGGCTCACACCTGTAATCCTAGCACCTTGGGAGGCCAACATGGGTGGATCGCTTGAGCCCAGGGGTTCAAGACCAGCCTGAACAACATGGTAAAACCCCATCTCTACAAAAAATACAAAAATTAGCCATGTGTGGTGGTGCACAACTGTGGTCCCAGCTACTCAAGAGGCTGAGGTGGAAGAACCACCTCAGCTCGGAAAGTCACGGCTTCAGTGAGCTGAGATTGCGCCACTGCACTCTAGCCGGAGTGACAGGGACTCTGTCTCAAACAAAACAAAACAAAAATCTGTCATCGACACATTGATTTGAACTTCTTTACATTCCTTCCTACAACAGCTATCAGAAGGAAGACAAGTCACATAGGTTTATTGGAAAGGAAACCTATTAACTCTGCTACTGAAGAGATGTGATGTCCTGAAAAGATAGGGGTGGGCACCAGAGAATTGGTTTCTGGGCAAGAATCAGCCAGTAGGGATCTGGGCAACATAAGGAGACCCCATCTCTACAAAAAAAAAAAAAAAAAGTAGCCAGGTGTGGTGGCTAACACCTATAATCCTAGCACTTTGGGAAACCAAGGCAGGAGGATCGCTTGAACTCGGGAGTTTGAGACCAGCCTAGGCAACAGGGTGAAACCCAGGCTCTACAAAAAAATACAAAAATTAGTCAGACATGGTGGCTCATGCCTATGGTCCCAGCTACTTGGGAGGCTGAGGTGGAAGGATCACTTGAGCCCAGGAGGTGGAGGCTGCAGTGAGCCAAGATCATGCCACTGTAGCACAGCCTGGGCAACAGAGCAAGACCTTGTCTCAAAAAAAATAAAAAACTGTCAAAACAACCCATGTAGATAGATCTTGTTATCCCTAATTAACAAAGAAAAGAATCAAAGCCCAGAGAAGTTAAGCAGCTTGCTCAAGTTCACACAGCTAGGAACACTGCGTGGTTCACGTCATGTTCATGAGATTCCCTGAATCTCATATCACCATCTATAAAGACGAGGCTGGGCTGGGTGCAGTGGCTCATGCCTGTAATCCCAGCACTTTGGGAGGCCGAGGCGGGCAGATCACTTGAGGTCAGGAGTTCGAGACCAGCCTGGCCAACGTGGCAAAACTCCATCTCTACTAAAAAATACAAAAATTAGCCAGGTGTGGTGGCACGCACCTGTAATCCCAGCTACTTGGGAGGCTGAGGCATGAGAATCACTTGAACCTGGGAGGTGGAGGTTGCAGTGAGCTGAGACTATGCCACTGCACTCTAGCCTGGGCTTCAGAGAGAAGGCTGAACTAGAGTAGAGGATAGCTAGGGCAAGTGAGATGACACAAGGTTGTTCAGCACTTTCTCTGTGCCCAGCTCCCCGTTGTGCATTCAGTGTGTCATTTACTCCTGAGACAATCCTCTAAGGCAGGTCACTAGCTAATAAAACGGGAGAGTAGATTTTCAAATCTAGGAGGTCGGGCCACACCCAGTGCTCTCAGCTACCTCACTACAACACTACCTCCCCCCGAGGCCAACACGTCCCAGCTCCTCACAATTTTACCACACAAATCCCATCCTCTCTCCAGACTGAAGCCTTTCTGTGGGCTGGAGACAACCCCACTGCAAGTGGCAAGCGAAAGGTATGGCCAGGCAAAGCCACCACTCTTACTTCATATGTTTCCACCAAGACTTCCCTGGTGACAAAGGGGCGCAGAGGGGTGGGGAACTTGACGGCTTTCACATTCTGGAAGTTGACCTGGAAGTGTTCTAGATTCTGAGCTTCGTAACGCAGGTCAATCTACAGAGAAATGAACAGAAAGGATGAGGGCTAGTCTGGGCACAGTCACACTGACATCTGCAGTGCCAAGGAGCTGGCAAGTCATGAGATCCACCGCACCTTCCCCACCAGCTTGCCCCACAGGACTTGTCCAGAAACTCAGGAGGCAACATCCGTGGGCTACAGCCTGCCCCAACAATCCCAGATCTCTGTGTGAACTCCTGGAGGCTGCAGACAGCAGGTGCCCTGGTGGGCTTTGGGCTGCACTGCTTCTCCACTACTCTCACCCTTACCACCCATCTGCCTCACACCAGCCCACGGGTCCCTTCTCCGTCTCCCTGGGATCTGGCTTCTCTAGGCCCAGCCCCCAGCCCTCTCTTTCCATGAGGGCCAGCATGCTGTAGCCACTTCCACACATGGCTCCCCATTTCACAGCAGCTCTCCACCCACCGCATCAACATTGCCACTGCTACTCTCCCCAGCCACCACTCAACAGACCCAAAGGACCAGTTCCAGGTTTATCATCAACCTCTGTGGGAATCCGGGGCTGGTGCTGCTGCTGACCTGGCTCTTCGTGGTGGCTCTTCCTCTGGCACCTGCCTTTCACTCTCCCGGCGTCCCTGCTTGCCTCTCACTGTCCTGTCTTGGCTGGGTCTCCTGTACTCCCAGGAGTTGATGTCCTTTCTCCTGACTGAAGTCAGCGTGTGTGCCCCCTTGACGTCAATAAAGCCCTCAGCCAGTGCCTCCTCTGACAGCACCTTGATCCCCGGGTCAGACCTCAATGCCAGCCTCCAGAGTGACATATCCAACGACACCTGGATGTGGACCGGTGGGAGCCCAGAGACCCTGAAGCTCTATGTCTAAATGGAATTTCCCTTCACCATCCCCACACATTCAGTCACCTCTGAGTCCCCAGATCACGCCTTCTCTCTTCCCCTCCATGCACAGCAATGGCCCAGTGCCATCAAATCTACAGACCTCACCACCCTCAGATCAGTCCCTCTCCCACAATGCCACTCCCAGGGCACATGCCCTCAGGTCCCGTCACCTGAGCACAAACAGAGGTGCCTCGGGTGTGCTCCTTGACCCATCCTTCCTCTCCAATCCATCACCTGCATGGTGAAGTCTGCACTCCTTAGAATGGCATCCAGATGGGTCATGATTTGGCCCCTACTTCTCTGTCCAGGTCTATCTCTCATGGCACTTTCCCCTTCCTTTTACCACCCAAGACCTGGCCTCACCCAACTCCACAGAGTGCTCGACATCCCAGAGTGGCTAACACCCCCAGCTCTCCTCTGGCTTCTTTACTGCCTCTAATTGGAATGTTATTCCCCCACTTGGTCCAACTGCAAACACGAGTCACCTTTCAATATGCAGCTCAAGCCAAGGACACCAACCACGTCCTCCTCTGAGCCCTGCTGAACCATGCTCAGGTTCAGCCAGGGTCAGGTTCATTGCTTCCAGGGTCTCCCTCAGATAGCAGATGGCTCAGTCCCTGACTTAAAATTGCATAGTATTTGCATATAACCTATGCATATCCTCCCACATACTTTACATCATCTCTAGATTATTTATAATACCTAACACAATCTAAATGCTCTGTAAATCATTGTTAAACTGCATTAAGGGAACAATGCAGGAAAAAAAAAGTCTGTACATGTTCAATACAGATGCAACTATCGTATACCTAACTACATTTTTTTATTGAATCCAGGGATACACAACCCATGGACAGAGGGCTAATTGTCTTTCTTTTTTTTTTTTAGATGGAGTCTTGCTCTGTTGCCCAGCCTGGAGTGCAAAAGCGTGATCTTGGCTCACTGCAACCTCTGCCTCCTGGGTTCAAGTGATTCTCCTGCCTCAGCCTCTCGAGTAGCTGGGATTACAGGTGTGTGCCACCATGCCCAGCTAATTTTTGTATTTTTAGTAGAGACAGTGTTTCGCCATGTTGGCCAGGCTGGTCTTGAACTCCTGACTTCAAGTGATCCACCTGCCACTGCCTCCCAAAGTGCTAGGATTACAGGTGTGAGCCACTTGCCTGGCCCTGACTGTCTTTCTTAAGGATAGGAAAGCTCACTTGTTTTCTTTGTTTACCAGCTTCTAACAGAGTTTGTTTTTTGGTTTTTTTTAGATGGGGTCTCACTCTGTCACCCAGGCTGGAGTGCAGTGGCGTGATCATGGTTCACTGCAAATTCTGCCTCCCAGATTCAAGCGATTCTCCCACCTCAGCCTCCTGAGTAGCTGGGCTCCAGGCAAGCGCCGCCTGGCTAATTTTTTGTATTTTTGGTAGAGATGAGGTTTCATCATGTTGCCCAAACTGGTCTCAAACTCCTAACCTCAAGCAATCCAGCCACCTCAGCCTCCCAAAGTCCTGAGATTACAGGCATGAGCCACCGCACCCAGCCCTAACAGAGATTTTAGTCACTATTACATAAACTTATAAATGAATGGAGAGACACTCACACACTATATCCAGACCCACTACTCTAAGGTTTCCAGCCTGGGAACGTGATGGGACTACTGAGAGATGGAGAGAGGCTTAGTAGGAAGAGCTGATTTTTAAGGCAAATGGGGTGTAATTCAGAGACGTGAGTTTGAAGTGATGGAACCATATGATGTCTGTCAGACTTCTGCAAGGGGAACTAAAACTCCGATGAGTGGGAGGACTGAGAGGAATTAATGCAGAGATGGTTGTTGGAATTGATGCCATTTTCTGTTTTAATTTGCTTTTATTATCAAATTACATTGCTCTGTAGCTATGAATGTTTGTGTCCCCCCAAAATTCCTGTGTTGAAATGCTAAGCCCTAAGGTGATGGTATTAGGAGATGGGGCCTTTAGGAGGTGATTAGGTCATGAGAGCAGACCCTGCATGAATGGATTAGCGCCTTTACACAAGGGACCCAAGACAGACCCCTTACCCCTTCCACCATGTGATGACACAGAAGGTGCCAATTATGAACCAGAAAGTGAGGCCTCACCAGACACCAAATCTGCCAGTGCTTTGATCTAGAATTTTCAGCCTCCAGAACCTCGAGAAATACATTTCTGTTGTTCGTAAGCTACTTAGTTTATGGTATTCTGTCCGAACAGACTGAGACTTTCTAAACATTAGAATGAATCCCTAGGACTTGAAATCTTAAATCAGAGGCTCTAAACAAAGACTTGGCAGGTTGCTTCTGAAAACCTGCCAATTTCTGCACTACCCAACAAGGAGCCAACAGGTGCCTACACGGAGCCCCGACCCTCAGTGTGTTTGCTAAGTCTGTATCCTTATACAAATGTCCCAAGGGCCCTGAGCATGAAGGAGGCCCTTGTTGACTCAATTTGCCCTGGAATCAAAGCAGAACAAAGGCACAGTGTGTGACTTTGCTAATTATTTTCTCACTCTGGAGTCAGTGATTAAGGCAGAAATAATGCTAGATGCTCTCTACCAGAATCATTTCCTTTTCCTCCCTGGCACAAAGGAAGACTGTGTTTCCCAAGCTCACAGTTACACTGGGCCCATGCGGTTAAAGCTCTGATCAGTGAACAGGGAAGAAGCGATGTTTGCCACTTCCAGGCCTGGCCACAAAATCTCTTATGTGACCCTGCATGGCCTCTCCCTTCAATCCACGCTGACCCCAGATGACACATGTTGAAGGAGGCAGTGCCAAACTTGGGAAGAAATTGAATCCCCTGAAACTAGGGAGTAGAGCTTCCTCTCTTGACCGGGCACGGTGGCTTAGGTCTGTTATCTCAGCACTTTGGAAGGTGGAGGAGGGAGAATGGCTTGAGCCCAGGAGTTCGAGATCAGCCTGGGCAACATGGCAAGACCCTGTCTCTATTTTTAAAATAATAAAATAAAGAGCTCCCTTTCTCTGCCTCAGTTCACCTGCATAGAACTTGGTTTTTTGTTTTTATTTTTCTTTTGAGATGGAGTCTCGCTCTGTCGCCTAGGCTGGAAGTGCAGTGGCGTGATCTCAGCTCCCTGCAACCTCCGTCTCAGGTTCAAGCAATTCTCATGCCTCAGTCTCCTGAGTAGCTGGGATTACAGGCATGCACCACCACACCCAGCTAGTTTTTGTATTTCTAGTAGAGACAGTGTTACACCATATTGGCCAGGTTAATCTCGAACTCCTGGCCTCAAGTGATCAACCCGCCTCAGCCTCCCAAAGTGCTAGGATTACATGCATGAGCCACTACTCTCAGCCAGAACTTTGATATGAGCAAAAACTTAACTCGTTGCATTAAGCCACTGAGATTTGGGTGTTCTCTGTTTTATCAGCTAGTGTTACCAGCTCTAACACATCATATGAGCTATGACATACCGGAAAATTATTCATTCAACATTTACTAAGCAGCAGCTAATGGCAAGAACTATGTTAGGTGCTATTTACAGCTGAGGGGAGGAGAACTCACCTGTTGGACCATCAGCTTCTCAAATTCCTCCACAATCTCAGGCAAGCTAAGCCACTTGATGCCTGGCAAAAGTCCGAGGACTCGGCTGCCAATCTTCATCAGCAGCAGGTCCATATGCACCTGAGCAAGCAGGCCAGGGTGTAATACCTGTCAAAAAGAGGAACCATGAGACAGGAGGAGAAATCCGCTGGACACATTTTACCCAGCCAGGGCTGGGTCCCACCATCCAAGGAAGAGCCAGGTGGCTTCTCATCAAAGGAAAGAGAATGTGGTCCTGACTTCCAAGCAGCTAGTTCACTCCAGACCCAGTTCATTTTCCTCTATCAGATTATTCACAGCGCCACTTCAAGCCAATAAATGAAACAGCTGGCATGAAATAAGCTCTCAGATATTGGTAAGGTAAATAGAAATAAACGTGGGGGCCATTTGCATGGCGGGTGTTTCTGATCTGGGAAAGCTCAGTGGAGAGGTGAGCTGTGAGCTCTCAAGAGCACTTACTTTCACTGCCACGGGGATGAGGTGACCTGGCTCAAGTTGGTGGCCAGGGACCTGAGCCTGAGACACCCCTGCATTTGATCCAACCAGGTCAGCTTTAGGGAGGAGCAGCCTTTCTAGAAACGACTGGTCTGAGAGATTTCCTGGAGGTTTCCTGCCATTTCCAAGGTATCCAAAGAGCTCTCTCAGGCCCCCGACTGCTCCAGCATCTGGGAAGGTGGGCAGACAGGAGGCCCTGCCAAGTCTCCGGACGCTGTCAGTCTCCAGGAAGGCAATGTTGGCGTATGCTTTGTACACCTGGGCCACGCATCCTGAGCCCACAGGTTCCCGGTTCTCAAAAGAGAGGATGCTCCCCCAGTCCTCCCCAAAAGCCTGCCGAAGGAAGCGCTCAGTGTGAGCCCACGGGTGGGGGGTCACTCGGACATGCAGCTTGGAAAACTGGGCACAGAAAGCCTCGGAAAATAGATCGCGCCGGGTGCTGGCCCACTGGCCCAGTTTGATGTAGGTTGGGCCTGAGGTCTCGGTGGCTTTCAGAAGCAGGTGGAGCCAGAGGGTGGAGACGCTGGGAGCCAGGTAGGTGAGGGGGTAGAGGAGAAGGAGGGGGAAGAATTTCACCAACAGAGCGCCGGCGCGAAGCCAGAGGCGGAGATGCAGGAAGACGCCGCCCAGAGGTCCCGCTCGGGGGAAGCTCTCAGCGAGCCCCGCGCCGGCCGCTGCGCTGCAGCGGACCCTTTGCCGACCCACGACGTCAGTGGCCCCCTCACCCACGTCCCCGCACACG
>NW_012115154.1:8984215-8986002 GCF_000951035.1 Colobus angolensis palliatus | reverse complement strand
TAGGCTGAACTAACTTTGGGAGGAACTTAGTTTATACTTTATAGTTTAAAACAAAGACGATAACAGCCCTTTCTTAAAACAAACCTCCCTCTTGCCTGGGGAATAGACTGTCTTTGTAGGACTAACAAATTAACCACAAGATTAGAAAGTATGGTTTAGGAGTCCGGCAGGTGGAGGCTGCAAGATTCTGACGCTCCCTAAACTGCTCTTCAGATCAGCGCACAAGATATTTTGCAGACCCTGCCCTTGATGGATCAACAGACACCTCCCAGATAGATAAACCGGGTCATCTGATCTTGGGCCCCAACTCGGGAACTAACTTAGCGCAAGAGGACAGCTTCAATTCCCTAAGATTTCATCTCTGACCCAACCAGTCAGCACTCTCCACTCATTGGCCTTCCCCTACCCACCAAGTTGTCCTTAAAAACTCTGCTCCCCGAATGCTCGGGGAGACTGACTTGAGTAAGAATAAAACTCCAGTCTCCTGTGCAGCCGGATCTGTGTGAATTACTCCTTCTCTATTGCAATTCCCCTGTCTTGATAAATCGGCTCTGTCTAGGCAGCGAGCAAGGTGAACCCGCTGGGCTGTTACCGGGTGGCCTGTGGGGGCAGAGGGCTGGGTGCTGGGCGGTGAGGGTCGCAGGGAGCAGAGGGTCGGTGACAGAGGCCTGGGCAGCCAGGGTCTTCCAGGAGCGCCCCGGACCCGCCCCTTAAAGAGGACGGCGACCCCAGGCCAAGACCGCCCTGCGCTTGAGTCCTGGGTCCCGGGCAATAAAACGCAAAGGCATCCTCTATGTCCTCCTCCCCACGTCTGTCTCCCCACTGACTTCTTCTATCTTTCATTACTCCAAAGAGCTGGCTGAAAAGTATGAAGGCAGGTTCTGAACGCAAATCCGCTTGCGTTCAGTGGGGGTTTGGGGGGCGGTGTTGGATGGGGGAATTGGATGCTGTGTCCTCGGCTGCATTAATTTAGCAATTGTGTTGGACCTTGGGGAAAGGCTCCGGAAAGGCCGTATTCATTCATTCAACAATACTCATTAAGCCCAGTAAATATTTATTGAGCCCAATCTCATATTTGTCGAGCCTCAATAATATGTACTGATCAAGCTAGGTAATGTGCTGGACCCTGGGAAAGTGGACACAAATATCCTGCCCTTACTGGCTGAATAGGTAATGATGGGGACCCAACATGGGAACACATAAATGTGCAATTTCGATTTTTTTTTAAAAAAAATCCTCGATAACAAATCAAAATGTGCAATTTCAAAGTGTGGCAAAGCCATGCAAGAAACGACAGGGCGCGGTGGCTCACACCTGTAATCCCAGCATTTTGGGAGGCCGAGGCGGGGGGATCACTTGAGGTCAGGCATTTAAGACCAGCCTGGCCAATGTGGTAAAACCCCATCTCTACTAAAAATACAAAAATCAGCTGGGTGTGGTGGTGCACGCCTGTAGTCCCAGCTTACTCAGCAGGCTGAGGCAGAAGAACGGTTTGAATCCAGGAGGCGGAGGTTACAGTGGTGCCTGGATCGCACCACTGCACTCCAGCCTGGGCGACAGACGGCGACTCTGGAAAAAAAAAAAAACATGAAATAAAAAAATTACCAGGGGCACACACAGCATGTGGCTACCCTGGAGAGGAAGGGAAGGCCAGAGAAGGCCTTAGAGGAGGGGGTCAAATAAAGCCCTAAACATAGGAGGGAGTTTGGTGTGAGGTTTGGAAGGCGGGGATGTTGTGTAACCTTGAAGAACCAAAGGGAAGTCAGGTGGCCCTGTGACCAAGGGGA
>NW_012115154.1:8977287-8982861 GCF_000951035.1 Colobus angolensis palliatus | reverse complement strand
CCTCCCTCAGCCTCCTGAGTAGCTGGGATTACAGGCTTGAGCCACCGCGCCCGGCCCCATTTTATTTTTAACAGTCTTACTAAATCTTGCATTATTTCAGCTACAAATGCCGGCCCATTGTCTGATCCTAAAGTTAGAGGCAGTACAAACCTGGAGATAATGTCTGTTTTTTTCTGAGATGGAGTCTCGCTCTGTCGCCCAGGCTGGAGTAGAGTGGCGCCATCTCAGCTCACTGAAAGCTCCGCCTCTCAGGTTCACACCATTCTCCTGTCTCAGCCTCCCGAGTAGCTGGGACTACAAGCACCTGACAACATGCCTGGCTAATTTTTTGTATTTTTAGTACAGATGGGGTTTCACCATGTTAGCCAGGATGGTCTTGATCAATTCTGGGAATTACTACATTTAACAGTAGTTAAGAACAGCAAATTATGGAGCTAAATAGGTATGGCGTCAATTCCTAGTTACTTAACCTCTCTGAGCCTCTGTTCCCCATCTGTAACCACTGGAGGCTGTGGTAAGGAGTAAGCCAGCTGTCTGTGATGTGCTTAGCACCATGATTCAATAAACGGTAGCAAATGTTGTCATTTATATTGTTGGGGGATGCAGAGGACTAGAGAGACAAGCATGGGTAAATATAGGAGGATATTTATTTTAAGGTGAGCACTAGCTCAGTGGATTCACATTTAAAAAGTTGAGCCCCAAACAAAGACAGAGTTTAGCTTATACAGGCTAGTATACAAGAACAAAACAAAGGCAGTAAATTAGAAAGTGACAAGTCACGTAATTTATGGCATAACTATTGACTTGGCATAACTTATGGCCTTGTATAGCTAGTGGCCTTCCAGTTGCGTTGAAAGAAAAACAGGAACTTATAAATTTTACTAAATATAAGCATTGGCAAACATAGTCATAACTAATAGTTCAGTACAGGATAGACAGCAAAGGAATTTTTTTTTTCTTTTAACCTTGCTCAGGGTGTCTCGAGCTTATTTTTGCAGGCTAGTCACCACAACCTGTCTATAGCCTTGTTTGCAGTAGAGGAAAACTTGTGTTTCTCACTTAACCCTTACTTTTCTTGGAGTGAATAAATGCGGTATTTATTTTTCCTTAAATTTCTGCCTCGGTTTCCCCCTTTGATGCTTTTTATAAACAAGATTTTAATAGAAAGCATCCCTATTGTTTGATTTTTTTATGAAAGAGCAGGTCTTCTTTTTTAGGCACAGGCTGATATTCACAGAGCTGTGAATGTAGCTGAGTGGTAGTTTGCCTAATTACGACTGCTTTTTATAGTTGATTGGATGCTTTTAATAAGGAGGGGTAAGAGGCAAGAGAGTATTAACCAAATTCCTAGTAGGGCTAGAACTACTCCTGTTAAGGTTTTGAATCCACTGAAGGAGGAAAACCAACCTCCAAAGAGGGAATTAGAAGTCCACCCCTTCCAAGTTTGGACTGGAACATGGGCCAATTTTTTTATTTTTGCAGTTATTTTCATAATAGCTTTCGCACAGTTATTAATTTTTAGGCAGTAATTAGTTAGATTAAACTTTTTACATACTTCTTCCTGGGCTAGGAGGTAGTTTAAAGCTAATCTATTTTGGTAGATAGCATTTTTTATTTTTGTGGCTTGCTGGGCAGTAAATCCAGTGCATTTGCTGTTTCATTAGTGATGATTTTAAGTACGGCCTGCAACCTTATGATGCAGCTAAGCATGTAAATCGGGTTGCGGTATCCCCATGACCCATCTTATGCCTAGCTGGCCCATAGTATTGAATTATTCTTTCAGGGGGCCAATCTGTGTCTTTTTAATGTTATATTTTTATATCTTTTTTTATGTCTATATTTCTTTTGTGTTTTTTTTTTTTTTTTTTTTTATTATAGACAGGATACCCTAAAGTTTTTCCTTGTTGCAGTGGGAGTAAGAAGAAAGATGTCCTAATTGTTCCAAGTACACAAGCCCCTGTCCATTTGGCTGGCAACTGTCGGTAGGCCCTTGGCCCACAGATCCAGTAGAGACCAGAAGGTGCTTGCCAGGTATTTGGAGCTTTAGGCTGATACTAGGTGTGGTTTAGAGAAGAGAAATGAATGAATGGATTTGGATGAGGGGATTTGGAGTTATCTTTGCCCCGCCACAAAGTTTTCCTTAGTGTTTCATTATAATATTGCTGTTCCAAGCAGGTTAGTTCTCCTACCGGGTCTGTAAAAGCCTTTCCCCGGCCGGGCGCGGTGGCTCAAGCCTGTAATCCCAGCACTTTGGGAGGCCGAGACGGGCGGATCACGAGGTCAGGAGATCGAGACCATCCTGGCTAACACGGTGAAACCCCGTCTCTACTAAAAAATACAAAAAACTAGCCGGGCGAGGTGGCGGGCGCCTGTAGTCCCAGCTACTCGGGAGGCTGAGGCAGGAGAATGGCGTAAACCCGGGAGGCGGAGCTTGCAGTGAGCTGAGATCCGGCCACTGCACTCCAGCCTGGGCGACGGAGCGAGACTCCGTCTCAAAAAAAAAAAAAAGGCCTTTCCCCAGTGAGTGACAAGTGACACAGTATCTTTCAATAATAGAAGTTTTTAGGAGCCAGACAGTTGAACTTATGGGCGTCAGTTCAGGGTCAGAGTAAAATTATTTTGTGGCATTAACTTTTTTGCTTCCTAAGGCCATTGGTCTCCCATGTCAGTTCCTCCACAAACATAACATGAGGAAATGCCTAGGCTGCCAGCAATGTTTTCAGCCAGCTGAGCAAACAGGTTTTTGGCTAAAGGACAAGGCTCTGGTAACTTTTGGTCTACATGCTTATAGAATGATTTGAAGACTCAGAACTGTTGCTGGGCCGGACGGGTCCGGGTTTCTGTGTTGATAACATGTAGGTAAGTTGCTGGGTATGTGTGTGTAGACATGTGTGGGGTAACCTGCAGACATGTAGGTAGGTTGCTGGGTAGGTGTCTGTGTAGACATATGTGGGGTAACCTGAAGACATATAGGTAGGTCTGGCCTTAGAATGGTGAAATGTACAGGATTACAGGTTTTTGTTTTACAATCTGGTTTTACCAGCATTTCGGTTAGCATAATTGGCCTTTGTTATGTGCTAGGGCGCCATGATATGCAATACCGACAATCTTTTTCTGGGGTTCCAGGGACAAGGTGACATGCATACATATTTGTCATCATTTGTATAGTATCTTTTTAAAGGTAGGCTACCACAGATGGGTGAGTCTAGGTATGCTACCTGACAAGCATCAAAATATAGAGAAATAGGCCCTAGGTAAAAGGGAGAGACCTTGGTTTGGTTTAAGAGGGGACCGTCTTTTGATGCTGTGTGGATTTCAAACCATTTACCAGGTGCAAACTTGGGGTCATAACATACCTAGATTGGTTATTTCCTGTGTCACAAATTGATTAGGTGGTCTGATTATAAGTACAAGTTCCTAAGCGAGTCCCTGTATGCTCATAATAAGTATGGTACAATAGAGTTTTAGTTATACTGTTTCCTGACCAGGTAGTATGTGTACAGTGGGGACACCCTTCTATAGGTGCTTCTTCTACCATGGTTAAGATGGGGTAAATGTACAGAATATTTATATTCAGCAAGGACAGAAGAGGCCTTTACCTGGGGGAGGAGATTGAGCAGAGCAACAGAACAATAGGAAAACAGTTAGTATTACAAGGAAAGCTATTAGTTCTAAGATTTCTAACCACATTTACTTGCATGATGGGTCCTCAAGCTTCAGCCGTGCATAGACTAGTCAGCTTCCGGAGTGACCAGAGCAGGGCGGTCATCTTTAGCAGCAGCATGGTCTCATCTCAGGATCAGCCGGGTTGGATGATCTGGGTCCTGCTGACTGGTCCACTTGTCCTGAGCTGCCGGTTTTAGCCAACTGTGGTGGATCCAAGGTACCACACTTGCAACTTTAATAGCAGTGGGAGTGGACAAGATTACAGTATAAGCCCATGCCATTTGGGTCCTAGAGAAGTTGGATTCCACTTTTTAACCCAAACAGAGTCTCCAGGTTTAAAGGGGTATACTGGGTTTGCCAGCCTTATAGGCATTCTTTCTCATACCCAGCCATGGACCTCTTGCATGGCTATTTCTAACGCCTGCATTTGCTTTCTTAAAGTTAATTTCCCTAGTTCCTGAAGATTACCTTTTATTTGACTTGTGACTGGGGGAGGCCAACCGAACAAAATTTCATAGGGCAAATACCCAGTTTGTTTGGTAGGGGTGCACCTGACTCAGAGGAGGACCATAGGCAAGACCTGATCCCATCTTAGATGAGTTTCTTGGCAATATCTCTTCAGCAGCTGCTTGAGTGTCCAGTTCACGCATTTTACTTTTCCTGAACTTTGTGGCCAATAGGCTGTGTGTAACTTCCATTTTATTTATTTATTTATTTTATTTTATTTTATTTTTTTGAGACGGAGTCTCGCTCTGTCGCCCAGGCTGGAGTGCAGTGGCCAGATCTCGGCTCACTGCAAGCTCCGCCTCCCGGGTTCACGCCATTCTCCTGCCTCAGCCTCCCGAGTAGCAGGGACTACAGGTGCCCACCACCTCGCCCAGCTAGTTTTTTTTTTATATTTTTTTAGTAGAGACGGGGTTTCACCGTGTTAGCCAGGATGGTCTCAATCTCCTGACCTTGTGATCCACCCGTCTCAGCCTCCCAAAGTGCTGGGATTACAGGCGTGAGCCACCGTACTTGACTGATAATGTCTTTTAACAGTACTTTAGTCACTTCTCGTGGTTTTTCTGTCCTGGTGGGGAAAGCCTCAACCCATCCTGGAAAGGTGCAAATAAGCACTAGCATATACCAATAGCCTCTAGCATGGGGCAGTTCGGTAAAGTCTATAAGTAACTTTTTACAAGGCATGGCTCCTATTTCCTGAATTCCTGGGGGCCATGTGGGCACAGGTTGAACATTGTTTACAGATGGCTCGAGTGATGGCAGAGAGCCGTGGCACGTAGAAATGACATTTTAATAATATTTTTAGTGCCGTTTTTTTCATATGAGTTCCTTGATGAATTTGTTTCACAAACTTATAAGCTAACATCTCTAGAATGACTGACTTTCCACTGAAGAATTTTCACCACCCTCCTTTAATATATTTTCCAGCTTCCTGGGCAAACCAGGCTCTTTCATTTGGAGTATAACGTGGGTCCTCTTGGAAAGGAGGTTCTGGGAGGACAGACATAGCTAAGGCTTTCTCTTTAAAATGCGGCATAATCATTGCTGCCTGCTTTGCCCCTCTGCCTTGCCTTTGTGTGTCCTTTGGCTTCTGGCATCCCTGCCTTTTGGTGCCCTCTGCAGTGCATTACAGTTACTTTTTCTGGAGCCCATGCAGCCTCTAAGAGCTGTAGAATTTTTTCCTTGTACTTTATTTCTTTGCCTCCAGCTGTTAAAAGTCCTGTCTTTTTGTACATGGCTCCATGTACATTCAATGTAGTAAAAGCATATTTAGAATCAGTGTGAATATTGACTTTTGTTTTTGTTTTTGTTTGAGACGGAGTCTCGCTCTGTTGCCCGGGCTGGAGTGCAGTGGCCGGATCTCAGCTCACTGCAAGCTCCGCCTCCCGGGTTTACGCCATTCTC
>NW_012115154.1:8969931-8976972 GCF_000951035.1 Colobus angolensis palliatus | reverse complement strand
ATAGCCCAGGCTGGAGTGCAGTGGCGCGATCTCGGCTCACTGCAACCTCCACCTCCTAGGTTCAAGCGATTCCCCTGCCTCAGCCTCCCAAGTAGATGGGATTGCAGACATCTGCCACCATGCCCAGCCCATTTTTTGTATTTTTAGTAGAGACGAGTTTTCGCCATGTTGGCCAGGCTGGTCTCGAACTCCTGACCTCGTGATCCGCCCACCTCAGCCTCCCAAAGTGCTGGGATTACAGGCGTGAGCCACTGCGCCCTGCCAATATTGACCTTTTTGTCTTTTCCTAGCAACAGTGCTCTTGTCAGGGTTATTAATTCTGCCTTTTGAGCTGATGTTCCAGTAGGCAGAGACTCAGCTTCTACTACTGAGTCTAACGTTACCACTGCATACCTGGCATGTCAAACCGCTTCTAGCACAAAACTGCTTCCATCCATGAAGTACTCAACGTCTGGGTCTCTGAGGGGTTGGTCCATAAGATCTTTTCAACTAGAGAATACCTCATCTACTGTTTTGACATAATCATGGAGGGGAGCTCCTGGTTCAACTGGGAGCAGAATAGCTGGGTTTAAGCTGTTCACTGTTTCTAAAATAATGTACGTGTTGTCACATAGAAGCCCTTGGTACTGAGTCATCCTCGGGTTTGACAACCAATGGTGTCTTCTTTGATCTGTCAAAGTTATAATTGACTGCGGCACCCAGATGGTTAGCTGCTGTCCCAGAGTTAATTTACTAGCCTCTTGTACCAACAAGATGGTGGCAGTTAATGCTTTAAAAGCAAGGAGGCCATCCTAGCACCACAGAGTCCAGTTGTTTGGATAAATATGCCACTGGGCGATGCCATGATCCTATAACTCGAGTCAGAACCCCTATAGCCATTCCCTTTTGTTCATGAACATACAGAAAGAAAGGCTTAGTTATGTCTGGTAGTCCCAAGGCTGGGGACCGAGTTAAAGCTTCCTTGATCTGTTTGAATGCTATTTCCTGATTAGTTTCCCAAAGGAAGGGCTCTTTTTTCCCCACTTTGTGGCTTCATGTAACGGCTTAGACATCAGTGAAAAATTTGGAATCCAGATGCAGCAGAATCCTGCCGCCCCTAAAAATTCTCTTATTTGACATCAGGTGGTTGGGGTTGGAAGTTCACAAATGGCTTGCTTCTGCTCGTTGCCAAGCCGGCGTTCCCCATGGCTCACTATGAAACCTAGATATTTAACCTCTGCATGGCAAATTGGGGCTTTTTTGTTTTGTTTTGTTTTGAGATGGAGTCTCACTCTGTCGCCCAGGCTGGAGTACTGTGGCGTGATCTCAGCTCACTGCAACCTCCGCCTTCAGAGTTCAGGCAATTCTCCTCCCTCAGCCTCCTGAGTAGCTGGGATTACAGGCGCCTGCCACCGCACCTGGCTAATTTTTTGTATGTTTAGTAGAGATGGGGTTTTCACCATGTTGGCCAGGCTGGTCTTGGACTCCTGATCTTGTGATCCACCCACCTCGGCCTCCCAAAGTGCTGGGATTACAGGCGTGAGCCACCGCGCCCGGCCAAATTTGAGCTTTCTTTTTAGGTACGTTTCATAGGAGATGGTTGCTTTTCACAGGAGATGGAGGAAGTCTCGTGTTCCCTGATAACAGTCCTCTCAGATTGGGGCTGCCAAAAGAAGGTCGTCTACTCACTGTAACAAGGCGCAGTTATCATTGGCAGGGTATAGGCCTTGAGGTCTGAGGCCAGTGCTTCCCCAAAGATTGTGGGAGAGTTTTTAAACCATTGTGGGAGCCTAGTCCAGGTGAGCTGTGTAGCTTCTTTGTGCCATTGAAATGCAAAGATAGGCTGACTCACTGGTACCATGCCATCAGTATGCTTTTCATGCAAGAAAGCATCCTTTAAGTCTAAGACTGTAAACCAGGTAGCACTTGCTGAAATGAGTTCCATTAAAGTATACGGGTTGGATACCACTGGATGGATGGTTACCGTGGCCCAGTTTACGGCATGTAAGTCCTGCATTGGTCTATATTCATCAGACCCTGGTCCCGGCAGTGGCTTTTGTACTGGCCAAAGTAGAGCATTCCCGGGTGACTGGCATTGGACTAAAATCCCATGTTTATAGAGCCACTCTAAGTGTTTACAGATGCCCCATACAGCCTTTTGGGTAACTGGGTACTGATGAACCTGAGCAGGAGTTGCTCCTAGTTTTAATTCTACTACTACTGGTGCATGATTTACAGCTAACCCAGGTGGGTTGTCCTTAGCCCATACTCCAGGAATTTCTGTAACTTTTCTTCCTCTTGTGTATGAGGTTGCAATGGTGCCTGCAATTTCTTTTTATAAAGTCTCCACTCAGCCTGCAGGACAGAAAGGGTTCACACCAAGGCCTCTGGGTGAGTCAGATTTAAAGTCATACCTCCCTGCGGGCCAAAGTAACCTGTGTTTGCAGTTTTTGGAGTAGGTCTCACCCTAACAAGGGAACTGGACAATTTGGGAGGTATAGGAATTTATGCTGGACTTCTCATCCTCCTATAACACACCTCCTTGGCTGGCAGAATGGCCTCCTCTCTGAGACTCCAGTAGCCCCTACAATAGTTGTATAGTTTTTAGTGGCCCTATGGGTTGAGTTACTACAGAGTGTTCAGCCCCAGTATCTACCATAAAGTCCATCAATTGGCTTCCAACTTTTAATGTGACCACAGGCTCCTGAAGGCCCAATGAGAAGGAGTGTGGTCTGTCCTCGTCCTCATACCATTCAGCCCCTGCCAGCCCGATCAGATCAGTATCTGGTTGCACTATGGTGTGGCAGCCCCTGGCTGGTGGCCTCTTGGTCTCACGGCCTTGGTCATTTCTCTCATTGCCTTATGGACATTTATCCTTCCAGTGCGCTTTCTTTTTGCATTGTGCATATTGATACTTCTCTAACTTTGGTCAGCTCTCAAATCCTTGTCTTGGCCTCTTCCACATCCACATCCACATCCTCATCCCCTCACATTGCTAGTCTCTTTCTCCATGAGGGCTGCTGCTAACAGATCGGCTTTCTTTTTAAGCCTCCGATCTGCTTCCTTCTTTGCCTACTGGTCACAGTTAACATACACTTTGGTGGCTACTTCTTTTTTTTTTTTTTTTTGTCGAGACAGAGTCTCGCTCTGTCACCCGGGCTGGAGTGCAGTGGTGCGATCTTGGCTCACTGCAAGCTCCGCCTCCCGGGTTCACGCTGTTCTCCTGCCTCAGCCTCCCGAGTAGCTGGGACTACAGGTGCCTGCCACCACACCTGGCTGATTTTTTTGTATTTTTATTAGAGACAGAGTTTCACCATGTTAACCAGGATGGTCTCGATCTCCTGACCTCGTGATTCGCCTGCCTCAGCCTCCCAAAGTGCTGGGATTACAGGTGTGAGCCTTTGGTGGCTACTTCTATAAGCTGGGTGGCATTCATGCCCACAAAACCTTCCAGTTTCTGAAGCTTTCACTTTATGTCACCCTGGGCCTGTCCTACAAATGATGTGTTTACCATACACTGATTTTCAACAGCCTCAGGGTCAAATAGGGTGGAAAGCCCAATATCTCAGAGCCTTTCATAAAACTGACTAGGGCTCTCATCACTTCCCTGAAGCACCCCTGAGATCTTTTCTTACTCACTGCCTTTTTTCCACCATCCCTTAGCCCTTTCAGAAGTGTCTTTCGGTACTTCTGCAAACACTGAAACTGGGTCGCATCTTCTGGGTCCCAGCTGGGATCTTGGTCTGGGAACTGGTCCTGAGCGTATGCCTGAGTATTCACTGTGTCTGCTGGTGCGTGGGCTTCTAGCCAGCAGAGAGCTGCCTGGGTTACTTTCCTGCGGTCCTCAGCGTTAAACAGTGTGAGAAGAAGCTGCCTGCAGTCTGGCCAGGTTGGATTGTGTGTCAGAAAGATGGACTGCATCAGATCTATAAGAGCTTGGGGCTTCTCTGTATAGGAGGGAGTATGGTGTTTCCAGTTTAAGAGATTAGTGGTTGAAAAGGGCTGATAGATGAAAGTCTGCTGCCCCCCCTTGGACTTGGCCTTGGTCATCATAATAAATGGGTCCTCCCGTCTCTCTGAGAGGCATTTGCATGCTCGAGCACGGCCAGATCCGAGACGCCCTGCCTGACTATCTTGATTTCCTTCCCTGGCCTCCTGAGGCTCTGATTCTTCCCTTTGGGGTGAAACGTGGGGTGTGCTAGCTCCTGAATTTGGTTCCTGGGGGGCTGTTGACCTCAGTAAAGGTGGGTAGGCTGGGACATATGGAGGAGGAATCTTTATTCCCTCTGGTGGCTCCTGCAGAACTGGCCTTTCTTGCTCCCTCTGGGACTTCTCCTTTAACTCTGTATCTGCTGGCGAAGTTGCTCTTACTTTCACTTCTGGCTCAGCTTGGGCCACAGGTGTTTTGTAATGAGCTGCTAAACAGGGCTGGATCCAGGCTGGTCTTGTTTGTACTATATTTAACCGTGAGTTAATGTAAGGAAATTGATCTTGATGCCCAGCCTGTCCTCCGACCCCTGTCACCACCCTAAATACACGGCCAATTATTTCCCTGTCTATAATTCTTTCGGTCAGCCATCCAACTCCAAAACAAGGCCATTCTAATTCACAGAGAGTTCTCAACCTTTGGGGGATCAGCTTAACTCCATAATCCCCTGCAAAACCTTTCTTAGAGTTTTGTAACCTGCACTCCAATGGAATGGGTTTTGATGACTTTCCTCCTATATCCTCCCTTTACGATGCAGCATACTCATTCTTCCTTTTGCCTCAGACCAACCAGACCTTCTCCTATACAGGACTTTTCAGACACCACCTGCCTTTGGAGAGGTTCTTATTCCCACCACAACTCTGAGCCGTGGGGCAGCTCCTGCTAGCCATATGTAGTTCGCCACCTGTCCAGGTTGGCCCCACACTTCGCTTGGAGCACACAGCTCACTCTAAGAGATCTATGACTCCCCACGTCACTCCCCACATTGGTTTCTCCCAGAACCGTCTCTCACACACTTTCACACATCTCCCTGCTCCCAGTTCCTGTGTTCCTAATTGGGGTGGTGAGCCACTCTCGCCACCTCCCATTTCCTTTTCCTAACCAACTTAGCGAGCCACTCTCACGTCCTGTGTCGGTCGGGGCATGAGTTTCATCCGAATTGGTGAGCCATTCTTGCCACCCCTAACCCCTGTGGGTCAGACTACCAGTTACACCCTGGGAAGTGATCAGGCGCCCCTTCCATCCTTATGGGATGGGTCCTGCCTTGGGCCCCAATACCTTACCACAGTTTCTGAAGCGTGCTGTTTCTGGAATTGTCCTGTAGCCCCTCTCAGGTTCCATTGCACTGCTGGGTAGGGGTGCCGGGTCACAGGAGAGCTAATTCTAATTTCCCCCCCAGGCTGAAGTTCTCCTGGTGGCACCTGGGGTCACAGGTCTCCCCTGGCCCACGGCTCCAGCCCCATAGGCAAAGGAGACAGTAGATCTGCCGTCTCCACTCCTCCTGGCTGGCTCACCAAGAAATGTTGCGGAATGCAGAGGACTAGAGAGACAAGTATGGGTGAATATAGGAGGATATTTATTTTAATCTGCGCACCAGCTCCGTGGATTCACATCCAAAAAGCTGAGCCCCAAACAAAGACAGAGTTTAGCTTATATCAGCTAGGATACAAGAAAAAACAAAGGCAATAAATTATACAGTGACAAGCTCATGAATTTATGGCATAACTATTGACTTGGCATAACTTGTGGCCTTGTATAGCTAGTTGGCCTTGCAGCTGCATCAAAAGAAAAACAGGAACTTACAAATTTTACTAAATAAACTGGCTAGGTGCAGTGGCTCACGCCTGTAATCCCAGCACTTTGGGAGGCTGAGGTGGGGGGATCACGAGTTCAAGAGATCGAGACCGTCCTGACTAACACAGTGAAGCCCCGTCTCTACTAAAAACACAAAAAAATTAGCTGGGCATGGTGGCGGGTGCCTGTAGTCCCAGCTACTCAGAAGGCTGAGGCAGGAGAAAGGCGTGAACCCAGGAGGCAGAGCTTGCAGTGAGCCAAGATTGCGCCACTGCACTCCAGCCTGGACGACAGAGTGAGTCTCTGTCTCAAAAAAAAAAAAAAATTTTTTTACTAAATATAAGCATTGGCAAACATAGTCATAACTAATAGTTCAGTACAGGATAGACAGCAAAGGAATTTTTTTTTTCTTTTAACCTTGCTTGGGGGTGTCTGGAGCTTATTTTTGCAGGCTAGGTCACCAACAACCTGTCTATAGCCTTGCTTGCAGTAGAGGAAAACTTATGTTTCTCACTTAACCCTTACTTTTCTTGGAGTGAATAAATGTGGTATTTATTTTTTGCTTGAATTTCTGCCTCAATATTATCTAGATAAAGGTTGTCCTATTTCTCTGACTACTTCATAAGACAGGCAAATTTTCACAAATTTAAAGGATACATTGTGGAAGGTCTGACTTAAAATAAGGCCCTTGTGGGCATCCTAGAAATTTATCTAGAATGGTGGCCCTCAAACTTTAGCATCCATCAGAATTAGTTGGAGTGCTGGCCCCACCCCATTGCTGATTTTTGTAGGTCTGGAGTGAGGCCCAAGAATGTGCATTTCTAACAGTTACTATGTGATGCTGATGCTGTTGGTTTGGGGAAAACATTTTGAGAACCATTGACCTTTTAGATAGTCGTAGTGGTGAATATGGTGGTGGTGGTGGTGGTGACAATGGTGGTGGTGAAGATGGTGGTGGTGGTGAAGGTAACGGTGGTGGATGGTAACAGTGGTGGTGGTGATGGTGGTGACAATGGTGATGGTGGTGGTATTGATGTTGGTGATGGCCGTGGTGGTTATGTTGGTGGTGGTGGTGGTGACCGTGGTAGTGGTGGGGATGGGGATGATGGTGGTGACAGTGATGGTGGTGACAGTGATGGTGATGGGTATTGGTAATGATGGTGGTATTGCTGATGGTGGTGTTGATGGTGACAGTGGTGGTGGTGATGGTGGTGACAATGGTGATGGTGGTGGTATTGATGTTGGTAATGGGCGTGGTGGTTATGTTGGTGGTGGTGATG
>NW_012115154.1:8964515-8969881 GCF_000951035.1 Colobus angolensis palliatus | reverse complement strand
TGGTGATGGTGGTGGTATTGATGTTGGTAATGGGCGTGGTGGTTATGTTGGTGGTGGTGATGATAATGGTGGTGGTGGTGGTGACAGTGGTGGTGATGGTGATGGTGGGGACAGTGATGGTGGTGACAGTGATGACAGTGGTGATGGTAATGGTGATGGCATTGATATTGGTAATGATAGTGGTATTGTTGATGGTGGTGGTGTTGATGATGATAATAGTGGTAGCAGTGGTGACAGTGGTGGTGGTGATGGTGGTGACAGTGATGGTGGTGACAGTGATGACAGTGGTGACAGTAATGGTGATGGCATTGATATTGGTAATGATGGTGGTATTGTTGATGTTGGTGGTGGTGATGGTGATAATAGTGGTAGCGGTGGTGACAGTGGTGGTGGTGACGGTGATGATGGTGACAGTGATGGTGGTGACAGTAGCAATGGTGGTGGCATTGATATTGGTAGTGGTGGTGACAATGGTGCTGGTGATGGTGTTGGTGGTGACTGGTGGTGGTGGTGCCAAAAGTGGTGATGATCATAATGACAGTGGTGGTGGTAATGGTGACAGTGATGGTGGCGACCTACAATCTCTGCAGCAATAGGCCCACCATAACCATCACCACCATCATTACCACCACTGTTACCATCCACCACCATCACCTTCACCACCATCACCACCACCAAATGACTGGTGGTAGTGGTGGTAGTGGTAAAGGTGTAGCATGGTAAAGAGCTAGAGTCAGCTCCCATACAGGTGAAGTTGAGATTATTACTGAGGCCCACGTCAGTTAGGAGAATTATGTCATGCATATGAAGGCACCATGGGCAGTAAAAAATAAAAAACAGTTCTATCACATATGAACCCTAAATCAAAGTTTATCAGGGCAACCATTGAAAATCCCAGATGCTGGCTTGGAGTCAACCTGCTGCTCACATGGGTAACCTTATGCAATCCGTTTCAGGATTAGTAACAGGAGGGATGGATATATTTAGAATGTTTAATGAATTAAGAGACTGAATATGCAAAGGGACAATGACCAGATATAACTATGCATTTGGATGTCTAGTGTCATATGTGGTCATTGACCCTTTGCATATTCAGAGGCCGTGACCCGCAACCTCTGCAGCAACCGGGGCAGGAAGCCAAGCCAACCTTCTATGGCAAAAGGCCCAGAACTTCAGGACTTGCTCAATGACTGCCTGCTGCCCTAATTTTCACTGACACTTCCAACTCAGGACCACTCCAAGAAAGCCAAACATCCTCTCCAAACCCATCACATAAGATGCTGCTGCCTGCACCTCCCCCCTGCCAACATCTTCCAATTAGAGCCCACCTGAAATCTTTCCTTTTTTCCTATAGAAGCCTTTCCCACTAGCATTTGAGTCTCCAGTTATATTTGACTCCCTGCCAAATGCAAGCGATGGTGGCTGACTGTCTGGCCTTGGAAAGCGCTAAATAAATAGCCTCTGCCTTCCTCATTTGGGTGGCTTTCGTTGATTCCCATTGAATCTTCTCAACAGTGGAAAGCCAGCTAATTTTTAGGTTTCCAGGTGTATGAAATGCTTCTGCTGGTGTTGTTAACTCTATTCCCACTAGGTGGCACCATTCACTCGGGAAGAGTAACACACGCTTCCCGGAGGTTCCCAGACCCAGGCCCGAGGCAAGAGAAGGGGAACTCGGCAAAGGCCCGTCTGGCTGTGCTTCTCTTTCCACGTGAACCACATGACCGGGTTTAGCAGCTCACACGTCACGTTGCTACCCAGCAGATGTGATGCAGGGCAAGTACTAGTTCAAGGGGAAGAGGGTGGAGGTGGGGAATGGGGCTGGCTCTGGGCTTCCCGGCCTCTGCATTTTAGGCATTCCGGACAGGACGATTCTTCATTGCGTGTGCAGAGGGAGGCTGTCCCGTGCTTTGGAGGATGTTTAGCAGCATGTCTGGCCTCTACCCACTTGATACCAGAAACACTCCCTGTCTTAGTCCGTTTGAGGTGCTATATAACAAAATACCATGAACTGTGTGGTTTAGAAACAGCAAATATTTATTTCTTACAGTCCTGGAGGCTGAGAAGTCCAGGATCCAGGTGCAGCATGGTTGAGTTCTGGGGAGGGCCTGCTTCTGGGCTGCAGACTGCTGCCTTCTCACTGTGTCCGTGGTGGAAGGAGTGGGAGAGGATGAGAGCGTTCTCTGAGCCTCTTTGATGAGGGCACTAAACCCATTCATGAGGGCTCCACTCACCTCCCATCACTTTGGGGGTTAGGATTTCAACATCTGAATTTTGGAGGCGGATGTTCAGACCATAGCACTTCCCTTTCCCAATTATGACAATAAAATGTCTTCAAACATTGCCAAATGTCAGCCAGGCATGGTGGGCCACACCTGTATTCTCAGCACATTGGGAGACCAAAGTGGGAGGACTGATTGAGCACAGGAGTTTCAGACCAGCTGGGGCAATATAGCAAGACTCTGTCTCTACAAAAAAACAAAACAAAACAGAAAAAAAAAAAAAACCTAGGCATGGCAATGGGGCACACCCGTAGTCCTAGCTACTCCAGAGGCTTAGGTGGGAGGATGGCTTGAGCCGAGGTGTTCAGGGTTACAGTGAGCTATGATTGTGCCACTGCACTCCTGCCTGGGGGACAGAGTAAGACCTTGTCTCTTTAAAAAAAAAAAAGAAAGAAAAATTACCAAATGTCCCCTGGAGAAGCAAACAAAGCAGCAAAGTTGTCCCTGCTTGGGAATCACTGGTCTTAGGTCCTTGTGGACAGTTCTCTGCAGAGACCCTTTCAGCACCCCCGACCTCCTTACCCCTCTTCCCACCGCACACCCACACTTTCTTTAGAACTGAATACAAAAGAAAGGAACGCCCTGCACTTACCTGCTGCAGCTTCAACTTCTTTGTTCCCCCCTGAGCAGGCTCTAAACCAGTGTGTCTTTGGTGGGGACTTGAGCCACCTCCACCAAAAACACCTGGGCGGCTGGGCACAGTGGCTCACACACCTGTAATCCTAGAATGTTGGGAGGCCAGACAGAGCAGGATGATCTCTCAAAACTAGGAGTTCAAGATCAGCCTGCTGGGCAACAGAGTGAGACAACATAGGAGATTCTGTCTCTACAAGCAAACACACACCTGGAGTGCTTGTAAAACTGCACATTCCTGGGCTGCATCCCAGACCCCTTGCATCAGGATCACTCAGGGAAGGCCAGAATCTGTCCTTTTTCTTTTTCTTTTTTTCTTGTAAACCCAATGGGATTATCAGGCAGATAAAAAGTGTGAGAAAGGCCAGGTGTGGTGGCTCATGCCTGTAATCCCAGCACGTTGGGAGGGTGAGACAAGTGGATCACCTAAGGTCAGGAGTTCGAGACCAGCCTGGCCAACGTGGTGAAATCCCGTCTCTACTAAAACTATACAAAATTACCCAGGCGTGGTGGTGGACGCCTGTAGTCCCAGCTACTCAGGAGGCTGAGGCAAGGGAATTGCTTGAACTGGGGAGGTGAAGGTTGTAGTGAGCTGAGATCGCACCATTGCTCTCCAGCCTGGGCAATAAGAGGGAAACCCTGTTTAAAAAAAAAAAAGTGTGAGGAGCACTGGCCCTCCCTCTCCCCCCAGGTCCTGCTTGGTGTCTCTGGCCTGCAATTCCTTCCTAAGAGAGTCGGGCCCTGGCATGTGGATTTTGGCCCTGGGCCACCCATATCTACTCCCTAAGCTGGCAGAGGAGAAAATATCAGAAATAATACTGAAAGAAGCAGGGAAAGAAGGAGGCCGTTGTGTGCGTGTCCCTGTGGCAATGACCCATCCCTTCCTGGTGAGACCACAGCCTTCTGGCTTTCTCTTTTTCACTCTTCAGTTGAATTGTCTCCATTACTCCTTATCACGAGAATCTCTCCTCTAGTTTCTGCCTTCTGGTTTTCTAGGTGGCTTGCTCCAGACACCTTTCTCCCGGTGCCATGGAACTGGCACTACTGCTACCCACGTGCAGTGCATGTGCTAACCCTGTGTGGCTGAGGCAAGTCCCCTCCCCTCCTGCCTGGAGGGCTTGAGTTGCTTATCTCTGAGGCCACTTCCTGTTCTGACAAGGTATGCCCCCACCATGCTGTGTGCAACTCTGTTGCCCCTGGGCCCTGTTAACTTCTTTATTTTATTTTTGAGACAGTCTTGCTCTGTCACCCAGGCTGGAGTGCAGTGGTGCGATCTTGGCTCACTGCAACCTCCGCCTCCTGAATTCAAGCGATTCTTCTGTCTCAGTCTCCTGAGTAGCTGGGATTACAGACACACGCCACCATACCCAGCTAATTTTTGTATTTTTGGTAGGGATGGGGTTTCGCCATGTTGGCCAGGCTGGTCTCGAACTCCTGATCTCAGGTGATCTGCTCTCGTCAGTCTCCCAAAGTGCTGGGATTACAGGAGCGAGCCACCATGCCCCACCGAGCCCTGTTAACTTCTCTGTTCAAAAGCTTGTCCTGGCCACAAAGCCAAGATGGTGCCGTCCTGGGCTCAGACTGCCTGGGCTCATCTCAGCCCCAGTACTCCCTGGTAGTGGCCTTGGGCAAGACAGCCAACCCCTTTTTGGTTGCTTCTTCATCTCTAGAAGAGGCTAATATTAGAACCTACCTACTAGGTAATCTCTGTAATGCATTAACACTGCCCAGCACATATTCAGGAAAACGTTGAGTGAGAATGAGAACAGACCACTGCTCTTGCGCTTTTTTGCCTACATGAGAAGGCTGGGGCTGGGAGGGACCAGACAGCCCCTGTGATCTCCCCAGGAATCTGATACCAGGAATCTGACACCCAGAGAGGGAAGTTGACTCACCCAAAGTCACACTCCCAGCAAGAGCAGTAGTATATCACCTGGCTTGTCTTGAGCCAATCTTTTTTATTTTGATTTGACTTAATCTGAGAGACGTAGGAAAGGGACAGATATTAGAGCTTTCAGAATATGTTCTCTCAAGCAAGGTGTGGCCTCTGAGAGGCAGTGCAGTGCTGTACAGTCATTTGGAGGTCTAAAGGCTGACTTTGGGCCTGGGGTGGATGGATCTTGGTAGAGAGAGGGTGATCTGGCAATGAGGAATGAGGACATGGATGTAATGCCTAGCTCATAACCTGGTGTGATTAAAATATTTTCTTCTTGGCCAGGCGCAGTGGCTCACACCTGTAATCCCAGCGCTTTAGGAGCCCGAGGTGGGTGGATCACAAGGTCAGGAGTTCGAGACCATCTTGGCTAACATGGTGAAACCCCGTCTCTACTAAAAATACAAAAATTAGTTGGGCACGGTGGCGCATGCTTGTAGTCCCAGTTACTCGGGAGGCTGAGGCAGGAGAATTGCTTGAACCCAGGAGGCGGAGGTTGCAGTGAGCCAAATCATGCCACT
>NW_012115154.1:8959511-8964135 GCF_000951035.1 Colobus angolensis palliatus | reverse complement strand
ATAAACCTCTTGTCCATCAATCATCTACTGTGTGTATAGCTTTTTTATTTTCTTTTTTAATATAATTCAATTATTATCTTTTTTTTTTTTTTTTTGACACAAGGTCTTGCTCTGTCGCCCAGGCTGGAGTGCAGTGGCGTGATCTCAGCTCACTGCAAGCTCCGCCTCCCGGGTTCACGCCATTCTCCTGCCTCAGCGTCCCGGGTAGCTGGGACTACAGGCGCCGCCACCTCGCCCGGCTAGTTTTTTTGTAGTTTTTAGCAGAGACGGGGTTTCACCATGTTAGCCAGGATGGTCTCGATCTCCTGACCTCGTGATCCGCTGTCTCGGCCTCCCAAAGTGCTGGGATTACAGGCTTGAGCCACCACGCCCGGCAATGATTAAAATCTTTAACGAGGGTGAGAGAGTGAGACCCTGTTTAAAAAAAAAAAAAATCTTTAATGAAGAGTATTACCTCACTCCTTCTCCTGACTCTGAAGAGATTGCCTCGTTGGGCCAGAAAATAGGCAGGGAAGGCTCTCAGAAGCAAGAGGTAGGTGCCTTGCATCCCATGCACAGAAGTCCATGCAAAAAGAGTTGGATTCACTGGCCTGACTGTCCTCCTGTATTCTGAAATCACAGTGACCACAAAGAGCTACAACAGCTTAAACACAGAAAGCCATGCTTCTAAATCCAAATCACTACATTCTTTTTTTTTTTTTTGAGACAGAGTCTCGCTCTGTCGCCCGGGCTGGAGTGCAGTGGCCGGATCTCAGCTCACTGCAAGCTCCGCCTCCCGGGTTTACGCCATTCTCCTGCCTCAGCCTCCCGAGTAGCTGGGACTACAGGCGCCCGCCACCTCGCCGGGCTAGTTTTTTGTATTTTTTAGTAGAGACGGGGTTTCACCGTGATAGTCAGGATGGTCTCGATCTCCTGACCTCGTGATCCGCCCGTCTCGGCCTCCCAAAGTGCTGGGATTACAGGCTTGAGCCACCGCGCCCGGCCCAAATCACTACATTCTTGTTCCTTTTTTTTACTGTTCAAATACATCGTCCAAAAGGAGCAGAAAGACTGTAAGTATAGAGGGGACGTGGTGTGGCAGGCTTCACATTTGAGACATTGCTTAGTGGTGAATGACCTGGAAAGTTCACACCTTTGTTCTTTGCTTTTTGTCATAAACACGCCAGTCTTTATAAAGTTACAAACACTTTAATTCTTTGTGTGAGAAAAAAGACAGTCCAAAATAAATTAGAGTCATGAAATGAAACAGAAATGGTTCTTATCTCAAAACGATATGTTGAGATGCTATCTGCCAATGCAGAGATTCTCCCAGATTCCCCATGGTAAGCCGGGAAAGGTCAGCCATCCATGGTAAAAACAAAGACCATCTGCCCCACAGCACCCCTAGTGGGCCTCAACAGCTGCCCATCTTACAGTCCCAGGGAAAGCGGTAGGTGTGAGAGCATCCTGGGAGGACAGAGAGCCCAGAGGCATCTCTGCCAAAGACCAGCCCTTCGCAGCCAGGGAGGATGAAAGAGCCCTGGGGCTTCAGTCTGGGCTCTGCACACTCCTGGGTGGCTTCCGCTCCCCCCATCCCTCCCACTCCCATCCCACACCTCCTGGATTGCATCTGATTGGGACCAATAACAAACCAAGCCTGGTTTTGAGGTTTGGGTAGGATGCTTGGCTTGGTTTTGTTTCCTCAGAGAGAGGCAGCCAGCAGGGACTGCAAGGAACTGGCACCCAGCTGTGTCTAGGTGGGAAAATGGGCTGAGGATGGGGTCAGAGACAGAATGAGAGAGCAGGAGGGAGGTGGCCTTCTGTGGAGGAAAGGCATCAGGTGCCAGCAAGAGACTAGAAGGGGAAGCCTGACATCCTGACTTAGAGCCTCTCTAAGATGGCTCGGTGGGCTCTGAGCCTGCAGGGCTTTGGTCTATGGATGGGAGGGATACGGGGGAGGCTTGGCCAAGGCTGTGTCAGGGTGAGCCTGTAGACTTTTCCCAGCCCTTAAGATAAGCTCCTTCCTTGCTCTACCTTATCCAAACTTGTCTAAGCACAGACATGTGATTCTTCTCCCTACACCAGCTCTCCAGATGATCAATCAATAAACCTCTTGTCCATCAATCATCTACTGTGTGTATAGCTTTTTTATTTTCTTTTTTAATATAATTCAATTATTATCTTTTTTTTTTTTTTTTTTGAGACAAGGTCTTGCTCTGTCGCCCAGGCCAGAGTGCAGTGGCGCAATCTCTGCTCACTGCAACATCTGCCTCCCAGGTTCAAGTGATTCACATGCCTCAGCCTCCTGAGTAGCTGAGATTTAGGCGTGCGCCACCACACCTGGCTAATTTTTTGGTATCTTTAGTAAAGATGGTTTCACCATGTTGTCAGGCTGGTCTTGAACTTATGGGCTCAAGTGATTCACCTGCCTCAGTTTCCCAAAGTGCTGAGATTGAGATTACAAGCATGAGCCACTGAACCCAGCCTAATTATTTCCGTTTTTTTTTTCTACAGATGGATTCTGACTATGTTGCCCAGGCTGGAGTGCAGTGGCTATTCACAGGTGTGATCCCCCTACAGATTAGCACGCGAGTTTTGACCTGTTCCATTTCTGACCTGGGCTGATTAACCCCTCCTTAGGCAACCTGGCGATCCCTAGCTCCCAGGAGGTCACCATATTGATGCTGAATTTAATGCAGACACTGGATTGGCAAAGTGCATCACAACCCAGGACTCCCGGGCTCAAGTGATCCTCCCGCCCCAGCCTCCCATGTGTATACCTTTCACCTATGCACCTATGCAGTCAGCCAAGATCACACCACTGCACTCCAGCCTGGGCAACAGGAGCAAGGCTCCGTCTCAAAAGAAAAAAAGAAAGAAACCACGGGAAATGGGAAGTACCGAGGGATATGACAAGGCTAGCCCCACCCATCAAGGCAGGGGACAGAGCCTGAGAAAGAGCCTTCGGACACTCTCTCAAATGTTTTCATTTCCACTGAGATTCCTTTTGGATGTAAATGTTGACAGAGCATCATTTTTGTCCCAGGCACTTTGACTAGTCATAGAATTAGGTCCGCCCTGCAACTCTGAACAAGGAAGCATCACTCCTGCCATTTCATGGATGGGAAAACCAAGCCCCAACGGGTTATGTGCTTTATCTGAGGTCCCACAGACCCAGACCTGTCTGGCTCAACCCATGTTCTTTTTGTTACCCCATGAAGCCTGTGAGCATCGGCTCTGCCTAGAGCCAGCTCTGGAGGGAGAGTTCTGGATCAAGATCCAATCCATGTCCTCACTGTGGCTCCCTCCTCTGGAAGGTACAGGCAGTGCAGTTCCTTGGGGCATCCCTGACTCAACCCATCCCCTTGAGATCTGGCTCCCCTGCTTGGGTCACTGTGATCCATTCCTTCTTGGCCTCTTGGCTGGCAGGATCTTTCTTCTGTCTGGTCACCACCTGCCTGCCCTCCTAGGTTCAAGCGATTGATTCTCCTGCGTCGGCCTCCAGAGTAGCTGGGATTACAGGTACCTGCCACCATGCCTGGCTAATTTTTGTATTTTTGGTAGAGACAGGGTTTTACCACGTTGGCCAGGCTGGTCTCGAATTCCTGATCTCAGGTGACCTGCCCTCCTCGGCCTCCCAATGTGCTGGGATTACAGCCATAAGCCACCGCGTCCGGCCTGGTTTCTTTATTTTTATTTTTATTGGAGGGCAGTCAGAACCTGGAAGAGAGGGTCTGTTCCATCCAAACGCTGTCGAAGCAAGAGACAGAGCCGCGGGCCCATTGAATGCACTACTCCCTTGGCTTATGGCTGAGATAAAGCCAGCTCTGTTGCCTGTGCGTGCTGGTAGATGGTCCTGGACCTACAAGGGGTGGGGAGGGAGGGGGAATTGAGCACTGATGCAGGAGAAGAAAAACTGCCTGCCTGCCATTCTTCAACCTGGACGCTCTGTGTTCATGGGGGGGAGAAAAAGGAGATTAGGAAAATAATAACCAACAGGAGAGTACCTGTGAGTCCTCCCATGGACCAGGCACCATACTAAAACCTCCCAACAGTGTTCTTAGGAGGTCACAGCCATTGCCATTTCCACCCTACAGAAGAAGGTTTAAAAAGCTGGGATTTAGAGGCTGAGCAACCTGCTGCAAAGCTGAATGTGCCTCTCCAACCAAGGCCTGCGCTCCTCAGCAGGATGCTGGAGGAAAAGGAGGAGAAGAAGGAAGAAATGTTCTTCCTCCTGGGTAGTGGCCCAGGGTTGCTCTGCGTGGAGGAAACAAGGTTACTATTCAGGAGGCGGAGGTGGGGAGTTCGAGGCTAGCCTGGGCAACATAGCAAGACCCTGTCTCAATATAAACAAATTAAAATAAATTTTAAAATAAAATAAAAAAGACTGGGCACGGTGACTCATGCTGGTAATCCCAGCACTTTGGGAGGCCGAGGTGAGGGGATCACCTGAGGTCAGGAGTTTGAGACCAGCCTGGTCAACATGGCAAAACCCCATCTCTACTAAAAATACAAAAATTAGCCGGGTGTTGTGGTGCACACCTGCAATACCAGCTACTTGGGAGGCTGAGGCAGGAGAATCACTTGAACCTGGGAGGCAGAGGTTACAATGAGCTGAGATTGCACCACTGCACTCCAGCCTGGG
>NW_012115154.1:8956502-8959331 GCF_000951035.1 Colobus angolensis palliatus | reverse complement strand
TTTTTTGAGACAGAGTCTTGCTCTGTCACGCAGGCTGGAGTTCAGTGCCATGATCTTGGCTCACTGCAACCTCCAGCTCCTGGGTTCAAGCAATTCTCCTGCCTCAGCCTCCCAAGTAGCTGCACTGGAATGCAGTGGCGTGATCTCAGCTCACAGCAACCTCTGCCTCCCAGGTTCAAGTAATTCTCCTGCCTCAGCCTCCCAAGTAGCTGGGACTACAGGCGCCCACCACCTCGCCTGGCTAGTTTTTGTATTTTTTAGTAGAGAAGGGGTTTCACCATGTTCGCCAGGCTAGTTTGGAACTCCTGACCTCAAGTGATCTGCTGGCCTCGACCTCCCAAAGTGTTGGAATTACAGGCGTGAGCCACCACGCCTGGCCAAAAATTTTAAATTTCTAATTTAAATATGTTTTCTTTTAAAAGTTAACAAAACTGAAAATATAATACATTGCCTCTATGCATGTGCCACAGTATGAATTTTAATATTCATATTAACTTAAATAGAAATTCATAAAATATTCGGGACAAAACCAGTGTGGGTACAATTGGGTTAAAGAACAGACAGGTACTATATCTTATTATTGTTTTAGAAGGGAGTATTAGAATCTCATTTTCAAAATAACCATCACTTGGCACAAATAGATTCAATAAGTATGTGGCTTTGAAATATATTTTAGGCCGGGCGCGGTGGCTCACGCCTGTAATCCCAGCACTTTGGGAGGCCGAGGCGGGTGGATCACAAAGTCAAGAGATTGAGACCATCCTGGCTAACACAGTGAAACCCCGTCTCTACTAAAAATACAAAAAACTAGCTGGGCATGGTGGCAGACACCTGTAATCCCAGCTACTCAGGAGGCTGAGGCAAAAGAATCACTTGAACCCAGGAAGCGGAGGTTGCAGTGAGCCAAGATCGCACCAGTTTGCTTTCTTATATGTTTTGGCAGCCCTGGTAATAATGAACCTTCAAGAAGCCAAATCTTGGCCAGGCATGATGGCTCACATCTGTAATACCAACACTTTGGGGGGCCAAGTCATGAGGATCACTTGAGGCCAGGAGTTCAAGATTAGCCTGGGCAACATAGCAAGACCTACAAAAAATAAAAAGCCGAGGATGAGGGCATACATCTGTAGTCCTAGCTAACTGGGAGGCTGAGGTGGAAGATTGCTTGAGCCCAGGAGTTCGAGGCTGCAGTGAGCTACGATCGCACCACTGCACTCCACAGTGGGTGAGAGACTGAGATTGCCTCAATCAATCAATCAATAAAAAACAAGCCAAGCCTGGGAAGCTGAGGCAGGAGAATGGCGTGAACCCGGGAGGCAGAGCTTGCAGTGAGCTGAGATCGCGCCACTGCACTCCAGCCTGGGCGACAGGGCAAGACTCTGTCTCAAAAAAAAAAAAAAGCCAAGCCTCTGATCTTTATTTAGAAAGTGAAAAACTTACTGAATAATGCTTCAACAAACAAAACAATAATTTAAATGCTTACACTTAAAAAAAAAAGCTTGCACTTTGCAAATGTGGGCTCTAAAAGTTGACTATGCTTAGTTAAAATGGGTAAGTCATGAGGAGTTTAAGGAACTTCGTAAGCCCTGGAAAAGCTTCAAAGAGTTCCCAGAATACATAAAACCCTCAAGTTGAGAAGAAAACAGCTTTTTTTCCTGTGACTTTGAACAAATCCCTCAAATCTCAGGCGCCCAGTCTATAGGCACTGCCTGGGCAGTATTACGTCATTACACCCATCTCTTATTTTTCACTGTCTCCCTTCTGCCTTTCTCTCGCGCGCACACTCCTTCTGTGGATTTGTAAGGCTAAGCCTCTCTTCTCTCTTTCCCACTTGCCTGAACTTTAGGCCTCTTTGCTGTCCCGCAGGACCATGGCTCCCAGTCCTTCTGGAAGTCACCGAGCTAAAGACGAGGATGGCCTTCCTCTGGTGTGGAGATGGACCTGAAACCTGCTCCCACCGCGCGCAAATCACCCCGCCAGGCCCCCCTCACTGTCATCAGGGCACTCCTCTGCTCAAAAACGTGCCGTCCCCCACTTGAAATCTGGCCAAGCCTACCCATCAGACCGGATTCACCACTGGTCCTCACTCGGCTGTTTCTGAAATGCCTAGCCTCCGCTTCCGGCCTCCGCTGGTGCTCTTCTCTCCACTCAGAACCCTTTCCTTTCCCCCACTTTCTTCCACCTATGCAAACACTATTCAGTGTTCCCGGCCCGGTCAAAGCTCCAGGGAACTTCCTCGAAGGCCCCAGCCCGTATTCCAGACCGCCTTCCCCGCAGCGCACGGCATTTCCCTGCAGACTTCTGCTTGGCAGCCCGCATCCTGCAGTCTGTGTTCCTTGACGGTGTCCTGCGTGAGTGCGGGCAGCGGGTCTATGAAGTCACTTCTCTTGGAAGCTTTTCCTGACCTCCTCCCTTCCCGCCGGTCTGGGAGACCTTCTGCAGGGCGCTTGGCCCTGGGCCCTCCCCGGCCTCCATCACCCTCATCGCCCGTCTCATGACTGTCATTACCCCTGCCCGACGGCAAGCTGCCTGGGGCAAGGGCGGTGCCTGACTTACTGCCCGGGGTGCCCCCGACCCGGGCCCAGTGCCGAGAGTGTGTTAACCGCCTGGAGTGAGCAGGGCCGGGCATGTGGCCGCCGTTCCCTTGGCTTGGACGTCCAGCTCTCAGCCCGGGGCCGGGGGCACCTCGCGAATCCGCCCGGGCCTGGGAGGAAGGGAGCCGGCGAGCGGCGGGCGTCCTCCCAGGAAGGGTTAAGCCACCTCTCCCCCACCCCAGAGACGAGGGGGCGAGTCCGGCAGAAGGTCCTGTTTACCGCTGCTCCGCGCGGG
>NW_012115154.1:8945182-8948916 GCF_000951035.1 Colobus angolensis palliatus | reverse complement strand
GAGCCCGCGGAGCCGCCGCCCGCGGGAAGGTAGGGCCGGGCCGGGTCACGGGGTGCAGGGTCGAGCTGGGGAGGGAAAGGGGACGGAGGAGGGGACGCGCGGGGGAGGGAGGAAACGGCTTGCGCGACCCGAGCCCTGACGGGGAAAGTGGCTCTGCAGACGGGAGTCTTGAGTTCCCGCCTGGTCCCGGGACTTGTGCAGAGCGCGATCCAGGCGTCCCTCCCGGGCTCTGGCTGACTCCCAGGGCTGAGCCCGGACGCCGCCGTCCCGCGCGCCTCGGGGACCTGCAGAAAGCCCCGCCCTGCGTTGTGCTGAGTCCCTCGGGGCGCGAGTGCGAGTGTGAGTGTGTGCGCGTGTGTCCGCGCGTGTTTGTGTCTGTGTGTGTGTGCGCGCGCTTGTCTGTGTGTGTGCGCGCAGGTCTGTGTGTGTGTGCGAGTAGGTGTGTGCGCGTTTGTGTGTCTGTGTGTGCGAGTGTGTGTGAGTGTGTGCATGCGCGTGCAAGCGCAGGGCATCGAGGCGGCTGAGCAGCTGGGCCCCCCTCACAGCGGTCAGCATTTGCAGTCTTGGGAAAGCAAGAAGGTAAAGATGATTGAATGGTCTTACTTCTTCCACTTTGTCCCCAAGGGTGGAGTTGGGAGCAGATGGAGCCCAGGGGAAGTCTGGACACAGTCGTATTAGGAGGGTCACAGAGAGCTGGGTGAGACCACGGAGCAGAGCCAGACCTCAGCCGTGGAATCTTGTTATGGGGGGCCTGGGACAGGAAGCAGGAAGCTGGTCAGGGCTCTCCAGGGGCGTAAATTGGGCAAGGGAAGTGCAGTGACCCTGCCTTAACCAGCTGGTGCTGACTTCCAGCTGCTGTTCAGATGCGATTCAGGAATGTGACTTCCCCAAGGTTCCAAATGACATCGGACAGTAATGGGCTGGGGGTAACAGAGTTGTAATAGGCGTGCTACAGTAATCTTGTTAGTAAACTCTTACACCCTCTGCGGTTACCACATAAAAGAAGAGAAAGAAATCCCTTCTCCTTACATCATCAAATATCAGATACCAAAAGAGTGGAGTAGAAAGTCTTTGGGTGGGCAGTGTGGGAGGAAGAAGAACTCCGAGAGGAAGTGTGTGTGAGAGTGTGTGTGTGTGTCAGAGACGGTTTCTGAGGCCTGGTAATGAAAAGGCCAGCGGGAGGCTGGCCTCCAGTCCTTTTGTTTGTTTTTTATTTTTATTTTTTTGAGTCAGAGTCTTGCTCTGTCACCCAGGCTGGAGTGCAGTGGCCCGGTCTCAGCCCGCTGCAACCTCCACCCTGCCCCTGGGTTCAAGCAATTCTCCTGTCTCAGCTTCTTGAGTAGCTGGGATTACAGGCGCCCACCACCACGTCCAGCTAATTTTTGTATTTTTAGTAGAGACGGGGTTTCACCATGTTGGCCAGGCTGGTCTCGAACTCCTGACCCCAGGTGATCTGCCCGCCTCGGCCTGGCAAAGTGCTGGGATTACAGGCATGAGCCATTGTGCCTGGCCTCCAGTCCTTTCATTCTGGAAGATTAATAAAATCGTGTGTCAAGTATTCTATTCATCCCCTTAAACAGCTCTGTGTTGCTAGGCATGCATGCTAGACATCAGTGGCACAGCAAGAAATGAGACGTCCCCCTTCCTTCCAGGAACACCATCCTAGCTGGGTAGTCAAACAAAAAAGTAAAACCAGTCCTGGCCCAGCCTAGCTGTGAGGGTTGCATAGTGTAGAGCTAGGGCAGCCCAGAGAGGAGCCGCTGCAGGGAAGCCCCACAGATTAGGTGATGCTTGGGCTAAGCCCTAAAAACTGCCTCACCAAGGAAACAGCAGGGTAGGTTGTTTCAGGCTGAAAGAACAGAATGTACAAAGTCACCAAGAGGGTCTAGGAGAGGCCAGTGAGGGGAATTCAGTGTGGCTGCGGGTTGCAGGATATGAGTGCGTGCTGGGGAGGGGTGAGGCAGGGGCTGTCAGGGCAGAGGCACAGGGAAGGAAGGATCTGCCAGAAGGAGGCAGGAGTATGCACTGAAGCAAGAGTGATGCGCTCCTTCTGGTTGTTGGTTGGGGAGGCCTGAAGGAGGAGGAAGAGACCGAGACTTTTTGCAACACCCAGGCCAGTGTTACTGAGGAGCAGGAGAAGCTGAAAGGATGCCAGGATCAAGGGGCAGGACCTGATGACTGGTTTGGGCAGAGTGTGATAACTTAGACTAAAAGCAAGTATGTACAGAAATGCTCGGGAGAAAACAAAGCAAAGCAAAAGGAATGTGGACCTTCGGAGTGGCCTGCATGTAGCAGATTACAACACTTGGATAACGCATTTGGCTGTAAGTTTTCTGGCAGCTTAGGGACAAACAAAAATACACTGGGTTGCATAGTTTGGGATTTTGGACAACAGAAACCATACAAATTAATTCTCAGAACAAAACTTTTCCTGGAATTGAACTCAGCTGGGAATTTATCATGTGGAACTTTATGTAAAGACTGAAGAGTGACGTAGAAAAAAAAATCCTCGTTGCTGGTGTTACAAAAGATGGGAAGATAAAACTCCCCATTACTGCCTTCCTCTGCCATCCTGTTATGTCTAGGGGAGTGAACTGCACTTCTGTGAGGACTGGGTGTCATCTCAGGGTATGGGGCCAGGGGAATCCTATACAGAGGACACGGTGGTACCTCAAGTGTGGGAAGAGCTGACACCCATCTCCATGAATGTAGAGAGCAAAGCGTCTGGGGTGCTCAACCATGAAGGGAAGGAGGCTCATCATAGAATAGCCCAGAGAGGGGTGGGCTGAGACTCTGGTCTGCAGAAGGGGACAGATAGGGCATAGCATGTTGGAAGGGCCAGCATCCAGGAATCCTGACCCCCGGGGAAACAGGCAGGGAGAGTGCACACAGCATTGTAAGATTCCATTCATATGGGCAAGTCCACTTCCCAGGGCGGTCCTGGTCATTCTGCCTCCAGACTTGATGTAGATCCTGCCTCTAAAGGGGTAGGAAGAGAGTGGGTCTCAGGAGACCAGAGATCCTCTTCAGGAGACCAGGGAGGTCCAGGAGGGTGGAAATCTTGTTTGCTACAACATAAGGAAGCTGTAGAGAAACCAGGAGTGGGAGCTGAGAACTGAGAGGTCCTGCAGACTCAGGGACAGATTTCCTGGCCAGGCTCTTCTCTTTGGTTTCTGCAGAAGGCAGAGAACCTGCAGAATCTATGTCCATACATTGCTAATATACCCTCTAAACTTTAAAGTATTTCTTGCCAACTATAGCTGTCTTAAATTGACATTCAGTAGGGGCGGGATTCTACCCCTCCAATTAAATTTCTTAACATTTTTAATCTTGGGTTGTGCATTAGAATATACATTTAAATGCTGGGAAGGAGAGTTTGAGACCAGCCTGAGCAACATGGCAAGACCCCATCTCCATAAAAAATAAAAGAAATTGGCCAGGCGCAGTGGCTCACGCCTGTAATCCCAACACTTTGGGAGGCTGAGGCAGGCAGATCACTTGAGATCAGGAGTTTGAGACCAGCCTGGCCAACCCCATCTCTACTAAAAATACAAAAATTAGCCAGACGTGGTGGCGCATGCCTGTAATGCCAGCTACTTGGGAGGTTGAGGCAGGAGAATCGCTTGAATCCAGGAGGCAGAGGTTGCGTGAGCCAAGATTGCATCACTACATTCCAGCCTGGGCGACAAAGCAAGACTCCATCTCAAAAATAAATAAATAAAAGAAATTAACTA
>NW_012115154.1:8942785-8943892 GCF_000951035.1 Colobus angolensis palliatus | reverse complement strand
CCGGCCAGTTCTCTACTTTTCATATGCAAAAGACAGCGACATGCTGGGAAGCCAGAGTCAGACTCTCCTTTACCCTGGCCTTAAAATCAATGTCTGACGTGGGCAAAAGTTTATTCCGGCAGCCCTCTGTTTGCCTAGAAGTTAAGCTGTTTGCCAGCTGGGCCTAGAATTGCCACTCTAGCTTCAGCTTCTCTTTGGCACGTTCATCCCTGGCTTGCAGTTCAGAGGGGCTAAAGAACAGATAAGCCCGAGACCCACTCTTCCAACTGGCTGAAATACGGGAAACCTAGTGATCGTTTTTTCCCCTGGTCTTGGGGAAGGAAGGGGTGAGTCACCCTTGCAGCAAGCTTAGGGAAGAGGTTAGCTTCCCTCAGTGGTAGGGAACCAGGAGGTCATAGGGATTCCTTCAGAAGGAAATGAAAGCAGGGATCATTGGCTGGAGAGTGGGGCCAGTACAGGGAGCCGTGACCTTGGCTGTGACCCCTCCTCCCAGGATCTCCAGGCCTTCCACACACTGCAGATCTTATCTGAAGGGCTTGTCAGACCACTTAAGCAGAGTGCCAAATGCATTTCCTTTTGTTGTTTTGTCTTCTAAAAAAGTACACTTAAAAATTGTAGGTTTACTTATAAACTTTATATGTAATATATGAAAGTTATATTTGTCATAAAACATTTATTTATTTATTTATTATTTATTTATTTTTAGACAGGGTCTTGCTCTGTTACCCAGGCTAGAGTGCAGTGATGTAATGATGGCTCACTGCAGCTTCCACCTCCCGGGCTCAAGTGATCCTGCTGCCTCAGCCTCTTGAGTAGCTGGGATTATAGGTGCACACCACCGTACCTAGCTAATTTTTGTATTTTTAGTAGAGACAGAGTTTCCTCATGTTGCCCAGCCTGTTCTCAAACTCCTGGACTTAAGCAATCCACCTGCCTTGGCCTTCCAAAGTGCTGGAACTACAGACATGAGCCACTGCACTTGGCCAAAAATTTTTTTTTTTTTTTTGAGACGGAGTCTTGCTCTGTCACGCAGGCTGGAGTTCAGTGCCATGATCTTGGCTCACTGCAACCTCCAGCTCCTGGGTTCAAGCAATTCTCCTGCCTCAG
>NW_012115154.1:8929656-8934805 GCF_000951035.1 Colobus angolensis palliatus | reverse complement strand
AGGTCAGGAGTTCAAGACCAGCCTGACCAACATGGTGAAACCCCGTCTCTACTAAAAATACAAAAAAATTAGCTGGGCGTGGTGGTACGTGCCTGTAGTTCCAGCTACTCGGGAGGCTGAGGCAGGAGAATTGCTTGAAACTGGGAGGCAGAGGTTGCCGTAAGCTGAGATCGCACCACTGCACTCCAACCTGGGTGACAGAGCAAGACTCTGCCTCGAAAAAAATAAATAAATAGAGAAAAGAAAAAGAAATTTTAGGCCAAAGGGGATTATCCATATCTTGAAAGTTAGCTAAATAAAAATGAACACATTTCCAGTCATTGCACAACTTCTGAGTACAAAACACCAGGCACAGATAGTAAACAAACAGAAGTAGGGTCTCAGGTCAGTCAGAGCAGGCTGCTCTGGTCTGAGGGCGACCTCCGCCTTACTTTCACAGTTGGCACCATAGCCAGTGCAACAAGTCACTGTGCACCCTGACTTCTGCTGCAAAGGAAAGGGGAGCAGGTCACCTTCTAATTCCAAAACCAGCTTTTCAGATTATAACAGCACTTATATGTTGAAGAGTAGTTTAGAGCTTACCCACACTTGCAAACAAATGAGGCTTCGTAAGCAGCCCTGCAGGTGAGTTGAGGACATGGTGTTATTACTAATTCATTAAGAATTAATGCATGCTGGCTGGGCACAGTGGCTTACACCTGTAATCCCAGCACTTTGGGAGGCCGAAGCTGTCAGATCACTTGAGGTCGAGTTCAAGACAAGCCTGGCCAATGTGGTGAAACCCCATCTCTACTAAAAATACAAAAATTAGCCAGGTGTGGAGGCGGGCGCCTGTAGTCCCAGCTATTCAGGAGGCCGAGGCAGGAGAATCACTTGAACCTGGGAAGCAGAGGTTGCAGTGAGCCAAAATTGCATCACTGCACTCCAGCCTGGGTCACAAGAGCTAAATTCCTCAAAAAAAAAAAAAAAAAAAAACTAAAAATAAGTTGTTAATTGATGTACAATAGGCTTAACCTGGACTGGTCCCTGCAAACTGCACCTTGTGGCCACTCTGGTAAAGGCTGAGAGTTGGATATGCTCATTCATTCTCCTTGCTGGGACAGGTGTGTTGACCCAGCCAGAGGTGATTTGGTACCACCCCTCTGTCTATCTCCCACCACCTTTGTTATCCACATCTAGAGTTGAGGCTTGAGTTTAGGGAAGGGGAGGGGCCGGGTGGGTAGTCCAAGGTTGCATATGAACTTCCTTCTTGCTCCCATTCACTGAATCAGAGGAGACAGATTCTATTTTCACTGCCTCTCCCAGCTCACCATAGAAAAATAATAACTGCCTATCTTCTTCCATCAAACTTTAAAGTGTTAAAACAGGACACTTCTATAATTTTATATGGGCATTTCATGTGCCTGGGAAATACAGGCTAAACCTCCCCAGATGACCAAGCAGAGGCATTTGTAAGGGATCACACAGCAAATCACAATTCAGACTGACCCGGCATGGTCCAGGGTGAAGTTGGTTGGGGGAGAAGCCATATGCTCTGGTTTGGTTACTAGATAGAAATAATGGGACAGCCTAAGACATAGAACTTGCGTCCCCCGAGCTTGGAGTGAGACTAGTCTCAGCCGCAGATTTGGTCGGGGTGGTGACCGCGAAGATGGAAAGGAACTTCCCAAACCAGCTTGCCTCATGCTCTGGGATCTTCAGCCAGGGCAATGTCTCCAGCACCGTGGAGTCTCAGAGAGAGTCTCTACTTAATGCTCTGAGCTGCAGATGAGATTTGTTCAGATTTGTCATGAAGTGTGTGGTCATCCAACCTCAAATACAACTCCCTGGCATCTTGTGGTGACTGTCATCTGTCATCTGCTCCACTTCATCATCTGTATTTGTGACGATCAACAAATATACACAACCTTCCAGGATATCAGAAGGGGACCAGTGCCCTCTGTTTACCCTCCCACTGACTGATGCATCTAACAGGGTGGAAAAATGTCAGAGAAGAGAGAGTTTCTTAATCCCTCTCAAAGCAACCAGATTTGAAGATTCTAGCACCGCAGAGAGCCAGGAGAGCCTCTTATTCCAGGCTCTTCCTTCCTGTGAACATAGGACAGCCAAGATTCCTGGTCTGGTATGGAACTGAGAGAGATGGGTAAGGGGGTTAAGAGGCTGCTTCCGGGTACATACCCAACCCCGAGATTCAGACTGCCAGTTTGTCAGGAGAGAGCGAGAAAGAGAATGCTCCTTTTGGGAGCAAGAAAGAAGCAGAACAAATGCAGGAGTCCCATGAGGCAGATCCACATGTTCCTTCCCCACACCCCCGAAATCTGGCTTCTATTCCTAACCATCTGCTGAAACCACATCTCAGGTTACTAATGGTTCATCTGTGGCCAGTGCCCTGTTCTCATGCTTCTTTATCTCACTAATGCACTTGACACACCCCTGACCCTTCCTTCTTGAAACCCAAGTCAAGGTGAATGCAAAATGCATGCAGTGATGTATCTGCGCCACTTGTCAAAATACTGAAATGCTTCTATTCTGGTTGGTAAATAAGGTGTCCCACACTCCCAGGACCATTAACTCTCCCCCTGCCAAGAGCTGGCCATTAAAGGGTTAACAGTAAGGCCATAGCTTGTTGGGCTCCTGCACACCTTTGTTATAATTTTGTTGTTTGTTGTTGTTTTTTTTTTTCTTTTTTTTTCTTTTTTTTTTTTTGAGGCGGAGTCTCGCTCTATCGCCCGGATTGGAGTGCAGTGGCCGGATCTCAGCTCACTGCAAGCTCCGCCTCCTGGGTTTCGGCCATTCTCCTGCCTCAGCCTCCCGAGTAGCTGGGACTACAGGTGCCCGCCACCTCGCCCGGCTAGTTTTTGTATTTTTAGTAGAGATGGGGTTTCACCGTGATAGCCAGGATGGTCTCGATCTCCTGACCTCGTGATCCGCCCGTCTGGGCCTCCCAAAGTGCTGGGATTACAGGCTTGAGCCACCGCGCCCGGCCTTTTTTCCTTTTTTTTTGAGACGGAGTCTCACTCTGTTGCCCAGGCTGGAGAGCAGTGGCATGACCTTGGCTCACTGTAACCTCCACCTCCCAGATTCAAGTGTTTCTCCTGCCTCAGCCTCCCGAGTAGCTGAGATTACAGGTGTGTGCCACCATTCCTGGCTAATTTTTTGTATTATTATTATTTTTTTTTTGGTAGAAATGGGCTTTTACCATGTTAGTCAGTTTGGTCTCGAACTCCTGACCTCAAACGATCAGCCCGCCTTGGCCTCCCAAAGTGCTGGGATTACAGGTGTAAGCGCGTCCTGTTAGGTATTTTGAATAATACTGCCTCCTCAGCGTAGAAACCATACTGTTTTGTTTGTTTTAATTGTCTTTCAAAAAAGAGATCGTCACTGATTCCTCCTGTTCTTATTCAACAGGTATTTATGCAACACTCACAGTAGACCAAAATCTCGGTTAGGCATTGTAGGGAATAAAAAGAAGCCGGTGTGTGTGTTCTGCCATTAGAACTCCCTGTCTAGTTGGAAGGCCCAGGTAAAGAAACATACGAAGAGCCTGGGCAACATGGTGAAACCCTGTCTTTAAGAAAAATACAAAAATTAGCCAGGCATGGTGGTACATGCCTGTGGTCCCAGCCACTCAGGAGGCTGAGGTGGGAGGATCACTTGAGCACAAGAGGTAGAGGCTGCAGTGAGCTGTGATGGTGCCACTGCACTCCAGCCAAGGTGAAAGAGTGAGACCCTGTCTTAAAAAAAAAAAAAGACCTGGCACGGTGGCTCACTTGAGGTCAGGAGTTCGAGACCAGCCTGGCCAACATGGTGAAACCCCGTCTCCACTAAAAATACAAAAATTAGTCAGGCATGATGACAGGCACCTGTAATCCCAGCTACTCGGGAGGCTAAGGCAGGAGAATTGCTTGAACCCAGGAGGGGGAGGTTGCAGTAAGCTGATATGGCACCACTGAACTCCAGCCTGGCTGACAGAATGAGACTCCATCTCAAAAAAAAAAAAAAGAAACATAAAAGACACCATATAGAGAGTGAAGTAACAAGAGTACCTTAAGAGCAACCCGTGCCTCACTTGCTCACTACCTTGTCCTTCTTCACTGTCTCCCTCAGCTCATCATGCTCAGTTTCATCGCTCCCTCCCAAACTGGACCTCTGAGTTGTGCTTTATACAGACCGTTAGCTCATTACCTCTCACTGCCTTTTGAATGTACCACTCTCACCTTAATGTGTCCAAAAGAGAACATATTTTCATTACATTCTGTGGCCTCCTTATTTCCCTGGCTTAGCAAACCTTCACTCCTCTTATTTCGAAACATCCCAACGTCTAGCCTGCTGCCAGGTCTGTCTTCTCCCTGGCTCCCGCATGAGTCCCGGGCTCCCGTCCTAGCAAGCGGTCTTCATGCTGGGCAGGCTTTAGCCTTGTTCTTTACTCCATGCGCTGGCCTCCTCGGGAGCGCTTTCCCTTCCCCAACTCTCGGAATCCAATGGAGTCTTTCTTGGCCACCAGGCGCTACCTCTTTGGACCAGTCCCTGGCTCCCCTTTCATTGCCCTCCTGCAAATTTCTCCAGTTTATATTTGTTTCGTAACATTTGCCCCCTTAGTTCAAAAGTATTCCTCCACCCAGTCTGATGGCGCTCCTGCACACCTCTGCGGTTAGTTTTGAATACTGCCTTTCACTCTGGACACCATTCTGTTTTGGTTGTCCTAACTGTCTTTGAAAAAATAGATCTTCATGGATTCCTCTTGAGTTTTCTGTGAGTTTTATTAAGGGCATGTCAGGCATTCTCTAAACCAACCTTGTCTTTCTGTTTTGAACAATTGCAATGTTTTATTGCCATTTGGTTGATAGGGTTTATATCTTTTGTCTCTAGCTTGAGGGCAGGGACCATTTTTTATACTTGTATATTGCCAACAGCACCTCAAAGAGAACTGTCTCCAGCTTGCTGATTAATCATATTGATTAGTTTTAAATCGATCAATGCTGGCTCAGATTAACTAAATGAAATTATAGGCCAGGTGCGGTGGCTCATGCCTGTAATCCCAGCACTTTGGGAGGGCAAGGCAGGTGGATCATTTGAGGTCAGGAGTTCAAGACCAGCCTGACCAACATGGTGAAACCCCGTCTCTACTAAAAATACAAAAAAATTAGCT
>NW_012115154.1:8926149-8928586 GCF_000951035.1 Colobus angolensis palliatus | reverse complement strand
GGCTGAGGCGGGGGGACTGCTTGAACTCGGGAGTTTGAGGCTGCAGTGAACTGTGATTGCACCACTGCACTCATCCTGGGTGACAAGAGTAAGACTCCATCTCAAAAAATAAAAGAAAAAATTAAAAATAAAAACAGGCCAGGTGCAGTGGCTCACACCTGTAATCCCAGCACTTAGGGAGGCCAAGGCAGGCAGATCACACGAGGCCAGGAGTTCGACACCAGCCTGGCCAACATGGTGAAACCCCCGTGTCTACCAAAAATACAAAAAAATTAGCCAGGCATGGTGGTGTGTGCCTGTAGTTCCAGCTGCTTGGGAGGCTGAGGCACAAGAGTTGCTTGAACTCTGGAGGTGGAGCTTGCAGTGAGCCGAGATTGTGCCACTGTACTCCAACCTGGGCAACAGAGCAAGAGTCCATCTCAAAAAACTAAACTAAAAATAAATATAAATTTAAAATAATATATTAGAGCATTATTACTTATTAGTATTATTTGACAGGGTTAAGTTCACCTTAGAATAATGGAAGACATTTACCGAGCGCTTTTTCTGGGCTATGCACTGTGCTAAATGCTTTACAGGTGCAATTTCATCTAATCCTTACCAGTCATTTAAAGTAAGTGCTACCATTATCACCACTTTACAGAGGTGAGAACTAAGGCTTAGAAAAGCAACTTGATCAAAGTCCCACAGCTCTCCAAGTTCCCTGGAATTTAAACCTGGGTCTGTCTGATTCCAAACCCTTTGCTTTTAATCCTAATGATAAACCCTCTCTCAAGCTTTTTCTCAGAACCCAGGAGCAGCTGCAGGAGTAGCCTCAGCTCCATTCTCTTGTGCTGGCCCCAAGCAAGGGGATGGGAGATGACGTCTCCCTCTAAGATTGCTGCCTTTTGTCCAAATGTGCTGGCCGGGAGCCAGGCCTGGAAACTCTCTGCTCATGGAAAGAAAGAACAGAAGCCAGCAAAAGAGGGTGGGAAGAGTCTGAGGGGAGGAAAGGAAGAGGAGGACAGGAAGGCAAGAGGGAGAAAGGAGGTGGGAAAGAGGATTCTGTGGGTAGCACAGCTGGAGAGGGAGATGTTGTGCCAGGAAGCAAGCGAACGAACGTGACCTTCGGGTGCATTCCATTCAAGTGGGCTGTTCAGTGGTGCAGCGTGAGCCTCCAGCCCTGGGAGGCACAGATCCTAGAGCTGTCCAGGTGCTCAGAGACCAGGACAGATCACACCGGGTGGTCCTTCCTCCCATTCTCAGGATTACTGTCCGGTGAGGTCAGATCACAATCAACAGCAGGAAAGCCTTCAGAGGGAAAAGAAGCCACAAAATGGCAGCCCGAGGGCTGCCTCTGGAAGTGGAGGAGCTGGCCAGTCAGGGCCTCAGTGTCACGGAGTGCATGGTGTGTAGGGGACAGAGAAGGGGAAGGGAGGAGACTGGGTGGTGGGTACTTTGAATAAAATCAAATCATAACTATTTCCCAAGTTCCTACTCTGGATTGAGGAGTGGAAGGCCCATACCCTGCCCCCAAGGTGCACATGTAGGCGTTGGGCGCCTGGACGCTGGAGTCAGACACCCTGACACATGCAGCACCCATGCAGCCCTGGGAAAAGTTAATCCCTCCACGCCTTAATTTCCACATCTGAGAAGGGGAGGCGATAGTAAGCTTACTGTGAGCCTTAAACTAAATGACCTGTGTAAAATCTTGCTTAGGGAATAGTAAGTGCTCAATTAGTATCAGCTGTTCATTCATCATTGCAGCTTAATTTAAGGTGTCAAAACATAATGTGAAACCTTCAATAAAAAATGTATAAATAACATTTGAAGCCAACCATAGAAGACATAACACAAGGTTATATACATTTAGTTAGAACATCAACTTTTTCTTCTTATAAAATAAAAGAAGAAAAAGCATTCAGTAGGAGCCCATGGCTAATTTTTTTTGTTTTCTTTTTTTGTTTGTTTGTTTGTTTTTGTTGTTGTTGTTTTTGAGGCAGAGTCTCACTCTGCCAGAGCACGATCTCGGCTCACTGCAAACACTGCCTCCTGCTTTCAAGCGATTCTCCTGCTGTGGCGTCCAGAGAAGCTAGGTTTACAGGCGCACACCACCACGTCCAGCTAATTTTTCTGTATTTTTAATAGAGACAGGGTTTCACCATGTTGGCCAGGCTAGTCTCGAACTCCTGACCTCAAGTGATCCGCCCTCCTCAGCCTCCCAAAGTACTGAGATTACAGGCATGAGCCACCGTGCCCAGCCTGTTCTTTTTTTTTGAGACGGAGTATCGTTCTGTCGCCTAGGCTGGAATGCAGTGGCACGATCTTGGCTCACTGCGACCTTTGTATCGTGGGGTCAAGTGATTCTCTTGCCTCAGCCTCCAGAGTCGCTTGGATTATAGGCATGTGCCACCACGCCCAGCTAATTTTTGTATTTTTAGTAGAGGCAAGGTTTCAC
>NW_012115154.1:8924635-8925609 GCF_000951035.1 Colobus angolensis palliatus | reverse complement strand
AGAAAAGAAAAAAAGGAAAAGAAATGCCTTCAAGAACATGGAACATGTAACTAGGAGATCCAGGTTCTCCTGTGATAGCTTCTCCATGGAAACCTGTGTCCCCTGAGGCAATGGAAAGGAGGGTGAGGGGGTGAATGCCCCAGGCAGGGTAACAGGAGCCCTAGGTTCTGCTTCTACCTCTGCCACCATGTGGCCAGGTGACAGGCTAGGTGAGCCACAAAAGCCCTGGGCCACAATGTTGTCACCTGCAGCCCTGGCATCCCACCTGTCCCCTCCCTGTGTCGGTGTTGAGAAGCCTCTCCATGCCAGGGGCTTTTCCAGCATCATTACTTTTTTTTTTTTTTTTTGCCTTTCCTCCTTGAATTTCCTCACTAGACTGGGACCTCTGAGAAGCACTGTCTTATACCAGCTGGGTTCCCAGTAACCCACTGGGTCACAAGCGGAGAACTGCTGAGGCCAGGAGGAGGATGTGGAAGGCTGGGTCAACCAGCACAGGCGTCACTCCCAACAGGGTCCTGGGAGAGGGGGCTCAGCATTTCCTGAAGGCAGATGACTCCATAAATAGACCGGGGGATGGGAAAAGGATTCGATCATCCCATTCCTCCTGTCAGCTCAGCTCCTCCTGCTCATCCGGACTCTGCAGCCTCTCGTAAATGTTTTTCGCTCACATGTGGCCCTGCCAGGGCATTAGGGGTGGAAACGGGGATGTGAGATGGACTTTTCTCCTAGATTGTAGATCCAAACAAGAACTGAAAGTGTACCTGCCATTATTTATTTTTAATTTCCCACAGAAACTTCTCCTTTGTCCATGTCAGTATAAGGCCAGAGTTTTTTCAGTGGGGTTTTACTGGAAGGAAGGAAGTGAGCGAGGAAGAAAATTGTACACCTTCTGATACCGTGGCCTATTTAACTTCAAGGGTTCAGCAGATCTTCCTGTTGTGACACTTTCCATTTGCTCTTTTTTTTTTTTTTTT
>NW_012115154.1:8912446-8924052 GCF_000951035.1 Colobus angolensis palliatus | reverse complement strand
CTCCCAGGTTCAAGCAATCCTTCTGCATCAGCCTCCCAAGTAGCTGGGATTGCAGGCACCTGCCACCACACCTGGCTAATTTTGGTTTTGCCATTTTGGTCTCGAACTCCTGAGTTCAGGTAATCTGCCCACCTCAGCCTCCCAAAGTGCTGGGATTACAGGCGTGAACCACTGCACCCAGCCAGAGAGGGACTTCTTGAGGGCTGCTTTTGTGACCTCCATAATGCAGAGAACGATCAGTTCACACTAAACTTCCTGGGCCAGTCTAGAGGCAAACCTAATGAGGGCTTCAGTTTACTTAGCAGCCAAAGTTCAGTCAGCCCCAGCCATGTGGATACAGATTCGTGTTTAAAACAGTCATGGGGCCTGGCGTGATGGCTCATGCCTGTAATTCCAGCACTTTGGAAGGCCAAGGTGGGCAGATCCCTTGAGTCCAGAAGTTCTAGACCAGCCTGGGCAACATAGCAAGACCCCATCTCCACAAAAAAGAAGGAAAAAGTATTCAGTGCCCTCCTGGAGGGTTGGTGGATGGTTGGGGCTGCGACAGGGGGTTGAATTATCTCTTGGACCTGGGCATGCTTACTTCAGTACACTGGGGTTGTTAAATTCTGTATTCTTTTATATTCATGAGCACTGAAAGCTCCTGATGGCTGGATAGCACTCATTTAAGCTGAGCCTCCAAAAGATCATTTTAACAGTCTGAGGAGGAGGGGATGTGAAAACTTGGTGAATTTGTATAAAGAGTATACAAATTTTCTGTACTATTCTTGCAACTGTTCTGTAAACTTGAAATTATTTCAAAATTAATTTTTTTTTTTTTTGAGTGGAGTCTCGCTCTGTCACCCAGGCTGAAGTGCAGCGGCACAATCTTCGCTCACTGGAACCTCCGCCTCTCGGGTTCAAGCGATTCTCTTGCCTCAACCTGCTGAGTACCTGAGATTACAGGCATGTGCCACCACGCCTGGTTAATTTTTGTATTTTTAGTAGAGACGGTTTCACCGTGTTGGCTAGGCTGGTCTCGAACTCCTGGCTTCAAGTGATCTGCCCATCTTGGCCTCCCAAAGTGCTGGGATTACAGGCATGAGCTACCGCGCCCGGCCCAAAATTTAAAAATTTAAAGGTCATTATGCTTCTGGTATCATCTTGACAACAGCTTTCAGAAAGCCTACGTTGTGTTCACAGATTCTGCCTTGGTTTGTGTGTTGCTTGACCCGTGCAAAGAGATCCTAAAAATCGTTTGGGCGTCTCCTCCTTATGGAAGCAGTGTTGCTTTTCATTCAGTGGTTGGTGCTTCCTTAAATATTAGTCATTCTGAGATTATGCAGATATCTGTGCCTCCCAGCCACGTACCCCAAACGAAATTCAGCCCAATCTTCAAGCCTAACTCAGAGCTGCTCTTCCACAAATGGCGTTCACTTTCGTTTTGCTTATGTTACTGTGTTTTGTACTGGAGACATTCATGTGCATCTTATTTCCTGTGTGAGAATGGAAACTGTCAGAGGGCAAATTAATCTATTTTACATTTCTCCCAGGTGTCACTCTGTTCCCTCAGAGAAGCAGACGCAACTATTGCCAGAATGAATTACATGACTATAACAGCCCCTTTGTATTTGTGAATTCCGCATCTGAGGATTCAATCAAACACAGACTGAAAATACTCAGAAAAAAAACATTCCAGAACATGTTACGTTGCAGATGTGTACAATGTAGCTATGCCTAGGGTGTTTGCATTTGTACTGAACATGTACAGACTATTTTTCTCTTGTCATTATTTCTTAAACAACACCGTATAGCAACTATTTACATAGCATTTAGGTTGTATTAGGTATTATAAGTAATCTAGAAATGATTTAAATATGTAGAAGGGCCAGGCCTGGTGGTGGCTCACATCTGTAATCCCAGCACTTTGGGAGGCCAAGCTGAGAGGGTTGCTTGAGGCCAGGAGTTCAAGACCAGTCTGGGCAACATAGCAAGACCCTGTCACTATAAATTTTTTTTTTTTTTAATAAGCTGAGCCTAGTGGCTCACACGTGTAGTCCCAGCTACTCAGGAGGCTGAGGTGGGAGGATCACTTGAGCCTAGGAGGTTAAGGCTGCAGTGAGCCATGATGCCACCACTGTACTCCAGCCCAGCCACAGAGCGAGGCCTTGTCTCTTAAAAAAATTTTTTTAGCCGAGCGTGGTGGCTCATACCTATAATCCCAGCACTTTGGGAGGCCGACGTGGGCGGATCATGAGGTCAGGAGATCGAGACCATCCTGGCCAACATGGTGAAACCTTGCCTCTACTAGAAATACAAAAATTAGCTGGGCGTGGCAGGGTGTGCCTGTAATCCTAGCTACTCGGGAGGCTGAGGCAGCAGAATCGCTTGAAGCCAGGAGGTGGAGGTTGCAGTGAGCCGAGATCGCGCCACTGCACTCCAACCTGAGTGACAGAGCAAGACTCCATCTCAAATAATAATAATAATAATTTTTAAATTAAGAATATGGGAGGATGTGCATAGGTTAGATCCAAATACTTTGCCATTAGCATCCATGAATGTTGGTATCTGAGTGACATCCTGGAATCAATGCCCCGAGGATACCAAGGGATGACTGTGTGTCCCTTTAGCCATAGGTTTCCACATAATCACTCTGGACCCATTGAAACATCTGTACTGGGATGTGGTTACGGTAGAACAGGATCTAAATCTTGGTTGTCTGGAAGGGAAATGAGCTAATGAGAATAAAGTATCACTTAGCCTTCCCTTCAGGAGATACAATGGCAAAGCAAAACAGGTGCGGAGTGATGAACTCACCTGAGCTGGATGCCCTGCAGCTGTGGTCGTGGCTGCAAGGCAGCTGTGGGGCTTGCTGGGCGCCGCAGAGCAGACCCAGACACCCACAGACAACAGCAGCACTTATATTCCTCCCTTCCCCGCTGTATTTGTAATAGCAACTATAATACATGCTCATTATAGAAAATTTGGAAACCTGGGGGGTTGGGTTTTGTTGTTAAAAATATAGATATTAGAGAATGGAAAAAAAAAATCAAAGTTTCTTACCCAATGGCAACTACTGTTACTCCCTCATTAAATTTACTTCCAGTCATTTTCTTTTGTGTGCAGTTTTGAATAGTAATAAATTCCTCCTCCCCCGCCCCTTTTAAACATTGTTTCATTCATTTTGGACACAAGCTTTTGGATTCTGTTTCTTTTGGCTAACATTACAACATGAACTTTTTTCCATTTAATAATAGTCTTTTTTCTTTTTAGCTTCAGTTTAAAATTTTCTTTTTTTATTTTTTTGAGACAGAGTCTCGCTCTGTTGCTCAGGCTGGAGTGCAGTGTCGCAATCTTGGCTTGACGCAACCTCCGCCTCCTGGGTTTGAGCGATTCTTTTGCCTCAGCCTCCTGAGTAGCTGGGACTACAGGCACCCACCACCATGCCCGCCTAATTTTTTTGGTATTTTTAATAGAGATGGGTTTCACTATGTCGGCCAGGCTGGTTTTGAACTCCTGACCCCAGGTGATCCACCAGCCTTGGCCTTCCAAAGTGCTGGGGTTACAGGTGTGAGTCACTACACCCAGCCTAAAATTTTCTTTTTAAATAATAGCTTGATTGAGATACTTGATTGAGATATAATTCACATGCCTTACAATTCACCCACTTAAAGTGTATAGTTTAATGTGTACCCATTTAAAATGTACAGTTTTGGCTGGGCATGGTGGCTCACACCTGTAATCCTAGCACTTTGGGAGGCCAAGGCAAGCGGATCACTTGAGGTCAGGAGTTCAAGAGCAGCCTGGCCAACATGGTGAAACCCTGTCTCTACTAAAAATACAAAAATTAGCTGGGCGTGGTGGTGTACACTTGCAGTCCCAGCTAGTCGGGAGGCCGAGGCAGGAGAATCTCTCGAACCTGGAAGGCAGAGATTACAGTGAGCTGAGATTGCGCTACTGCACACCAACCTGGGCAACAGAGTGAGTGAGACTCCATCTTAAAAAAATAAATACATAAATAAAGTGCAGAGTTTTTAGTGTATTCATGGAATTGTGCAACCCCTCACCACCATCAATTTTAGAACACTTTCGCCACCTCGGAAAGAAACGCAAACCTGTTAGCAGTCACTCCTTATTCCTCCCACCCACCCACTGCTAGCCTCGGCAGTCGCCAGCCTACTTTCTGTCTCTGTAGAATCATAGTCTTCTTAAACATAATTTAATTTACGTTATAATAGTCCATTGAATAGCTATATTCCACTGAATAGCTAAATTATAGTTTACATTACCATTACATTGCTTAACTTTTGAGTAACTTTTAACTTTTCAGTATTATAAGTAACAGCTATGAATATTTATGCAAACACTTTTTACATCCGTAGGACTGTGTTAGGATATATTCCCAAAGTATAGAAATATATAATCAGGCCGGGCGCAGTGGCTCACGCCTGTAATCCCAGCACTTTGGGAGGCCGAGGCGGGCGGATCATGTGGTCAGGAAGTCGAGACCATCCTGGCTAACACGGTGAAACCCTGTCTCTACTAAAAAATACAAAAGAACTAGCCGGGTGTGGTGGTGGGCATCTGTAGTCCTAGCTACTCTGGAGGCTGAGGCAGGAGAATGGTGTGAACCCAGGAGGCGGAGCTTCCAGTGAGCCGAGATTGCAGGAGTAATTTCAGGAATTTCTGTCATTATAAATACTCAGTCATTGACAATAATACTTTCTTTTAACAACTTGAAGGCCAGGCGCCGTGGCTCATGCCTGGCCTTCCAGCCTGGGTGACAGAATGAGACTCCGTTTCAAAAAAAGAAAAAAAAAAGAAAGAAATATATAATCATATAACTGTAAAAAAACAGATCCAAACACACCAAAAAACTTTCTGCCATCACAATTAAATGTTTCTGAAGTGTGGCATGGTGTAGAAGTATAAAACAGTTGCTGATCTTGAAGAGGTGAGCAGGACAGACATTCGTAATAATGAGCTAGAGTCTAGTTCTAGTCTAGATTAGGTAATGTGAGACCACGGGAATATTGTCGTAGGAGCACTAGACGTGGATTCAAAACATAGACCCCTTACTTGTGAGTTATTGTATGAACTTAGACATGTGACCTAACTCCCTGAGGCTCTGTTTCTTCATCACAAAAAAATGGTAGGAACACTAACACTGATTTCTGTAGAGATGAGAAACAAACAGGGTTTCTCAGCTGGGTTTCCGGCCTACCTGAGAACAGAGAGAAGGAAGAGCAAGTTTAAATGTTTGGAAGTTGAAGTAAGTTGGAACCTGACTCCTCCCTGTTTGGTGATCTGTAATACACAAAAGGAAGTGTACTTTTTTATTCAAAAAATACATTTATCTGAATTCAGACTATTAAACCATACTTTACCTGTATTAGCATATTTCATAACTTTTGTAACTCATACTTTAATGATTTATGGCAAACTCATACTAGCCTTGATCAGAGAGGTGACCCTGGCAGTTATCGAGCATTAACTCTGGAGGACTGTTGCCACTGAACCTCTCTACACACTGTAATTTAGTGTTCCTATCCAAGGTGGCCACTAAATTGCACTTCTATTTTCACCCTCTGGAGAATGGTAAAAAAGCATGATTTGCAAATATTGTCAAGTCCGAAGTGTGTTTCTATCCTAAGGTAGCCAAATGCATCTCTATATGTTGGAATGTTCTGCAGATGTGAAAAAGCCCTTCCTGGGTTTATGAAAGTGAGAATGATCTGCATCTTTAGCTGCCTCTGGCATCCGGCACATCACAGGGTGTGGTCAGTCCAGTCTGCAGTCTCAGGCTGCCCGAGCCACAGATTCCCAGTGACTTCATTTGTCAAACAAACTGACAGGTGTTGGTCAAGAAAATACTGATCAAGTTGGATTTTTGTTTTTTGTTTTTTTGTTTTTTTTTTTTGAGACAAGGTCTCGCTCTGTCACCCAGGCTGCAGTGTAGTGGCGCGATCTCGACTCACTGCAACCTCTGCCTCCCAGGTTCAAGCAATTCTCCTCCCTCAGCCTCCCAAGTAGTTGGGATTACAGGCACCTACCACAACGCCCAGATAATTTTTGTATTTTTGTAGAGACAGGGTTTCACCATGTTGGCCAGGTGGTCTCGAACTCCTGACCTCAAGTGATCCACCCGCCTCGGCCTCCCAAAGTGCTAGGATTACAGGCATGAGCCACGGCGCCGGGCCTTCAAGTTGTTAAAAGAAAGTATTATTGTCAATGACTGAGTATTTATAATGACAGAGATTCCTGAAATTACTCCGGTGATGCTCCTGGTCCTGAGGCCTCCTTTAGAGTACAGGGGAGCCTTGATATTGAAGGCCATGGAGGGAAGAACCAGCAGAGCAGCATCTCCGAGCACCAGCATCTGGGTTCGAGGAAAAGGTGCACGCACTTTGTGCCGGTAACACCTGCATCAGATTCCCAAGATGCTCTGAAACAGACGTATTTACTGGAGTAAAATACTGCCTTGCAGGCCGTACGCAGTGGCTCACACCTGTAATCCCAGCATTTAGGGAGGCCAAGGCGGGCGGATCACCTGAGGTTGGGAGTTTGAGACCATTCTGGCCAACATGGTGAAACCCCCATCTCTACTAAAACTGCAAAATTTAGCTGGACATGGTGGCACATGCCAGGAATCCCAGCTACTCAGGAGGTTGAGGCACGAGAATCGCTTGAACCCAGGTGGCAGAGGTTGCAGTGAGCTGAGATGGTACCACTGCACTCCAGCCTGGGTGACAGAGCAAGACTTTGTCTCAAAAAAATAAATTAATTGATTTTTAAATAGACTGCCTTACAAAGGAGAGGGCAAAATAGAGTATTTCTTATGCTGACTGACAATGCAAATGACATGAAAATAAACCCCAGGATTCAACTCTAGACCAGCAACTCTTACTACTATGCCCGTGAACTCTCTGGGAAACTTACAAATGTAAATTCCTACATCCTACTCTGGCAGTCGGCTTCGTTTGGTCTAGGGTGGGTCTGGGACTCCTCACTTTGAGTAACTGTCCCTGCAGATTCTTTTTTTTAAATAATGGTTTTATTGGGATATAATTCACATACCATAAAATTCACTCCATTAAAGCATACAATTTAGTGGTTTCTAGTATACTGTGTTGTGCAACAACCACCACTCTATAATTTTAGAACATTTCCATCATCCTGCCCCCAAAATTCATACCTATTAGCAGTCACTTCTCACTTCCCCGCCTCACTTAGCCCCTGGCAACCACTAATCTACTTTTTGTGTCTGGATTGGCCCATTATGTGTGTGTGTGTGTGTGTGTGTGTGTGTGTGCACGCATGACGGAGTCTCGTTCTGTTGCCCAGGCTAGAGTGCAGTGGCATGATCTCGGCTCACTGCAACCTCCACTCCTGGGTTCCAGTGATTCTCCCGCCTCAGCCTCTAGCTTAGATTACAGGCACCGGCCACCACACCCAGCTAATTTTTATATTTTTAGTAGAGGTGGGGTTTCACCTTTTTGGCCAGGCAGGTCTTGAACTCCTGAGCTCACCTTAGCCTCCCAAAGTGCTGGGATTACAGGCGTGAGCCACCACGCCCAGCCAGGATTGGCCTATTCTGAAATTTCTTGAGAATTGAATTACACAATGTGTGACCTCTTGTCAGTGGCTTCTGTCACTTACCACAAGGTTTTCAGGGTTCATCCATGTTGTAACATGTATCTCAACTTCATTCCTTTTTATGGCTGAATACTGTTCCGTTGTATGGAAACACTTTTGTTTATCCAGTTATTTGTTGGTGGATGTATTAAGCATAAGAAAAATGATATGTAGGCCTGGGTTCAGTGGCTCACACCTGTAATCCTAGCACTTTGGGAGGCCAAGGTGTGTGGATCACTTGAGCTCAGGAGTTCAAGACCCGCCTGGCCAACATGGCAAAACCCCGAAACCCTGTCTCTACAAAAAAATACAAAAAAACAAAAAACAAACAAACAAAAAAGCCAGACAGGGTGGTGCGCTCTTGCCTCAGTCACAGCTAGTTGAGGGGCTGAGGCAGGAGGATTACTTGAACCAGGAAGGTCAAGACTGCAGTCAGCCAAGATTGTGCCACTGCACTCCAGCCTGGGTGACAGAGTGAGACTCTATCTCAAAAAAGAAAAAAAAAAAAAATGCAGAACTCCTAGAAATGGGCAGACTTAGGTTGTTAGCAGAGAAGTTGTACCTTTGGTACGGCCTCCATCTATCTGGTGTGGTGCTCTAAGGGCTTGATGTGCGGTGCTTTTGTGCAGGGCATAGTTTAAGCATTTGGTCCAAGAAGGATGCAGTCCGCAGTTTCACCAAATTTGTCCCCAGGTGTTGTTCTGAGGCAGCACACTGCCTTTGGCTTCTCTTAGTCCTCATCTGCTTCAGATTCTTCTATCTTCTATCTTCTTCCAAATGCGAAAATATTGGTTTGTTTCTGAAAATATAACGAATCAGATGAATAAATAAAGTTATGCATAGGCCTAGAGTAACCCACTTTAAATTTTTTAAAACCTTTTCATTGACTAGGTGCAGTGGCTTACGCCTGTAATCCCAACACTTTGGAAGGGCAAAGCGGGAGGAGTGCTTGAGGCCAGGAATTTGAGACCAGCCTGGGCAACATGGTGAAACCCTGTCCCGACAAAAAATATGGAAATTAGTCAGGCATGGTAGTGCACACCTGTAGTCCCAGCTACCTGGGGCAGTGGGGAGCTGAGGTAGGAAGATCACCTGAGCCCAGGGAGGTCGAGGCAGCAGGAAGCTGTGATTGCACCACTGCACTCCATCCTGGGCAACATACCCTATCTCAAAAAAAAAAAAAAAAAGTTTTGTTTAAAGAAAATGAGGAAAATGAAGCATCGAGACTCCAGAATGAGCTGCATTATGTAGTTAGACACAGCAAGAGTTGTATTACATTGATTGTGTGCTTTTATTTCTCAAGTTGTTTTTGGAAACAAATAATTTCCAGATATGTTTGCTAAGAATGCTCAGACAAGAAAACAACAATTTTTGTTCTACTGTAATTGTTATGGTTTCCCCTCTATTTTTTGCCTGCTCTTCATAAGCTGATAAAACTAAGAGATATTGGAATCACTAAAGCTGAATAGCCGGTGGCTTTATTTGCAACACAAAAACTATTTAAAATGTAATTTTATTAATATGTAATCATTTACAATCCTGTAAACCAAAAAATAACAAGCATCTCAATCAATTTAGAGGTTTATTTTGCCAAGGTTGAGGAGACTCCTGGGAAAAAGAAACACAAGTCCCAGTAAAACCTGTCTCCTGGCCAGGCACGGTGGCTCACACCTGTAATTCCAGCACTTTGGAAGGCCAAGGCAGGTGGATCACTTGAGGCCAGGAATTCGACTCCAGCTTAGGCAAGGTGGCAAAACCCCATCTCTACTAAAAATACAAAAATTAGCTGGATGTGGTGGTGCATACCTGTTAATTCTGGCCGCTCAGGAGGCTGAGTTACAAGAATCACTTGAGCCCAGGAGACAGAAGTCGAAGTAAGCCAAGATCGCGCCACTGCACTCCAGCCTGGGTGACAGAGCGATTCGGTCCCCAAAAAATAAAAAATTAAAAAGATCTGTGTCTCCTGTGCTTTTTCCAAAGAGGCTTTGAGGACTTCAGTGTTTAAAAATGGAACAGTGAGCAGGAGGGGAAGGAGGAAAAGAAAAAAGGGGAGAAGGGTAGGCAGTGAGGCAAGTGGTCACATTCTGGTGAGGCTCTGATTAGTGCTCAGTGAATCTACGTTTTCCCTGGGAAACGAAGGGAATGGGGAAAAGTCAGTTGTGTATTCATCCAACTCTCAGTTGGTCTACATTTGATACCAGATAAAGTTAGCATGTGAAATTACAGCTATCTGTTTGGGAACAAAAAAAGGAAGGCAGTTTTTTTGTGTGTGACTTAGTTCCTAAGCTGTTATTTTCCCTTTGGCATAGTGAGTTGGAGGTCCTGATATTTTATTTTTGTTTCACAATCTAAGCGATGGGGTTTTTTTTCTTTTTTTTAAATTTTAAGGGTGGCTGCTCCATAAGCAAAGCAGGGCTACCCCATAGGCAGTGTAGTCTAAACTATTTTTTAGGAGATGGGGTCTTGCTGTGTTGCCCAGGCTGGAGTGCAGTAGCTTTTTTTTTTTTTGACCCAGGCTTGAGTGCAATGGTGCGATCTCGGCTTGCTGCAACCTCTACCTCCTGGGTTCAAGTGATTCTCCTGCCTCCACCTCCCAAGTAGCTGGGACTACAGGCGCACACCACCATGCCCGGCTAATTTTTCTATTTTTAGTAGAGACAGGGTTTCACCATGTTAGCCAGGCTGAACTCCTGACCTCAAGTGATCTGCCTGCCTTGGCCTCCCGAAGTGCTAGGATTACAGGCATGAGCCACCATGCCTGGCCTGCAGTGGCTATTCACAGATGCCATTATAGCTCACTGTAGCCTCAGACTCCTAGTCTCAAGCAGTCCTCCTGCTTCAGCTTCTCCAGTAGCAGGGACTACAGACTTGCATCACTGTACTCAGCTAAACTTTTTTTTTTTTTTTTGAGACAGAGTTTCACCCTTGTTGCCCAGGCTGGAGTGAATGGCGTGATCTCGGCTCACTGCAACCTCCGCCTCCTGAGTAGCTGGGATTACAGGCATGCACCACCCGGCTAATTTTGTATTTTTAGTAGAGACAGCATTTCTCCATGTTGGTAAGGGTGGTCTCGGACTCCCGACCTCAGGTAATCCACCCACCTCAGCCTCCCAAAGTGCTGGGATTACAGGTGTGAGCCACTGCGCCTGGCCCTAAACCTTATTTTAAAATTTAGTTTAACAGGGCTGGACGCGGTGGTTCACGCCTGTAATCCTAGCACTTTGGGAGACCGAGGTGGGTGGATCACTTGAGGTCAGGAGTTCGAGACCAGCCTGGCCAGTATGGTGAAATCCTATCTCTACCAAAAATACAAAAATTAGCCAGATGTGGTGGTACATGCCCGTAATTCTAGCAACTTAGGAGGCTGAGGCAGGAGAATCGCTTGAACCCAGGAGGTGGAGGTTGCAGTGAGCTGAGATTGTGCCATTGCACTACAGATTGGGCAACAGAGCAAGACTCTGTCTCAAAAAAAAAAAAATTAGTATAACAAATATTACGCTTTTGGTGTCCAGTTATATATAATACATATTTACTTATGCTTCAGAGCTGACATATCAAGTTTAGATTAGTAAAGGGCACTGGGAAATTATAATTGTGTGGATTTTATTCCTCACTCCACCTCTTCCGCTGTGCATATATCTTATTTTTTTCACGGAATATACACTGTACTTACATAATTTATTTCCACTGAGATAGAATGCACATAACATTCACCATCTTTTTTTTTTTCCTTTTCTTTCTTGAGACGGAGTTTCACTCTATCATCCAGGCTGGAGTGCAATGGTGCAATCTTAGTTCACGGCAATCTCCTCCTCCCGGGTTCAAGTGATGCTCCTGCCTCAGCCTCCCAAGAAGCTGGGATTACAGGCATGTGCCACAACACCCGGCTAATTTTTTGTATTTTTAGTAGAGACAGGGTTTCACTGTGTTAGCCAGGATTGTCTCACTCCTGACCACAAGTAATCCGCCTGCCTTGGCCTCCCAAAGTGCTG
>NW_012115154.1:8900997-8912396 GCF_000951035.1 Colobus angolensis palliatus | reverse complement strand
CACCCGGCTAATTTTTTGTATTTTTAGTAGAGACAGGGTTTCACCATGTTGGTCAGGCTGGTCTTGAACTCCTGACCTCAGGTGATCCACCTGCCTCTGCCTCCCAAAATGCTGGGATTACAGACGTGAGCCACCGCGCCCAGCCAACATTCACCATCTTAAACTGTACAGTTCAGTGGCTTGTGGTGTATTCACCATATTGTGCAACTATCACCACTATGAAATTTTAGGACATTTCTATCAGGCTCATACTCCAGCCTGGGTGACAGGGCGAGACCCTGTCTCAAAAAAGAAAAAAAGAATACTTGAAAAAACCCCACAAAGATACGAGTCAAATGCAGTAGTGAGAAGAGGGGAAGAGAGGGGAAGAGTAGAATAAGGAGTTGGATGCATAACTGACTGTGAATAATCAATTGAGTTGACTCACTGCCTTCAGACCAGTCCCACCCAGCTTCTTAACTTCTGAACCCTCCAGTCAACATCATGTCAATGGCCAAACAAAATTTTTGAGCCAAGAAAAGATTTTACAGTATTCACTTTAGCAAGAGGAACAACAGGGTTAGATTATGGACTGGGTTGATAAACATCATCAGCTATAGATGTTAGAATTTTAAAAATACTTTTCTTCAGCTTGTAGGACTTAGTTTCTGAAACTTACAGAAATGTTCAAGCCTACAAAAATTATATGAACTCTTGTGTACTCATCAGCTAGCTTCAAAATTTTGTATGACTTTTTAGTCTAATTTTTGTTTGTTTTGAGACAGAGTCTCAAAAAAGAGTCTCGCTTTGTTGCCCAGGCTGGAGTGCAGTGGGGTGTTCTCGGCTCACTGCAATCTCCGCCTCCCGGGTTCAAGCGATTCTTCTGCCTCAGCCTCCCCAGTAGCTGGGATTACAAGCGCCCACCACCACGCCCACCTAATTTTTGTGTTTTTAATAGAGACAGCATTTCCCCATATTGGCCAGTCTGGTCTCAAACTCCTGACCACAAGTAATCCGCCTGCCTTGGCCTCCCAAAGTGCTGAGATTACAGGCATGAGCCACCATGCACAGCCAGTCTAATTAAAATTATTAGTAATAAGCCCATCTGGTTAATAGAAAGTTCTATTTTTATGGAAAGCAGTTGAGTGGGAAAATGTGTTATTACTATCAATCATTCCATTATCTCTCTTGGAATATAGTCTACTTGGATCACAAGACCAAATTGCCTAAAAAGAAATAAGGAACCTTGGGTTGTATAAAAACTCAAGCTGTCTTGAAGCCCAGCCCTTTGATTTCTTGGGAGTGAGAGATGCCCAGGCCAGAACATTGGCCTCTGTGGCCTTTGATTTACCATATTTAAATGCAGATTCCAGAGCAGCCCTCAGACAGTTGGCTTTGGTACGTCTTGGTACATTGGAGAGGTGCCCAGGAATCTGCATGTCTGACAGGGTTCCCAGGTTGACTGGAACTAATCCCTGGTAGACCACACTTTGGAAAATAGTTCTGTCTCACAATCCCAGACCTGTAAAGTGATAATGAAGTTTATCATGGTATTTTAAGTCACAGAGCATCCCAACTAGCAAATTCAGCTGGGTTCGTTACTTAATTAATGGTTTTTGGTTTGTTTGTTGTTTTTTTTTTTGACACAGGGTCTCACTCTGTCACCTGGACTGGAGTGTAGTGGTGCAGTCTCAGCTCACTGCAACCTCCATCTGCTGGGCTCAAGAGATCCTCCCACCTCAGCCTCCCAAGTAGCTGGGACTGCAGGCATGCACCACCACACCCGGTTAAGTTTTGTGTTTTTGTAGAGACGGTGTTTTGCCATGTTGCCCAGGCTGGTTTCAATCTCCTGAGCTCGAGTGATCAGCCCACTGCAACCTCCAAAAGTGCTGGAATTACAGGTGTGAGCTACCGTGCCCAGCCAGTTAACAACTGCTAATCATCAGAGACGAAAAGGGAAAGGTCAATTTTTTATAGCAGCATTTTTAATATTTTTGTGAATTCAGAAATGCTGATGGATTGATTGCTGAGTGTGCAGGGGGATTCTATGCCCCCTCAGTACCAGCCTCTGAAGCCCCCTGCACTTGCTTCTCAGTATACGGCATCAGCCGTTTCTCTAGGGATCGTGGTTTTCGTGCTGGAAGTTATTACTCCCTGATGGGAAGTGAGTTCACTTAAGTATCAAGTTGTTTAAGTGCTTTTTGTGATCTTTGACCTCCAGGTTCACACATGCATCTCTGTGCATTAGACACAGTGGACCGTTTTCCTTTTGGAAAAGCTGTGCTTCCTGAGAACTATAGGGAAACTGTTTTCTTGAGAGCATGGGAGGAGTTACAGAGTTGACTGTGACCCAGGCACAGCCCTGGTGCTGTCGATGACGGCAAAGACTGTGTCTCACTCATCTTTGAGTCCTCCGGTGCATCCTGCACATGGCCTGGCACCTTGTCCTAGTGCCAATGAAAGGGGATGCCAGCTTGGAAGAGAGCTGCTGGCTCATATGGAACAAGGTTGGATTCTTGTGGGTTTGGTCTGCATGGAGGGTGGTGGCAGTGGTGGGGAGGGGCTGTTCTCCCTGACGTCCACTGGGGCTGCTGCCAGATGCTGGACAGAAGAGTAGTGTCTGTGGGCCCAGCCAAGTGGAGGGACTCCAGAAGCTTTCAGCTCTGCGGAGCTTTGTAAGAGGGACAATGAGTTCCTTCCTGTCCCTGAAAGGCCTTTCAGGGCTATGCTGCATGATGGGATGGGCAAGCCCTGGGGCCTGGCTGCTTTAAAGAAGTAGGCTTGGTTACAACGTAGATCGAACCCTACAATGTCTGGTGCTGAGTTGCTGGGAAGGGGGACAGCTGAACTCCATGGACAGGCCAGAGCTCCATGTTCCTGTCCACCCACACACACACAGTTGGCAGATGTGTCTGTTCCTTTCCTTGCTCCCTCAGCTCATGGTTCCCCAGCCTCCCTCTTGTTCATTTGTTACCCATGTGCACTCTCCTTTTCTTTTTCTCTTCCTCTCTGGCTTTCCTCCCTTCCTCTCCTTCTTCTCATAAGCTACCTGCATGTCTTGAAGTTCTGCCCTTTGATTTCTCTGGAGGGAGAGGATGCCCAGGCCAGGACATCAGGCAGCCATCCCATCACCTAACAGGGAAACCATCCTGGGAAATAGGGTAGGAATCTTGGAAACTGGAGGAGTTGGGAGGGGGCTTCCCTGGAAAAGTAATGTGAATACCCAGTATCTTGATATGCCTTGAGCTGTAGTCAAGGAGGTGGCTCCCCTCCACTAAGGAGGACCAGCTAGCTGGTGTTCATGCCTTACAGAAGGACTGCGTGGCCCATCCTGTTGGCCTTCTCTGATGGGCCTCACCTTGCCAGCACCTTCACCTGAGCCATGTCCATTTATGCTCGTGTTGGGAGACACTTCTACCCACAGAGTTCTGGAAGGACTTGCTATGAAGCAATGAAGTTTAATCAGTTACTTCAGTTTATATGGGGGTCAGGCACCAGAGTCTTCAACTGCTACTTCTGAGCTGAGGCTGCTGCCTTGGTGTCCACACAGGCCTTTCTATTTGGGGGGTTTAAGGAACTCAGTGGGATTCCTGGGTTTGCCAAGATCATCTCCTGGTGTTCCTCAGACCAGACAGATGACCTCATGACTGGGTGTTTCTTCCTCCTCAGTTTGGAGGAGCTGGGAGGGGCTCCCCATGCGGGGCTCTGCAGACAAGGGCAGTGTGGGTTTACACCCAGTGTCAGGGTTCGCAGAAGGCTAGAGTATCCCTGTGGAGACAGTTCCACTTTGGTGTGTGGTTTATGTCTTGTGTCAAATAAAAGGGCAACTACTTTCTTCTTTGGGGACTATTAGCTCATCACAGTGGTTCTTAGAGAGCCTGAAAAAGCATTGGGTCTTGTTATTTATGTTTTGCTTTCTAAGTTTGTATGTATTCTTAAAATTTTTGGTGAACTTAGCTAAAAGATATATACAAAGATGGCCAGGCACAGTGGCTCACGCCTGCAATCCCAGCACTTAAGGAGGCTGAGGCGGGCAGATCACTTGAGGCCAGGAGTTCAAGACCAGCGTGGCCAACAAGGTGAAAAACCATCTCTGCTAAAAATACAAACATTAGCTAAGAGTGGTGGTGCACACCTGTAATCCCAGCTACTGGGCAGGCTGAGGCATGAGAATCACTTGAGCCCAGGAGGCGGAGGTTGTGGTGAGCCGAGAGCATGCCACTGCATTCCAGCCTGGGCAACAGAGCCAGACTCTGTCTCAAAAAAAAAAACAAATGAACAAAAAAGATATATACAAAGAGGGTGGCATGAGTTCTGAATCCAGGTGGACCTCAGGATTGCACCCTTGCTCTACCTGCTAGGCTGGGGATTCCAAATTGTGTGTTCTTTCCACCCCCTGCTCCTGGGTGGAACCTATCAGGGATAAATAGTTTGGAGTGTGGGCCTAGATTTGCTCCCCTCTGAGGGAGGCCCTGCTGTCGTGGCTCACTGGGTGTGCATCCCTGTCCCCCCAGGCGACCTGGAGCTCCCCTCGGTGCTGACATGATGACAGTGTGCAGGCTGGCCAAGGGCAGCCACAGCCAGACTGAAAACCTGAGCTGCCAATTGGCTGACAAGTAAGAACACTTCTCCCCTGAGAGTGTAGACGCTGGCTCAGCTTCTTACTCTCCTACCACCTTTCCTTGATGCATTCCAATTCCGGGTTTATTTTTCTAACTACTAGGATGTTCAGGTGTTTTAATTATGTTTGAGCCCTAAGTCTTTGCAGCTGTACCTGTCCACAGTCAGTTTTCCCATCTAATATCAGCGTGCTTGTTTCCTTCTCCCCAGATGGAGCCCTTTCTCTGATCCTCTCACATCCACAAAGCAGTTGGCAGCCACTGAGGGGTTCTCAGCTCTGCGCCCCAGGCTGGAACCCCTTACAGGGTGGGAGAATCCTGTAAACAGGAACTCTAGAAACTCTTGGGCGGGCAACCACATGGAGCAGGAACTCTGTCCTTGGGGACTAGTAGGGCGGTTGCGGCATCCTTGCCTCTGTTGCATGAGTTTTGTAAATCCAGTGTGAGCTTTCAGCAAGCCATCGTTTGTTCCTCTCGAGTTTTCAGACAGAGTTTCCATGATTGTGATGTCACTCCATGTGTTTGGGCTCTTAGACAACTATGATACTTACAATAATAATAGTTTCCATTTGTTGATACCAAGATTTAGGAATGTATGCTGTACTTTGGGCATATTACATGTTAACTCATGAATTCATTCATTCATTGAATAAATATTTGTTGACTAGTTGCTATACACCAGACACAGTAAACAACATAAATGTGGCCTCTGACTCATAAAGTTTCAGTCTGCAGAAGGAAGATGAAAAACTTAGGATTCGGCCGGGCGCAGTGGCTCAAGCCTGTAATCCCAGCACTTTGGGAGGCCGAGACGGGCGGATCACGAGGTCAGGAGATCAAGACCATCCTGGCTAACACGGTGAAACCCCCATCTCTACTAAAAAATACAAAAAACTAGCTGGGCGAGGTAGCGGGCGCCTGTAGTCCCAGCTACTCGGGAGGCTGAGGCAGGAGAATGGCGTAAACTCGGGAGGCAGAGCTTGCAGTGAGCTGAGATCCGGCCACTGCACTCCAGCCCAGGCGACAGAGCAAGACTCTGTCTCAAAAAAAAAAACAAAAAAACTTAGGATTCAAGACTCAAGTCCCTCAATTCCAAAGCCCATGTATTTAACTAGGCAATAGTGCCTCACAGCACATAGGACATTAATAACCACGTTGTAGATCATCAGTCATCCCCATGCAGGCACTAACCTGGATTGTTATGGTTTTCATGTGTGTGTCTGTCTCTCTCTTCAACTTGCCTCTAGCACCGTGAGAGCAAGGACTATCACTTCTGCCTTTTGAACCCTCAGTGAAATAACACACTGATTCTGACTAAAATCTGAATCCATGCTAATGTCCCCAGTGGTGACGGAACAATTTAAAAATATTTTCTCTTTGTAAACACACTGTTTTGAACCCTAATTGTTTATTTAAATAAGGAATTCTGCCTTGATAGCTATATTTAAAATAGGAAAATATGTTTGCCAAAAAAATGTGTTTGCATTTTCACAAGTTTCTAATTTATGCCGTGCAACCAAGAACTGTGGCATAATTTATGTGCTAATGTCTCTATTGAGGAAGAGGTCTTTACACAAACAACCTTTAGAATAGAAAGCTGAATAGTAACAAGATGCATGAAATTGCTACTTATTCATCTCTCACGGTGAACCTTAACTGGAGTTTCAGAATTTCCATGCAGTCAGATCTATACATTCAGAAAATGGGCACCATGAGGTGTTAGCTAGTGTCGGCACATCTAAAGTCACTGTGCCCAGTCATAACCTTTGCTGGTGGAAGAATGTTTGCATTGGAAAATAAATACTCTCATTTTTGGTAGACTAATCTAAAAATGTTTTCCTTTCAAAATGATTTTTAATATCTTCATGGCATTACCTAATCTCCTAAAATTACATTGGAAAGCATATATCATTACATATACATCTAGACCAGAACTTTCTTCAGTGATGGAAATATTCTTCTTCCCCATCCAGTACAGTAGCCATCAGCCACGTGGCGCTTCTGAGTCCTTGACATGTAGCAGGTGTAACTGAGGAACTGAAGCTTGAATTTCATTGGATTTAAAGTTAAATAGTCGCGTGTGGCTGGTGGCTACTCTATTAGACAGTGCATTTCTAGGCCAAGTGTGAAGTCTGAATCTGCCTCTTTATTCAGGCATTCATTCATGCACCAGATATTTATTGACCACCAACTCTCCTGGGCATTGTTCTGGGTGCTAGGGGTGCAGACTTGGCCACAACAGGCCAAAATAACAGAACAATCCCTGTTCTGGTGGCAAGGCTCATGGAGAGCTCACTCTAGTGAGGCTCCATGCCCGAGGAGGTTCTGTTCAGATGTACCCAATCACTGTGGCTTTGCCCACTTGAATCAGACAATTTGTCAAGTTCAGGGGTAGCACAAACTTCGTGACTTGTGATGTTGTTTTAGTTTTTAAATAGTCATTGCAAAGAACTGCCTGCGGATACAAAAAGCAGGAAAAACAGCGTATGTAATCTTTTACCTCATGAAATTACTCCTATTTTATTTCTATTTTTATTTTTGAGACAGTCTCACTCTGTCGCCCAGGCTGGAGTGCAGTGGTACAATCTCAGCTTACTGCAATCTCTGCCTCCCGGGTTCCAGCAATTCTCCTGCCTCAATCTCCTAAGTGAGTAGCTGGGATTACAGGGCCTGCCACCACACCCGGCTAATCTTCGTATTTTTAGTAGAGATGGGGTTTCACCGTGTTAGCCAGGCTGGTCTCAAACTCCTGACCTCGTGATCCACCTGCCTGGGCCTCCCAAAGTGCTGGGATTATAGGCATGAGCCACAATGCCCGGCCCATATTATTATTATCTTCATTTTACAGAGGTGGAAACTGAGGTTTAGAGGATTTAAACAACTTGCCTAAGGTCACGTGGCTGAATTAGGATTTAAACCCAAGCCTATTCGACTCCAAAACCTGATTGCTCTTTCATTTCACCATGCTGTCTCCCCAAGAAAAACACAAATTGATGATTTAAAAAAAATTTTTGTAGAGATGGGGGTCTTGTTATGTTGCCCAGGCTGGTTTTGAACTCCTGGCATCAAGTGATCCTCCCACTTCAGCCTCCCAAAGTGCTGGGATTACAGGCGCGAGCCACGGCACCCTGCCCACAAAGTGATTTTTTTTTTTTAAATAGGGATTTCAATGTTTGTGGTTTGTGACTTTCATATAACATTTATATCTAAGTTCTAGCAAATCTCTGTGACCAGCCAAGAACAATAAGAATCACTCACCTGGTGTTTGTCTTTCTTGTGCAGGGTCAAGCTGGAAGGTCCAAGGACTGAGAAAGACCCTCGAAGGCATCCGCTTAAGTCCTCCATTCCTTTTCTAGAGACTGATCAGGAGTCCGGCTTCAGAAGGAGCCCCCTGGAAGGGCTCCGCAACCTCACGCTAGAGTCGAGAATGGATATGTTCAGCTTGGATATGATCATCAGTGACCCAGCTGCGGAAGCCAGCAGGGCTGGGAAGAAGCAGCTCAGAGGCGTTCAGAACCCTTGCTCATCTGCCAGAGCCGGACCCCGGCACAAGTCCCTCAACATAAAGGACAAGATATCAGAATGGGAAGGGAAGAAAGAGGTGGCTGCTCTTGCACCCAGCAGAAGAACAGATGCACAGGGGGATTATCTGACGTCCTGTCTGGTGGAGAGGAGGAGTAGTGATGGGGTGAGAACTCAGGTCACAGAGGCTAAGAATGGAATGAGGCCAGGAACAGAGAGCACAGAGAAGGAGAGGAATAAAGGAGCAGTGAACGTCGCGGGACAGGACCCAGAGCCAGGGCAAGACCTAAGCCAGCCAGACCGGGAAGTGGATCCTAGCTGGAGCCGAGGCCGAGAGCCAAGACTTGGCAAGCTACGCTTTCAGAACGATCACCTCTCAGTGCTGAAGCAGGTCAAGAAACTCGAGCAGGCTTTGAAGGATGGGTCAGCAGGGCTGGATCCTCAGCTGCCAGGAACTTGTTACTCCCCACACTGCCCACCTGAAAAGGCAGAGGCGGGGCCCACCCTTCCTGAGAACCTGGGAGGCGGGAGTGGCTCAGAAGTCAGCCAGAGGGTCCACCCCTCGGAGCTGGAAGGCGGGGAGCCTGCCTCCGAGGCTGTGGAGGACAGGAAAGGTTCATGCAGAAGGCCCTGGGACCGGAGCCTTGAGAACGTGTACAGGGGCTCGGAGGGTTCCCCCACAAAGCCCTTCATCAACCCTCTGCCAAAACCCCGGAGAACGTTCAAACATGCCGGAGAAGGGGACAAAGATGGGAAGCCTGGCATCGGCTTCAGGAAAGAGAAAAGAAACCTGCCTCCTCTGCCCTCTCTACCTCCCCCGCCTCTGCCCTCCTCTCCCCCGCCGTCCTCTGTGAACAGAAGACTGTGGACTGGGAGACAGAAATCCAGTGCAGACCACAGGTAGGTGCCGGTGTGGCGGGGCAGAGCGTTGCCACCTGACTCTCTCAGTGGTTTATGTCCCTTCCTACCTGTCTGTTCTCAGCTGAATTATTTGTTTTATTAAACTGATGAATCTTGTAGACCAGATGGTTCATAGCTTAAGATACTTTGTTAATTAACCTGGAAACTTGGTAACTGATGCATGTATTTTGTGTTTGTTCTCAGTCCTCAAAAAAGAAGAGTATTTGCTTTTAAAAATTACCCTTTAGATGTAATAAGGACTTGGAATTGGGACAGTAACCAAGAGTTAAATGAAGGACTCATGTTAACCCTGGCAGTCTACAACCTGGTAGTCCCTGCTAACTACCAGTGCTTGAATTTTTCTTGGTATGGGCTTTAGAAACACACTGCCTGGAATCTACACTGGCCCTATCAGTGTCTATCTATGTGAGCTTAAACAAGTTATTTAACCTCTTGAAGCCTCAGTTTCCTCATTTATACATATGCATGCACGCACTGTGAATATTTTATAATGTCAAAATAACACATTAAATAATAAAGCATGTTAATGCTTAAAAATAAAATCTGTGCTTTGAAAACGATTTTTCTATTTTGCAACTTAATCTCTAGTCCATTTCTGTAACATGCTACTTGGTTTGATACCCACTAATCTAGAGACCAGGTTTAGAGCAATCTCCTCAGGACAGTTGTCATACTCCCTTTCATCATTTCACCTCCTATTTTCTCCTGACCCACTCCATTGAGCTTTGGGAACCTCCTCCTGAAACTACCCTGTCCCAAGGCCACCAGTAACCTCCATCTTGCTAAATCCAATTGCCAGTTCTTTGTTCTTTTCTTAATTGGCCCCTCTCAGTATTCGAGGAACACCTGTTGACTCGCTCCATCTTGAAACACTTCCTTCATTTGGCTTCTGGGTCACCCATGTTCCTGGAAGTCCTGTTTCTCTGGCTCCTCTGAGTTCCATTCTTTTTTCCTTCTGTCTGTCAGAGCACACCCCGAACCTATCCCCACCTCAACCCAGGGCCAGACCTGAGACTTTTCTTCTCCATCTACACTCACTCCCTAAATGATCTCATCCAGTCCCATGGCTTTAAATGTCAATGTCATGTTTATGATTCCCAAATTGAGGCATTCAGCCCCAGCTCGCTCTCCCAGCTTAAGATTTGTGTAGTCATCTCCTGCTCAGATCTTCATTTGGTTGTCTTATCGTTTGTACTTAACCTGTCCAAACCTAAATTCTCCATCCAGGCTACCAGTAACCACCTCCTCTTAAAATAATTGTCATCCTACTAAATGGCTTCACCCTTTGTTTAATTGCTTAGGCCACAAACCTAAAAAGTCATCTTCAATTCCTATCTTTTTCACATACCCCCTCCTAATTTATCCCAAATCTGCCTATATCTCCTCCACTGCTACCATCTTAATCATCTTGGATTCACCTCCCACCCCCAGAACATTCCTCCCTCAGCAGCCAGAGGAGTCTTCTAAAAATATAAACTATAAATTAAATCCTGTCACCCCCCACTCAACATGGTCTGTTGTAGGTCTGATGTAGGATGATTCTTTTGGCTGTAAATAGCATAATTTCTTATGTTCTCTTCAAGGGGGAAAAAAGCTTGCATATTCTAGAATTTATTTACATATATATGTGTATATATATGTAAATATATATGTTATTCCCAGTTTACAAATAATGCTGTGATAAGGAGCATATAGTATTACTAGTTTTGCTAATTACTAGCTGTGGGACATTGGACAAGCCACTAAATTTGTGTTGGCCTCATTTCACCTACCTGTTAAATGGTGATAATTATATTATAGTAACCACTTCACAGAGTTGTTGTGAAGATTGAATGAGTTAACATGTGTAAACATAAACTTAGTACAGAGCCTCTTCAATATGTGTTTAGTGTTTTATTTTTCTATGGCTCCATTCTGTTTAATTAATCAAGCTATATCTTTTTCAGTATCACACTATTTTTATTTTAAATTCATAATGTATTATTGTTATAATTATTATTATTTTCAGACAGAGTCTCGCTGTATCACCAGGCTGGAGTGTGGTGGCACAATATCAACTCACTGCATCCTCTGCCTTCCGGGTTCCAGCAATTCTCCCGCCTCAGCCTCCCAAGTAAAGGAGATTACAGGGGTACACTACCACGCCTGGCTAATTTTTTGTATTTTTAGTAGAGGCAGGGTTTCACCATGTTGGCCAGGCTGGTCTTGAACCCCTGACCTCAAGTGATCCCCTGCCTCGGCCTCCCAAAGTGCTGGGATTACAGGCGTGAGCCCCACGCCCAGCCCATAATGTATTTTAATATCTAGTAGGAATTACAGAAATTTATTTTATTTATTTATTTATTTATTTATTTTTGA
>NW_012115154.1:8894769-8900527 GCF_000951035.1 Colobus angolensis palliatus | reverse complement strand
TTCACCGTGTTAGCCAGGATGGTCTCCATCTCCTGACCTTGTGATCCACCCGTCTCGGCCTCCCAAAGTGCTGGGATTACAGGCTTGAGCCACCACGCCCGGCCAGAAATTTATTAATGTTGCTAATAATTAGTTGATCCTCTTGGACTTCCTATATATAACATCATGTCATATGCAAAAAATAATAATAATCGTTTTGTCTCCTTTTTAGTAATTATAAACCTCTTATTTGTTTATTTACTTATTATTCACCTTTTCCAAAAATGTCTTGAGCGTTTCTGCCTGTATTTTTCTAAATGTTCTAAATATTACTATCAAATTTCACATACACAAAATATGTGGGGATTTTTGTTATTAATATATAATTATTTGGCATGCTGTTTATTTGCTACGTTTATTTCTAAGTCTTTTCTCTTTTTAATGCAATGGTTAATGTAGTCTTTTTTCTCATATGGTCTTTGTACTTAAGAAAACTACTTATTTTGTCCGTGTGTGTATGTATTTTAAGACGTCTTAAATTTCTTATCATTTCTAATAGTCTGTCAGTTGATACTCTTGGGCTTTCTATGAATATAACCATATTGTCTACAAAGAATCATCATTTTACCTTTTTCTTTTTAATTTATACCTAATTTTCTTACCATATTGCACTGGCTGAGAATTCCGAACAGTGTTAAATCATAGTGCTGAAAGCAGTGTGCAGCCTTACCTCACCCCTAACTTTAATGGTAATGCATCTAGAGTTTCACTCGCAGGCACTCTTATTTGAGATATGTTTTTATATTATCAAGTTAGTGTCCTTTTATATTTATTTTTTCACTTAGAGTTTTAAAAATTAGGATTAGAGATTAGATTTTTGTTAAAGTACTTTCCAGAAATTCCTGATGATCATATGATTCTTCTGCTCTGATCCATTCATAGTGAATTTATATCTTAATACTAAGCCATCCTTAAATGTGGGGGATGAACTCCCATTCGGGCCTGGTTTACTGTTCTTTTAATGTACTACTGCATTTTATTTGCTAATATTTTAAGATTTTTGGATCAGTAAATAAATTGGACTGGTCTATACTTGGGTTTTATTGCACTATCTTTTTTTGTACAGAATACATACAGGATGATTGCACTACCTTTACTAGGTTTGCGTGTCAGTGTTACGTGAGGTCTGGAGAAGAACTTAGATGCTTCCTTCTTTATGTTCTGAGAAAATCTGAATCCATCTCCAATAATAAATCCTTTCTCCAGCCAGTGCCAAAGCCCGGGTCCCCGAGCACTCCCATGACTTTGCTGCTCCTGCCCAGTGCTTCCCACAGCAGCCCTTCCACACCCCTTCTGGCTGTTCCTCCAAGGAGGCCCCACAGCCCCAGGGACAGGTTGGTTCTGGGAAACTGGAATCCTTCATCTGTGTCATCACTGGGCAGGCGAGTCAACCTGGGGAACAGTTATTCCCATTATCTTTTCTCTCTTAACTACCATCTGTGCTTTTCAGTCTTCCAGCATTTTCTTTATAACCAGCTAAAGTTACTTATTTCAGTCCAAAGATGAAATTTTTCTTGGCCAGTTTGAATATGGTTGCATCAGCTGTGTTTTAACAATTTTGGCTTTGGGTTTTTCATTTTGTTTAAAATAGTACAATGGAGGTGATTAGGGCAAGATGTTCACTTTCTACTCTTAAAAAAATAAAGTATGCTCTTTACTGTGGTCCTATCTCTTAAAAACAAAAAGGACTGTATCGTGAATTTGGCAGACGCACCACCCTCTCTGAGGGAGGAATGCCTTCAACCAAGGTTGAAGAAAGAAATGATTAAGGATGTAGAGGTTATGAGGGTTTAGAATTTCACAGCCAGGCTGTGTGTGCTTTAGAGAATGTACTCAGCTTATTTTCATAGGCCCATTAGTTCACCTCCTTAAGAGCAGAACCTGTGGCTTCAGATCCTCGGTGTAAGAAAGCGTGTTTTTCTGTTTCTCTTCCCATTTCTCTCTCTTCTTTTTTCTTTTCTCCTCTTCTCTTTCCTTCCTTTTTCCCTCCTTTCCTCTCTCCCTCTCTATTTGCTGTCTTCTCTCTTCTTTCTTCATTTCTCTAAAGCCCCAGGAAATTAAATTCAAGGACTCAGGCCTTCAATCCTAAAATGGAAAATGAGAAACCCTCAAATGTCAGGAAATTCCAAAGATAAGGTTCCTACAGCAACATTAACTGGGTTCTATGTGTTTTATGGCCTACATTTAATAGCTCTGGCAAGAATGCCTTAAGGCCGACGTATAACAAGAAAAGTTCCTACTTTTTAAGTGTGAGCAGCATCCTGAATTCACATGTATCTACATACTCAAAATGTCTTAACTGGAATTCAGATTTTTAAATTTTAGTTTAACTTGGTCATGTGACAGCTTGTGGATCTTTATGAAACCAAATAACTGCATTGACCAAAATTTCAACTCTTCAGCTGATTGTTTTGGCACCATATAGATTTGGCCTTTCCTTGGGGCTTCAGTGTAAGACTTTCAGAACTTCTTGAGGACACAAAACCTCAGTCATTATATGGCTGCCAGATCACACTGTGCTGTTATTGATTCCATAATTTCCATCTTCTATGGGACCGATATGGATTCCCCACAGCTCTCTGGCTGGGCAGCAGCCCTCGGCTCTCACAGGTTTAACAGTTAAAGTTAACTTACCAGCCAAGCGGTGGTCCGTCTCAGGCAGCAAGACGTCCCTGAGACAACTCGGAATTACCACGTCTAAAAACTGAATGTTTCAAGTCTTCAAAGGAGGACATTGTTCGATTTAGTTGATGTTTAGAGCAAAAGCTACTCTGGAAGCTTCTGAGAAACTTGGTTTAGTAAAGCCATTTATTTCAATAGAAGCTGCACTGGAAAACAGAGAGATGGTGCTTGCTCTTCCAAGGTGCTGTTGTCCATTACAAGAGTGATTTTCATGTCATTTCTCATTGAAAGGTGCAAATTGTTGGATATTAGCCACAATGGGGAACAGAAATAGTTTTTCCTTCTGACATTTAGGGTTTGGATCCAGGATAGAGAAAAGCAGAAACCCTGTGAGTGGTCCTAGTAAACAGTGTAGGAGCTACCTGATAACAGAATGCAAGCTGAGAGCTAACAGAAGCCTCCTCCTGCCTAGCCCCCTGCCCTGAGCACCTGGTGGTAGGAATGCCCTTCCTGGGGTATGGTGAGTCATAGAGAAGAGCTGCCTGTGGCCACTCAGGATAGACAAGCAGAAAGACTCTGGCAGCTGGAGGAGGATGATGGAAGTCAGCGCATCCTTGGTTTCTAACCCAGCTGGATGATGTTTTAAATGGTTGCTAGGGGGCCAGGTGCGGTGGCTCACGCCTGTAATCCCAGCACTTTGGGAGGCCGAGGTGGGCAGATCACTTGAGGTCAGGAGTTTGAGACCAGCCTGGCCAATGTGGGGAAACCCTGTCTCTACTAAAAATACAAAAATTAGCCAGGCATGGTGGCACACACCTGCAATTCCAGCGACTCGGGAGGCTAAGGCAGGAGAATCACATGAACCCAGGAAGCAGAGGTTGCAATGAGCCGAAATCGTGCAACTACACTCTAGCCTGGGCACAGAGCAAGACTCCGTCTCAAAAAATGAAATAGGCGTGGTGAGGTGGCTCACGCCTGTAATCTCAGCACTTTGGGAGGCCGAGGCAAGCGGATGACAAGGTCAAGAGATCGAGACCATCCTGACCAACATGGTGAAACCCCCATCTCTACTAAAAATACAAAAATTAGCTAAGTGTGGTGCTGCACGCTTGTAGTCCCAGCTACTTGAGAGGCTGAGGCAGGAGAATCGCTTGAACCGGAAGGCAGAGGTTGCACTCCAGCCTGGCGACAGAACACAAATAAATAAATAAATAAATAATAAAAGAAAATATTCATTCACTTATTCAACCAACAAATATTTACCACACACCTATTGAGTGTTAGACATAGGAATGTAATAATGAGCGAGATAAACAGAGACTCTGTCTTCACAGGATTTGCAAACCAGTAATAGAAGGACACAGCTGGTGTGATCATAACTGCTGTCAGCGCTGTGAGGAATCCTGGTGCCATGGGAACATTCAGCAGGGATGTGTAGCCTATCGGGGAAACAGACAGGATCAAGAGGAAGTGACGCTCAGGCCAGCAGGAGGGTGGGGAGTGGGCGTTCAATTTGAGTGAACTAATAGGTGAAAGCCCTGAGACAAGAAAGACTGTCAGAGGAACTGCAAGGCAGGAGTGTGGCCCGAGGGGCCAGGAAGGGTCTGGGGTGAGGCCTGAAAGTCTTCTGGACCTGTACACACGGTATGGATTTGGGCCTATTACCTAAGGGCAATGGAAAACAGGAACATTTTTAAGAAGGGGAGAGAGATGATCAGATTTGCACGTTTAAGGCCGGGTGCAGCGGCTCACGCTTGTAATCCCAGCACTTTGGGAGTCTGAGTGGGGTGGATCACCTGAGGCCAGGAGTTCAAGACCAGCCTGGCCTACATGGTGAAACCTCGTTTCAGGTAAATATAGAAAAAATTAGCCGGGCATGGATGGCAGGCACCTGTAATCCCAGCTACTTGGGAGGCTAAGGCAGGAGAATCGCCTGAACCCAGCAGGCGGAGGTTGCAGTGAGCCTAGATCACACCGTTGCACCCCAGCCTGGGCTCTTACAAGAGTGAAACTCCGTCTCAGAAAAAAGAAAAAAAAAACAAAAAGATTTGCATGTTTAAGAGACCGTCCTAGCAGCAGCCTGGAGACTGGATGGGCACCAGTGGGCAGGTGGGGAGAGGCGCTGGGGAGGAACAGTCAGGTCTTGTGGTTACCCTGTGGTGTAGCTGCCTTAGGGACTGAGAGAAGTGGGTGGGTTCAAGAGATGCTTTGGAGGTAAAACTTGGGTTAACTAGTTAGACGTAGGCAGTAAGTGGGAGGGATGCTGGGAGTCTGATTTCCAGGTTTAAGACCTAAACCTTTGGATGGCAACACTGGGCAAGGAGCTGGTTCTCCTTAGGGAGAGGCAATGGGATTACGAGTTCGGCTTTGAGATTCTTGTGCATTGTCCAAACAGAAGGAGCTCTAAGTTAGGATTTCATTTACAAAAATATGGAGAAGCCGTGAAGAACATTCAAAATCCGACTCAGAATCACAGTGTTTGGTGTTGGTTGTGGAAATCTGGCTATTGCATAGGTTACAATGCCCTTAAGCAAAGTTCTTTGGAACAACCAGCTCATTCTAGCATCTCTGAAACTCAGAAGTACCAAATATCAAACGATCATTTGAGGACCTGGGAAGTAAAGTGAGGCTGAGTGGAAGTTACACCCCTTTCCCAGGCTGTGGGCTCCCCAAAGGCAGGGACCTCTCGTCTTTTTATCACCCACTTTGAGCACAGTGAAATATGATTTGCATGTTTACTTATTAAACACGCAGGCAGGATGTGGAATGAATGTTGAACATGTTTAAATTAGAGAGAAGCCTGTTTGGATGTAGTTATCATTCATTAACCTTTCACAGTTTCCTTTCTCTCAAAGTTAATGTGTAAATGAGGGTACTAAAACTTTCAAGTTAAAAAAAAATTTGTACAGAACAGAATTAGCTTAGTGGTTGGAGGATGAGTGTGATCACCTTCTCCTCTTCAGGGAGCCTAATCACCTACCTGAACCTCAGAAGGGGAGGACTGATGTCCCTGACATTTATGTAGGCTATAGAAATAATGCTAGGTGGTCCGGGCATGGTGGCTCACACCTGTAATCCCAGCACTTTGGGGGGCTCC
>NW_012115154.1:8892068-8893799 GCF_000951035.1 Colobus angolensis palliatus | reverse complement strand
AGAGAGAGAGGAAGGAAGGAAGAGAGAGAGAAAGAAAGCAAGAAAGCAAGCAAGAAAAGGAAGGAAGGAAGGAAAGAAAGAGGAAGGAAGGAAGGGGAGAAAGAGAGAGAGAGAAAGAAAGAAGAAAGAGAAAGGGAGGGAGGGAGGAAGGAAAGAAGGAAGGAAGGAAAAGAGAAAGAAAATAAAGAACTGCTAGGAAGAGCTAACTTTCTAAATACTTTGGCATGTGTTACCGACACATGACAATGATAGATCAAATGTTGTAATTGGAATCCTATTTTCCCACTAGTTCTAGAAACTGGGCAGGTAAAGATTTCTGGCTTCTCCTTGATCTTCTAATGGACTGGACCTCATGTTAATTTGTTTGCCTTTCAGACTTACTGCATAGGAATTAGTCACCTGAAGACCAACACTTTAATACAGGAAATAGAGCTGCTATTTGAGAAACCTTTTGATGAATCGTTTTGCACATTAGTTTTGCAATGTGAATAACCATCTTTTATTTTGAAACAGGGTCTCGCTCTGTCTCAAAATGAGTGAGAGTGCAGTGGCTGGAATGCAGTGGCTTGATTTTGGCTCACTGCATCTTCCCACTCCCTGGCTCAAGGGATCCTCCCACCTCAGCCTCCCAAGTGACTGAGGCTATAGGTGTGCCCCACCACACCCAGCTAATTTTTGTATTTTTTATAGAGACAGAGTCTTGCTGTGTGCCCGGCTGATCTGAAACTCCTGAACTCAAGCAGTCCACCTGCTTTGGCCTCCAAAGTGCTAGGATTATAGGTGTGAGCTACTGCACCTACCCCCATCTTCATTTTTTTAAAGGGAGTTTTTAATTGTTTTCAAATTGGACTTTTCTAATACTGTTTAGACTAGTGATACCTTTTATGTGTCAGAAATCAAATGCAAAGCATGGCTGACTTTTTTTTTTTTTTCTCCAGAAACAAAGTCTCACTCTCTCACCCAGGCTGGAGTGCAAGTGGCATGATCTCGGCTCACTGCAACCTTCACCTTCTAGGTTCAAGGGATCCTCCCACCTCAGCATCCCAAGTAGTTGGGACTTCAGGCACATGCCACCACGCCCAGCTAATTTTTGTAATTGTTTTTTTTTGTAGAGATGGGATCTTACTTTGTTGCCCAGGCTGGCCTTGAACTCCTGGCCTCAAGCAATCCTCCTGACTCAGCCTCCCAAAGTGCTGGGATTACAGGCATGAGCCACTGTGTCTGGCCCGAACTCTTATAGTAGCATCTTGTTCTTGGAAATATGGAAAGATTATACAAAACATTCAAACTATGTCTTGAAATCCCAGGTGTCTGACAGTAACCACTGGGATAAAGGCTAATGCCATCCCAACAAACCCCAACACATAATCCGGATTCCCGCTTGCATTACACATGCTTTAGTTTTACGTATGTATGTATGTATGTATGTACTTTATTTTTTGAGACAGAGTCTCTCTCTGTCGCCCAGGCTAGAGTGCAGTGGCGCAATCTCAGCTCACTGCAACTTCCACCTCTCAGGTTCAAGTGATTCTCCTGCCTCAGCCTCCCGAGTAGCTGGGATTACAGGGGCACAACACCATGCCCGGCTAATTTTTGTATTTTTAGTAGAGACGAGGTTTCACCATGTTGGCCGGACTGGTCATGAACTCCTGACCTCAAGTGATCAGCCTGCCTCAGCCTCCCAAAGTGCTGGAATTACAGGCATGAGCCACCGCACCCGGCCTGCATTGC
>NW_012115154.1:8884340-8891313 GCF_000951035.1 Colobus angolensis palliatus | reverse complement strand
GTGTGTGTGTGTGTGTGTGTGTGTGTGTGTTTAGTAGAGACGGGGTTTTCCCTTGTTGCCCAGGCTAGTCTCAAACTCCTAGGCTTAAGTGATCGGCCTGCCTCAGCCTCCCAAAGTGCTGGAATTACAGGCATGAGCCACCGCACCCGGCCTGCATTGCATGTGCTTTAAATAAGCAAGCCATCTGCTGAGATTTGGAGAGCCTTTAACCCGTACAAATATCTTTTGTTGTTAGGGCACTTATTATGAAAATATTTTAAAGATTCAGATATTATTTCATAGGTACTTTATCATTTTGAAATTTGACCTATACAAATATTGTTTCCAATGAGATTTTAAAAAATAAAAACAGAACTATAATCTCAGACAACAAGGAGGCTGAGACAGGAGGATCGCTCGAGCCCGTAAGTTTGAGACCAGCCTGGGCAGCAAAGCAATACCCCCATTTCCACAAAAAATTAAACCTTAGCCGGCCATGGTGGCATGCAGCTGCAGTCTCACCTACTCAGGAAGCTGAGGGACGAGGATTGCCTGAGCCCAGTAGTTTGAGGCTGCAGTGAACTATGGTGGCACCACTGCACTCCAGCGTGGGCAACAGAAGGAGACCCTGTTTCTAAACATAAATAGAGCTCTCACCATGGCAAAGCAAGGCACAGCTACAGCCCCTTTCTCTCTCTCAAAGAAAAGGCCAAACTCAGCCAGGGTCATGCTCTAATTCTGGGCAGTCAAGGCTTTACCTGTAGGTGGTGGTTACTACCCTGGCCCTGAGAGTGGGAGAAACTGCCTGGCTCCCAGTGAGATGGTCCTTTCCTGTCCCCCTTTTCCCTGTGAGGGCTCATAGCATCTCCTCATAGCATAGATTACTTACTATGTGAGGGAAATAGAGGGTCTGCCTGGGTATTGCACAGTACTGTGTAATGCAGTAATGTAATTATCACTGTGTAATGCAGTTTTGTATGGAAAATTAGTTCAGGTTCCCAACAACAAAGCCTGTTTTAGTTTGGAGCCTGTGAATGCAGCTTCCCTCCTGATGTGCCTCACTTAAATAAATGCTCTCCATACATAATGCCTTGTGTCATTAAGAGCATCAGTCTCCAACCAGACTTCCTGGAGTCAGACCCTGATTCCACCACTTTTTCCGAATGTACCTGGAGCAATTTATCTAATCTCTCTATGCCTCTGTCTTCTGATAGAGAAAATGTGTATAAGAGGCCACGTGCAGTGGCTCACCCCTGTAATCTTAGCACTTTGAGAGGCTGAGGCAGGTGGATCACCTGGGATCAGGAGTTCAAGACCAACCTGGCCAACATGGTGAAACCTTATCTCTGCTAAAAATACAAAAATTAGCCAGACATGGTGGTGCATGCCTGTAATCCTAGCTCCTCAGGAGGCTGAGGCAGGAGAATCAGTTGAACCCAGGAGGCAGAGGTTGCAGTGAGTCAAGATCACGCCACTGCACTCCAGCCTGGGCAACAGTGTGAGAATCCATCTCAAAAAAAAAAAAAAGGGGGTGGGGGATAAGAGTAGTAATTTTGGGTTGGGCACAGTGGCTCCAACTTATAATCCCAGCACTTTGGGAGGCCCAGGCAGGAGGATCACTTGAGGTCAGGAGTTTGAAACCAACCCAGGCAACATGGCAAAAGCCCATTCTACAAAAATGTACAAAAATTAGCAGGGCGTGGTGCTGTGTACCTATAGCATAGACAGTCCCTGATTATACTGTAATAAGATAGGGACTATCTATACTATAATAAGGACTGTTCCATATCTTTATTCACAAGCCTTTTAGTCTTGAATGAACTACATAAATGGGCTGAAACTTAGTGTCCTGATTTGTAAAATAGTATAGACAGTCCCTGTCCATACGAGTGAGCTACTGCGCCTGGCCCCCTTTTTTATTTTCTATGTACGTGTTTGTTTACAAAGTTGGGATTGCATTTTTTTACATATACTTTATTATTTTCACTTAGCATAATAGCATGAACATTCTTGCACATAAAAGCCACACCTTTTATTCATGGATTTTCACACCTTTTACAATAAAAGAAGTTGATTTCAGACCGGGCACAGTGGCTCACACCTGTAATCCCAGCACTTTCGGAGGCCAAGGTGGGCAGATGACCTGAGGTCAGTAGTTCGAGACCAGCCTAGCCAACATGGTGAAACTTCGTCTCTACTAAGAATACAAAAACTAGCCAGGCATGATGGTGTATGCCTGTAGTCCCAGCTACTCGGGAGGCAGAGGCAGAAGAATTGCTTGAACCCAGGAAGCGGAGGTTGCAGTGAGCCAAGATGGTGCCGCTGCACTCCAGCCCGGGCAACAGAGCAAGCCTCTGTCTCAAAAAATAAAATAAAATAAAAGAAGTTGATTTCGGTAATAGTTTTTCTAAGAATGAAATAAAATAAAAGAAGTTGATTTCGGTAATAATTTGTCCAAGAAAAAATTTGGGTGAGGGGATATATTAATATATTCTCTGAATCTAATTTGATTCAAATTCTTTGTTTTTTCCTCCCATCTTGCACATCGCAGAAAGTCCTATGAGTTTGAAGATTTACTGCAGTCTTCCTCTGAGAGCAGCAGGGTGGACTGGTACGCGCAGACTAAGCTGGGGCTGACACGTACTTTATCGGAGGAGAACGTCTATGAAGACATTCTAGGTAAGAGGCCACAGCGTCTGTGTGTGGGTCTGAATCTGTCTGGGAGAAAGGGGAGGGAGAATGGGGCTGGCTGCTGGAAACACACATGCAGACACTCGAAGACACCTGTGCACTCGGATGAGAGAGCAGGCAGGTGGGGTGGGAGAGCAAGCCTCACGGGATAGGTGAGAGGCTCTGGGGCTGGAGGGGAAGACTGGCTGGTGATGCGTGGCCAGGGAGGCAGTGTAGCAGCGTGGCATAGCAAGAAGCGTGGGGCCTAGAGTCTGAAGATCCAGAACCACGTCTTGGCTCTGCCTATTGGCCGCAGGACATTGAGCGGGTGACTTCACATCTCTGAACGTCAGTTCTCACATCTCCCTAATGAGAATGAAGCTAGCGCCCTTGCAAGGTTAGGGACTGGAGAGAATGGTATGTCAACTCCCTCACTTATGACAGATGGTCAGTCAACTGCAGGGATTACTGAATGACAGAAAACGCTATACACCAGAGCCTCCTTCAGAAACCATCAGAGTGTGGCACTAGCAGGGCATCAGAACACAGACTAAATGCATGTCTGTGATTTTAAAAATAACTTGGGCCCCAAAGCGTCCTCTGAGATTTCAGAGCAGGTCTCAGATTCAGAGTTCGGTGAGTTCAGTCATCTTCGGGGAGGTTGATGGTTTTAGCGAAAGGCGAATCCAACTGCTTATGGTGGGGGTGAGAGCTGGGGGAAGAAACAATCTGGTAAAAGGGAGAAACTCGTATGTATGCGCAAGTGAGGGGCAGGTAGGGTGGATATACGCAGACATGCGAGCATGTAATCATCAATACTAGAAAAAACTTGGAGAAGGAGGAAATAGAACATTTGAGGAAGGGCAGATACTGAGCTAAGCAATTGGAATTGCATGTGTCCAGGCTGCTGGAGATGGGCTCCTGCCAAAGCAGCGGGATTCCCAGATCTGAAGTGGGAGAGAGATCTGGACTTCTCTTAGCAGTGACTGCCTAAGAGGATCCTTCAGTTATAAGGAACAGAAAACTCAACTAAGCTAGCTTTTCCTTCCTTCATTTATTTTCTTTCTTTCTTTTTTTGAGACAGGAGTCTCACTCTGTTGCCCAGGAGTGCAATGGCACAATCTCGACTCACTGCAGCCTCCACCTCCCGGGTTCATGCGATTCTCCTGCCTCAGCCTCCCAAGTAGCTGGGATTACAGGAACCCCCCACCACACTCGGCTAATTTGTGTGTGTGTGTGTGTGTGTGTGTGTGTGTTTAGTAGAGACGGGGTTTTCCCTTGTTGCCCAGGCTAGTCTCAAACTCCTAGGCTTAAGTGATCGACCCGCTTCAGCCTCCCAAAGTTCTGGGATTACAGGTGTAAGCCACCACACTCAGCCTCCTTCCTCTATTTCTTACCTCTCAGGTTAGCTTTATTCTCAGCAGGCTTCCCAGGATCCCCACAATGGCTGCCACCAGCTTCCTGGAATTCACATCTTCCTGGTGGAGAGAAGAGCTTGTATCTTGCAAGTCCCACCAGAAATCCTAAGGTTCACCCTCATTAGACCAGCCAAGGTCCCTTGTTCACCTCTGGAGCCCAGGAATGCCATGCAGTGATATCCCCTTAGGCTTAGAATATGAGCCCTTCCCTGAACTGATCACTGAGGCAGGGATTTGGGATACCTAGATTAGCTAAAGCACTGAAACTGAGAATGGAGTTAATCTCCCATGGCCACAGATGAAGAGATGGAGAGGTAACCCAGTGAAATCAGGGGCTGCTACCAAGAGGAGGGGCGCATGGATGGCAAAACAGCAGATATCCCTACAAGGACAGACACAGGAGAGGCCAAGATGCTGACCTCAGTGTTTTGAAAAGGGAAATGTCCTCAGTGTTCCCAGGTTCCTGACACATTGCCTTTGAACACAGATCCGCCAATGAAGGAGAACCCTTATGAGGACATCGAGCTACACGGTCGCTGCCTGGGAAAGAAGTGTGTTTTGAATTTTCCTGCTTCTCCCACCTCTTCCATCCCTGACACGCTCACCAAGGTATGAGTCCCCAGGGAGTGGTGGCAAGAGAGGGGGCCGCAGCACGGTGGCCTTGAGCACTCTGGAGTTCCGGCCAGTGCTGGAATTCCAGGCCACCCCCACTTGCCCTGCCAGGCTCCTGGATTTGTACATCGCTGGCTGACTGGTCTTTCTGCCTCTAGTTCTCTTGGAGCCCCCCTGCTCAAAAAAGCTTCCTAAAGTACCATTGAGCTTCTGGCTCAGAAACCTCCTCAAACAGGGTAAATAAAAGATGTACATCTGTCCCATACAGCTGTTAAGAATGTCTTGGCCGGGCGCGGTGGCTCAAGCCTGTAATCCCAGCACTTTGGGAGGCCGAGACGGGCGGATCACGAGGTCAGGAGATCGAGACCATCCTGACTATCACGGTGAAACCCCGTCTGTACTAAAAATACAAAAACTAGCCGGGCGACGTGGCGGGCGCCTGTAGTCCCAGCTACTCGGGAGGCTGAGGCAGGAGAATGGCGTAAACCCAGGAGGCGGAGCTTGCAGTGAGCTGAGATCCGGCCACTGCACTCCAGTCCGGGCGACAGAGCGAGACTCCGCCTCAAAAAAAAAAAAAGAATGTCTTAACATAGAGCACACTCTAAGATACAAGATGGAAAGGCATGATGTAGAACAGTAGTTTTAAAGTATTTGTGGGTTGTTGTTGATTTAATTGAGTCAGGGTGTTGTCGCTCTGTCACCCAGGCTGGAGTGCAGTGGTGCAATCACGGCTCACTGCAGGTGAACTCCCAGACTCAGTCCTCCCAACTCAGCCTTCTAAGTACCCGGGATTACAGGCATACGCCACCAGCCCAGCTGATTTTTGTATTTTTTGTAGAGACAGGGTTTTGCCATGTTGGCCATGCTGATCTTGAGCTCCTGGGCTTGAGTGATCGACCAGCCTTGGCCTCCCAAAGTGCTGGGATTACAGGCGTGAGCCACCACGTCCAGCCTGTGGGTTTCTTAATGAAAAAAATATACATATATGTAAACTCGCACATGTCTGTATGTGGGTTTTTTTAGTGAAAGAATATGCATATATATAAATATGAAAGAATATACATATATGTAAAGTCACACATGTATGTATAAGAATATCTCCATCCCCAATATTGGAGGTGAAAAAAAAAAATCTCTGTGCGGATACCCAAGCATGAGTAACTGAGGACCTCAGAGGGGTTGTCCTGTCTGAATACCCAGAGGGCGGGGGGAAGGCTGACCTTCTTTTCACAGAATATCCTTTTGAACCTTTTGGAGTTACATACCATATGCATATAGAGAACATAACCATATTCATGTAGATGGTAATTTCAACCTACTGCCTGCAGGGCTAGCATTTGTAACAGATATCTTGGCACCCATTACCCGTAATCTCCCATAGTTCCTACATACAAATGCCCCCTCCAGCCAGAGCCTACCAACTACCCCTCTGATGTAGGCCTGGGACATGCACACTCTCTCTAAAGGGCCAGAGAGTAAATGTTTTGGGCTATGTGGGCCATATGGTCTCTGTTGTAACTACTGAGAGTGGCCACTGCAGTGTGAGGCAGTCATAGACAATGTGTAAATAAATGAATGTGGCTGTGTCTCAATCAACCTTTGTTATTGTTGTTTTTTGTTTTTGTTTTTTTGAGACAGAATCTTGCTCTGTCACCCAGACTGGAGTGCAGTGGCGCAGTCTCAGCTCAATGCAACCTCCATCTCCCGGGTTCAAGCGATTCTCCTGCCTCAGCCTTCCAAGTAGCTGGGACTACAGGCATGCGCCACCACGCCTGGCTAATTTTTGTACTTTTAGTAGAGACGGGGTTTCCGTGTTCACCAGGCTGGTCTCAAATTCCTGACCTCAAATTATCCGCCTGCCACAGCCTCCCAGAGGGCTAGGATTACAGGCGTGAGCCACCGCACCTGACCTGGATGCTGAAATTTGAGTTTTATATAATTGTTACTTGTCATGAAATATTATTTATTTTTCCAACCATTTAAAAATGTAAAAGTTAATTCTTAAGTCATGGCTTGTACAAAAACAGGTGGTGGGCCAGATGTGGCCCACAGGCCAAAATTTGCCAACTCCTGTGCTAGGTCATTTTTACCTCTGCCTTTGGCTCTCACTGGGACCTCTCCCCATCCTCTGAGGCCCAGTTCAATCATGCGTCCTTTAAGAAGCTTCACCAGCCATCCCAATCTCTGGGACTTCTTCCTCTCTGATTATCTGTAACACTCAGTTAAATCATTTCATGTTTTGTTGTTGCTGTTTTGTTGTTGTTTGTTTGTATGAGATGGAGTCTCACACTGTC
>NW_012115154.1:8876426-8884075 GCF_000951035.1 Colobus angolensis palliatus | reverse complement strand
AGCCAGGATGGTCTCAATCTCCTGACCTCGTGATCCGCCCACATCAGCCTCCCAAAGTGCTGGGATTACAGGTGTGAGCCACCGTGCCCGGCCTTAATATATCCTAAAAACATCTCCCCAACTAGATTATGAGTTCCTCAAGGTCAAAAGGTATATATTTTAACCTAAGTTTAAATAAATAAATAAATGAATGAATGAATGAATGAATGAATGAATGAATGAATGAATGTATATATTCTATTTCTTTGGTTTTCCCGTAAGGCCTAACGGTTCTACAATATTTAGTAGAAGAAATTAAGGAAGGCCAAGTACTGGCTGCAAAGGTCAACTTAAATCTCATTGCAAGGCTCTGTTTCCAGCCTAGGAAAAGCAGTGGTCTTCCTGTCCCTGCCCCACAGGGTCAGCATCGCTGGCAGGTGGGGCTCTCTCCACCTGAAGCCTGTCTTCTGTGCCTGATGGCCATAAAAGGATGCTGCCTGCCACCAGGCTTCTGGAAGAGGTGAGGGAACAACCTGTCCCGAAGGATGGATCTTACAGACCCAGATAAATTGCTACAATACTTGCCTGTACCAAGTATTGCCTGTTAACTGCCATTTCTCTTCTCATATGGAAAAAGGTGTCATCAAGAATAATCCATGGCAACTGACAATTAGCAAATACTTTCTGCTTGCCTTGGAAATGTGTTGTTGGTGTTTTCATTGCAATAGGGATGTCTTCAACGTTTAGAAAATCCTTCATTTCCCATGGCAGAGAAGCCTGACTTAGAATAAGAAAGCAAGCTGTCACACCTGGTCTGTCCCCTTTGGGTCCTACCTGGCTCCCCACTTCATGCGGGGAGTGAACTGCCTCACCCCTGAGGAACAATGAAAAACATCTGCCCAGGCCAAGCACAGTGGCTCATGCCTGTAATCCTAGCACTTTGGGAGGCCAAGGCTGGTGGATCACCTGAGGTCAGGAGTTCGAGACCAGCCTGGCCAATATGGTGAAACCCCATCTCTGCTAAAAATTAGTGAGGTGTGGTGGCGGGTGCCTGTAATCCCAGCTACTCCGGAGGCAGAGGCAGGAGAATCGCTTGAACCTAGGGGGCAGAGGTTGCAGTGAGCCAAGATCATGCCACTTCACTCCAGCCTGGGTAAAAGAGTGAAACTCCGTCTCAAAAAAAAAAAAAACATCTACCCAAGGCAGCTTTGCATTCAAGGCAGAGCACTCCTGCCTGATACCAGGAAATAAAGGCTTACCAACCCTTTTCTTCCTGTCCCTGCTGGGCTGGAGAAAACCTAGAGCCTCTGCCGCCAAAGCAGCTAAGCCCAGTAAGTGAGAATGTCAACAAGAACTTAACGTCCAGCTGTGTCTGTATCTGTATCGGTAGCTGTCCTGAAGAAAGAGAATCCTGTTGTCCAGAGCGTGTGTCTGATTGCCACAGATCCTTGCAAGCCCTCAGCGGGACACCATGTCCATGCTCATTATTCTGCTCATCCACATCTGGGTGTCTGCTGTGTGCCCTGCTCTAGGGGACAGCTGGAGACTTCACCACTTCCTCCATTAGCTCATCAAATATTCGTGGAGCATCTGCCGCATCTGGGCTGCATCTGGGACCTCAGAGCTTGCAGGAGCAGTCCCTCCATGCGACCTCCCCTGTGAGCCGCGGAGAGATCCTCAGCCATCTTTGGGATGTTCATTTTATTAGGCCATGGCTAGTTATTTGAGTCACTAGAATTTCCATTTGAGAGGGAAGGGCCTGTTGGATAGGCGCTCCTCAGAAAGGACCAAGCGTGCAGCTGGGGGCAGATGCTGCTGCTGCTGCTGCTAAACACAAACTGCAAGCTCCTGAAAGGGACTGTTTTCTTGCTACATATCACCCACCATTTCTTTTCTTTTCAGACAAAGTCTTGCTCTGTCGCCCAGGCTGGAGTGCAGTGGCTCGATCTCGGCTCACTGCAACCTTCACCTGCCGCGTTCAAGTGATTCTCGTGCCCCACCCTCTGAGTAGCTGGGATTACAGGCACAGGTCACCATGCCGGCTGATTTTTTGTATTTTTAGTAAAGACAGGGTTTCACCACGTTGGCCAGGCTGCTTTCGAACGCCTGACTTCAAGTGATCCGCCCGCCTCAGCCTCCCAAAGTGCTGGAATTACAGGCATGAGCCACCGCACCTGGCCTATACTTTTCAATATATGTTCTTTTTAAAAATAACAAGCTAGGTGGCCGGGCACAGTGGCTCACACCTGTAATCCCAGCACTTTGGGAGGCCAAGGCGGGCAGCTCACCTGAGGTCAGGAGTTTGAGATCAGCCTGGCCAACATGGTGAAACCCCATCTCTACCAAAAATGCAAAAATTAGCCAGGTGTAATGGCACGCGCCTGTATTCCCAGCTACTTGGGAGGCTGAGGCAGGAGAATCGCTTGGACCTGGGAGGCGGAGGTTTCAGTGAGCTGAGATCACGCCACTGCACTCCAGCCTGGGCGACAGAATGAGACTCCATCTCAAAACTAAATAAAAAATAATAATAGTGAAATAACAGGCTGGGTACAGTGGTCCATGCCTGTAATCCTAGCACTTTGGGAAACCAAGGTGGGGGGATTGCTTGAGGACAGGCATTCAAGACCAGCCTTGTCAACATAGTAAGACCCCATCTCTACAAAAAATTTAAAAATTAGGCATGGTGGTGCGTGCCTGTAGTTCTAACTACTCAGGAGGCTGACATGGGAGATTCACTTGAACCCAGGAGTCCAACGCTGCAGTGAGCTATTTTTGTGCCTCAGCTCTCCAGAGTGAGAGCCTGTCTCCAAAAATAAGTAAACACATACATACATGCTTTTCTTTTTTTTTTTCTGAGAACATTATAATTATAAAAGTGTTTCTGGTTACATGATACAGAATAAGTATTGTAATTACTGAAAAGTTTAATGAAGAAAATAAAACTCGTCCACAATTGGGGAATTCTACTTTTCTTTATGCCTCTATTTTCTAGTATTTCTGTAATAGATTTACATTTTTTTTTTTTTTTGAGATGGAGTTTCCCTCTTGTTGCCCAGGCTGGAGGGCAGTAGCGTGATCTCAGCTCACTGCAACCTCTGTCTCAGTTTCCCAAGTAGCTGGGACTACGAGCGTCCGCCACCACACCCAGCTAATTTTTTTGGTATTTTTAGTAGAGACGAGGTTTCATCATTTTGGCCAGGCTGGTCTCAAACTCCTGACCTCAGGTGATCCACCCACCTTTGCCTCCCAAATGCCTGGATTACAGGCGTGAGCCACCTCACCTGGCCCAGATTGGCATCTTGTGTATGTGTATTTATGTGTGTGTATTTTGAAGATCTTTTTAAAACGCGCATGTAATCCCAACACCCACTGCTGACACTTCGGTTTATTTCCTCTCTGATTCTCTCACACACACTGTGTGTGTGGTGTGCGTCCATGTGTTTGTGTGCATGTAAGTATACATTTTTAAAAAAGATCTGTGATCTTGAGAGGCTGAGGTGGGCGAATCAACTGAGGTCAGGAGTTTGTAACCAGCCTGGCAAACATGGTGAAAGCTCGTCTCTACTGAAAATGTAAAAATTAGTCAGGCGCAATGGTATGCACCTGTAATCCCAGCTACTTGGGAGGCTGAGACAGGAGAATTGCTTGAATCTGGGAGGTGGAGGTTGCAGTGAGCCAAGATCGCACCATTGTATTCCAGCCTGGGTGACAGAGCGAGACTCTGTCTCAAAAAAAAAAAAAGAAAAAAAGATTTGTGATTATATTGGATATATAGTTTTGATGCTTTTTTATATTGATCATGAGTATTTTCCCATGTCATCAATTTCTTTTTTATTTTTATTTTTATTTTTATTATTTTGAGACAGTCTCTCTCTGTTGCCAGTCTGGAGTGCAGTGGCACGATCGTGGCTCACTGCAACCTCCACCTCCCGGGTTCAAGAGATTCTCCTGCCTCAGCCTCTTGAGTAGCTGGGACTACAGGCACGTGCCACCAAGCCCAGCTAATTTTTGTATTTTTGGTAGAGTTGGGGTTTCACCATGTTGGCCATATGGTCTTGATCTCTTGACCTTTGATCTGCCCACCGTGGCCTCCCAAAGTGCTGGAATTACAGGCATGAGCCATGAGGCCAGGCCATGAGCCACCACACCTAGCCTAATTTATTTTTAGAAACAGTTTTTATTGCCTGCATGGTATTCCATTATCTTAATAGAATGTTATTAGTCCCCATTGTTAGAATGCCCTTGTATGCCTTTATATTTTTATTTTGTTTTATGAGACGAAGTCTCACTCTGTTGCCCAGGCTAGAGTGCAGTGGCGCGATCTCAGCTCACTGCAACCTCTGCCTCCTGGGTTCAAGCGATTCTCCTGTCTCAGCCTCCTGAGTAACCCAGGTGCCCGCCACCACACCCGGCTAATTTTTGTATTTTTAGTAGAGATGGGGTTTCGCCATGTTGGTCAGGCTGGTCTCGAACTCCTAACCTCAAGTGATCCGCCTGCCTCAGCCTCCCAAAGTGCTGGGATTATAGGTGTGAGCCACTGCACCCGGCCCTTATATGCCTTTCTCTGTATATATATTTAGGGAAGTGTCTCTTCTTTCATATAAGAATGTGTATACCTACAGGCACGTATGAGCAAATATGTATGTTTGTGTGAATGACAGACAGCACAGGAGGTCTCCTAAGAGTAGGAATGATGTTGAGATGGGTGAGGGGGATGGGGATAGTTTATATCAAGGACCCCTGTAGTCTCCCACAGGCAGAGTCTCCTGAGGCGGTAAAGACAGGGGCAGTAGAGGACTGGAAGGAATTGAGCCACCAGCCACCATTCACAGACAAGAAGGGTTAATGAACCTGGGCTTGAGTCCAGCTCATGCCCTTCTGATGGGGCACACAGCTTCCTTGCCACTGTGCCCCCCAACCTGACCAGGATGTCCCCAGCCACTCTCCTGAAATAACTGAAGAGGCTTCAGCAGGGACATCAGACCTCAGACCATGAGGGTTCTTGTCTCTTTTCACTTTTGGACACTACAGATCTTTTGCTGTGCCCATCGTGAGTCGGAGATCTATACAATCAGGGGTGTCTGCGAGCCTCTCAGCAGAGCTAAGCCCCTGAGGTTACTCCAGAGAGACACAATGGGATTGGGTGCCATACATGTTGGTGTAAGGTCCTCTGATCAAAAGCTAGAATCTTCTCTGGACCACAGTCTGACACATCATTCTTGGGATCCTAGAGTGACTTTCCTTTTATACTATAATTCTGGGTGTAACAAACAACTGCTGGTACCCTGACATTATGAATAAAGTTCTATGGGAACACAGCCAGGCTCATTCATTTACATATTATCCACAGCTGCTTTTATACTACAAGGGCACCGTTTAGTAGTTGCAACAGAGAGGATATGGCCCACAAAGCCTTAAGTACAATCTGGCTTTTAAGAAAAGGTGTGCTGGCCAGGCCTGGTGGCTCATGCCTATAATCCCAGCACTTTGAGAGGCCACAGTGGGCGGATCACCTGAGGTCAGGAGTTCAAGACCAGCCTGGCCAACATGGCAAAATCCCGTCTCTACTAAAAATACAAAAATTAGCCAGGCGTGATGGCACTCACTTGTAATCCAGCTACTTGGGAGACTGAGGCAGGAGAATCACTTGAAACTGGGATGTGGAGGTTGCAGTTAGCCGAGATTACACCACTGCACTCCAGCCTGGGCAACAGAGTGAGACTCCGTCTCAAAGAAAAAAAAAAGAAAACGTTTTCTGATCCCTAAGTCCAAGATTCATATCTTCACTTTCAAAGGCCTTCAGTAGACAATTAGATATCTTCATTGCTGTATCATCTCTTCCATCTGTTTCACTGCACTTACTCTAAACCTTGAAGACTCTTGATCTAATTTACTCTCCCTCCCACTATTCTCAGATTGTGCTGTGTCATTGCTAATACTCTCCACCACAGGTAAATCTTCCCATTCTATCAAATAAATATCTACTGAAATCCCACCCCATCACGAACGCTCCCTGAACGTTTGATGGCTTATTTGGGGTGCTGTGGGACACATCAGGATTCCCGTTCTCCAGCGGGGTGACCGCGCAGAGATGCAGCCCACACACTCTTCAGAAAGCTGTGTGCTGTGTTTCCATTCCTTCTCTGGTTTCTTTCTCGTCTGACCTTTTCACAGGTCAGATCTTTGAATGAACACCATCACAGTCTACATCTCTAACAAAAGCAGATACCTGCATTTTCCCAACTATTTGATAGGAGATTCTAGTGCAATGATAGGATCATTTCCTTGGATTTTACTGTAGATGGAATTTGTAGCCTCAAAGAAGGCTGGCCCCCCTTCCTTCTTTTTGTGCTGGTAGGATTGAGATGCTCATGGTGCCTAATCCAGTCAGCTCTTCCTCTGCTGAAAGTTTATGGTACTACATAATTTATTGCTCCTTGGAGACCTGTGATAAAACACTGGAGCTGGCCACTTAGGAAACTAGGAGTCTTTATTTTTGGAAATCTTTAAAAAGAAAAGATTCTGAAGTTATTGCTACTTACTATTTGGAACTAAACAAATAGTGAATGGAGAAATCAATGAAGCAAAATATGCCTGTTCTATGCGAGTTTAAGACAGGATAAATGTGGCCTCATAAGTTGATAAAGAAAAGCTCATTCATTAAATAGAATAGGAATAAGTTATTTCAGGGGAAAAATGATTTAGATGAACATACCACAAAATAAATTACTGATGGAATAATAAATAAAATGTGTTCGAAACAAACCAAGAAAATCCTGAAGAAAATGGAGTTGAATATTTATTAAACCTCTAAGAGGAGATAGTTTTTTAGGCAAAGAAAGAAGAGATTAAATGAATTACAAAAGAAAAGATTAACACATTTTCATATAAAAAGTTATAACTAAAATAAAACTACAAATAAACCACATGGGAAAAGCACACTTATGGCAAACCTGACAAATAGTTAATATCTGTTCTATGTAGAGCTCATTGAAAATAGTAAAAATGTTAGAATCCTAAAAGATAAGCAAAGTACATAAAAAATACACTAAAGAAAAATACAGTTGGTGTATTGAAGTATGAAAAAATGTCAGTGTTGTAAAAAAATTATATATGTATATCTCTGAAAGAACCTTCCATATCAGTACATTAAGTTTTTTGTTAATTTTTTTTTGAGACGGAGTCTTGCTCTGTTGCCTAGGCTGGGGTGCAGTGGCATGATCTCAACTCACTGCAACCTCTGCCTCCTGGCTTCAAGCAATTCTCCTGTCTCAGCCTCCCAAGTAGCTACAGGTGCACACCACCATGCCAGGCTAATTTTTGCATTTTTGGCAGAGACAGGGGTTTCACCATATTGGTCAGGCTGGTCTCGAACTCCAGACCTCAGGTGATCCACCCACCTCGGCCTCCCAAAGTACTGGCATTACAGGCTTGAGCCACCATGCCCGACAAGTACATTAAGATTTTTTAAATAATTGCATAGTATTCCGCTGGGTGGGTTTATCATAATTTGTTTGACCAGCCTCTATTGATGGATATCTAGGTTATTTCCAGTATTTTGTGATTACAAACCACGTCGCAATGTACAATATCCTTTGCACAGTATGTTTCCTTGTAAAAAATAACATTGCACAAATAAGAGTATATCAGCAGAGTAAATTCCTAGCGGT
>NW_012115154.1:8875316-8875641 GCF_000951035.1 Colobus angolensis palliatus | reverse complement strand
TATTTCTTTTCTCTAAATTTTCCATTATTTTGCCTGTTTTTCTTTTGAGTCGTTAGTCTTTTTCTCATTAATTTGTAGTGTATTTTAGGAAAATGAGTTAATTTCTGTGGGTTATTTTCCATGTGTTCTAAATTTTTTTAGCAAGTGTTTTGTTTGCCTTTTGACTTTGTTTTTTGTTTTGTTTTGAGACAGTCTCATTCCATCACCCAGGCTGGAGTACAGTGGCGTGATCTCAGCTCACTGCAACCTCCGCCTCCCAGGTTCAGGCGATTTTCCTGCCTCAACCTCCCAAGTAGCTGGGATTACAGGTGTGCGCCACCACACC
>NW_012115154.1:8873181-8874948 GCF_000951035.1 Colobus angolensis palliatus | reverse complement strand
AAATTCCTTGTATAAAAGACACTCAGCAATCCTGCAGCAAGGCCAAAGTGAGGCTTAGTCCCTGTAACTCCCAGTCCTTGTGTCTTGGGTTGTCAGAAGGCCTCAGCTGTAACGTCTAGGGATTGAGGCAGGTGACCTTGCACTTGTCCAAGAAGAGAAACAGCTGGGCGCGGTGGCTCACGCCTGTCATCCTAGCACTTTGGGAGGCTGAGGCGGGTGGATTGCCTGAGCTTAGGAGTTTGAGAGCAGTCTGGGCAACACAGTGAAACCCCGTCTCTGTTAAAATACAAAAAATTAGGCGGGGATGGCGGCGTGTGCTTGTAGTCCCAGCTACTCGAGAGGCTCAAGGGGGAGAATTGCTTGAACCTGGGAAGCGGAGGTTGCAGTGAGCTGAGATCGCGCCACTGCACTCCAGCCCAGGTGACAGAGTAAGACTCCTTCTCAAAAAAAAGAGAAACTGGATTAGATTTACATTGCTCATCACACACATTTTTGGTAACTGGATGATACGTGTTCATTGAACGCTTACTGGCATAACCAAACTCCACCTACCCTGGGAAGGTGTAGAGGAACTAGACCAGTTCCTCTTCTCAATTTCATTGTCTTGTCCCTGGCACCACCAGTTATCCACTGGTTAGTCTCCTTTGAATTCATTTACTCTTCTTTTCTCCTTTTCCCTCATAGCAGTCGTTGTCCAAACCTGCTTTTTTCCGACAAAATTCAGAGAGGAGGAACTTCAAACTGCTGGACACTAGGAAGCTGAGTCGGGATGGAACTGGGTCCCCTTCCAAAATCAGCCCCCCCTCCACTCCCAGCAGCCCTGACGACACTTTCTTTAACCTTGGAGACCCACAGAACGGCAGGAAGAAGAGAAAGATACCTAAGGTAATGGTGGCAACAAGCTTCATGCTCAGACATGCATGACCCTTTCTCTGTGAAAGAAGACTGCAGAGGGGTCTGGGTGGGGGATACATCACTGGCCCCTCTCCCACCTGTGTTGCTGCAGGCCAGGGGGACACAGTGAAGCCAGCAGGCTGGAATATCTGGACCTTCATCCTGATCATTTTTGTGGTCCTGTGGTCTTCCTCTTAGCCACTCTTCTCCCAATCTCAGCTGCTTGTCTGTTCCCAGACAAGATTTTAATGCCCATCCTCAAAAAGCCACAGCTCCTTCCTTCATCGCCACAAAAAAACAGAACACCATCCATCATGCTCTGACCTGAGACTTGGTCTACACCCGCTGCAGAGGCAGGTCCCAGTCTGTGTTCTGAGACAGCCCTTGTCAACAATCCTCTTGTGGCTCTTTGCAGCCAAAAAGGTAAAATATTCCCAGGGGCTTGGATATATACATCTTTATGCATCTGTTGTTGGTTACATTTCCTTTTGCTCAGTTTCAGTGCTGCAGTTCGGTCTCTCTTCATTGACCAGTTTGGTACTGTAGGGTAGGCAAAATTTCTCCTCTACCCTCTTAGAGTCTCCAGCTGAGGCTCAGATTTAAACTGACGTAAGACAATTAACAGGAAAAATGCATACTCATTTTATTTACAAGTACGTGGGAGCCCTCAAAAGAAAAATGTAAGACCCAAAAAAGTGACTGGATCTATGTGTTTATATACTAGGCTGAACAAAGAGCGGCAATTGTGGAAAAGTAACCAGGAAGATAGGGGTTAAACAAGATTTGTTTGATTAGATTTATCTTGGCCTCAACTCGCCATCACTGGTGATAATGTTTCTTTCCTCCTGTTATAAGGAGGGCCTCTTTTATGTG
>NW_012115154.1:8868707-8871361 GCF_000951035.1 Colobus angolensis palliatus | reverse complement strand
GAAATGAAACACTCCAACCCCTTCATTTTTCCAATGAGGACATTTGACCCCATAGACACTAAATGGCCCAGAGACACCCAACCAGCCAGAGGCAAAGAGGGCCAGACAATTTCTAAATATCGAAAATAAGAATTAAAATATTCAAGCCAACACAGTGGCTCATGCCTGTAATTCCAGCACTTTGGGAGGCTGAGGTGGGCAGATCACTTGAGGTCAGAAGTTCGAGACTAGCCTGGCCAACATGGGGAAACCCTGTCTCTACTAAAAACACATACACAAAAAATCAGCTGGGCGTGGTGGCACACACCTGTAATCCCAGCTACTCGGGAGGCTGAGGCATGAGAATCACTTGAAATTGGAAGTCGGAGGTTGCAGTGAGTCAAGATCACACCACTGCACTCCAGCATGGGTGACAAAGCAAGACTCTGTCTCAAAATAAATAGATAAAATATTCATAGAACATGGAAATTGGTTACCATCCTATATTTTTGTTTACTGACATAGACAGATAAAAGTGTTATATAACATTTAACATATAGCTACGAGATGGTAAGATTAATTTTGTAAGCACACAGAACAACTAATTTTAGAGTTCCTCCATGTGTGGGATCCTAAATCACATGTGGCATGAATGTGTGCTCTTTGATAGCAAGCCCCGGGGGACCCAGCAAAGCAAAATACATAAATTCGCACTCACCAGCTTCTCACGCAAGAAAGGGGAAAACAAATACGTAAGAAACACCAAACTCTTTTGGTCTGAAATATGAAAAACATTCCATGGAAGCAGGTCTCCTTTCAAATGCATCAGATAACTAGGCCGGCCTGGGAGGTGGGGAGGGGCAGGGCACAGGGTGTCTGGCAGTGGTGATGGGGGAGACCATTTAGGTTGAGTGGCCTGCTTGGAGGCTTGGAATGTGTCCCACCCCAGGGTATCCGTGTGCACTTGGACACTGCATGTGTGTGTCCTGTGAACACATGGAGGGTGCATGGCGTCTGGGGTGCGCGTCCCTCTACAGATGGGGCTGCACGCTCAGCTGCATGGTGCCGCTCCCCGAAGTCTCAAGCTAGGGCTTGGGACCCGTTCTAATCCCGGTTCCCACCCCACTCAGGGCTGCTCTGACATTCTTTGGAATGGTTCCCACGAAGGGAGCCCTGCCTGGGAACCTTTTTTTTTTTTTTCTGTCTCTTCCTTTTCTTGTTTTGTTTTGGGAGGAAAAGCTCCTTCCCAAGCTACAGTGACATCGAAGCCTCAGAGGGAAAGCAGCCACCACACCGTGAGCAATGGGCTGTCCCCCCATCCAGACAACAGACGCCCACAGGGCAGTGGGGCTGGCAGCCTCCTTTCCTTGACAGTCATGTTCCTGTGTGGTAGAAAAAAAATGACTGGGCTGGGTGTGGTGGCTCACGCCTGTAATCCCAGCACTTTGGGAGGCCAAGGTGGGTGGATCACCTGAGGTCAGGAGTTCAAGACCAGCCTGGCCAACATGGCAAAACCCCATCTCTACTAAAAATACAAAAATTAGCTGGGCATAGTGGTGGGTACCTGTCATCCCAGCTACTCAGGAGGCTGAAGCAGGAGAATCTCTTGAACCCAGAAGTTAGAGACTGCAGTGAGCTGAGATCAGCGCCATTGCTCCCCAGTCTGGTCAACAAAAACGAAACTGTCTCAAAAAAAAAAAAAAGTGATTGAAAGACACCCACGAGCCCATAGGAAGTGTCTCCCGGTCCCCCCGGCCCTGGCCCTCCATCGTCGTCGGAGAAGGGCAGTGAGGGAAGCCGAGCCGCCACAGAGAGCGTGCTGCTAACACTGGCTGTTCTTCTCCTGGTGTCTGGCAGCTGGTGTTGCGAATCAACGCCATTTATGAGGTCCGGAGAGGAAAGAAACGGGTGAAGAGGCTGTCCCAGTCAATGGAGAGCAACTCAGGAAAAGGTAGAACCCCCACCACCAGCCCTCTCCCGCAAGAATCGGAAAAGAGATTCTTTCCAGAAGTGACTTCCTATTTTTTCTGGTTGACTCACCAAGGAGGAGAACAAGCTGATGCTTTGTAAATGTCCTGTACCGTCTTTGGGACAATGGTGGGGCTGGGAGCTCAGCCTGGGCGACATGTCCCCTGCCTCCCCATCCTTGTCCTCATCCTTGTCCTCGCCCACCACCAAGTCAGCCCAGCACTACAGGCCCTGGTGTGACTGTGGGAGCAACCTTCCTTGCTTAACCTCCACAAAAGGGACCAGGACCTTCTGCTGTATTATCTGATGTAGGTACCATCTAGTACCATCTGAACTAGAACCAGATTAATTTGGCAGTACATTGAGTTGGACGAGATGTGGTTTGTACAATACATTGAGAGACAGCAAGAGGCTGGGCGCAGTGGCTCATGCCTGTAATCCCAGCACTTTGGGAGGCTGAGGCAGGTGGATCACCTGAGGTCAGAAGTTCGAGACCAGCCTGGCCAACATGGCGAAACCTGTCTCTACTAAAAAATAGAAAAATTAGCAAGGCATGGTGGTGTACACCTGTAATCCCAGCTACTCAGGAGGCTGAGGCAGGAGAATCACTGGAACCTGGAAGGTGGAGGTTGCAGTGAGCCAAGATTGTGCCGCTGCGCTCCAACCTGGGTGACAGAGTGAGACTCCGCCTCAAAAAAAAAAAAAAA
>NW_012115154.1:8860235-8868657 GCF_000951035.1 Colobus angolensis palliatus | reverse complement strand
ACAACAGAACACCCCCTCTGAATTAGAACGTTTGATCTGTGCTACCACACAGGAAGAGTTTCCTACGTGAGAAGAACTCACATTTGCAACTGTCTTCCTTGTTCTTTTCTTCTAGTGACAGATGAGAACAGTGAGTCTGACAGTGACACAGAGGAGAAGCTGAAAGGTGAGGAGAGCCGCTATTGTGCAGGATGCAGGCAGGTGACTTGGAAGCTGCAGAGGTGGCCCCTCCTCCTCAGTATGAGGGACAGAAGCGTCCTGCCCGAGCTTGCTTGGCAGAATGTGAACATCTCGGGAGACGGTGGGGCCACAGGGTGCTCCAGGGCCGGTCCGTCATGGGCATGATCAAAATGGCACTACAGTTGCTGAGAGCCAGGGAGGCTACAATAACGGCAGCGACCCCTGCTCCCGTGCCTCTCCCTATGTCCTGATGTTTTCCATGCTTCAAGGATTGACACTGCGGCCCTAAGGCTTCAGAGACCTGGAGCTTCTGCCCACTTCTGCTCAAATTACTGTGTGATCTGGAGGAAATCACTTAAGATCCAGGGCCTCTAGTTCCTCGTCTGTCTGATGAAGTTGTTGAAATAATTGGTCCCTGTGGGTCTAAAATTAGATAGTCTGGGCCTAGGCTTTAGTGAGTTTTCTGCAATTTTTTCAGACCCCAGGGAGAAGCCAAAGAAAGCAAGTCCAGAGGCCAGGCGCGACGGCTCACGCCTGTAATCACAGCACTTTGGGAGGCCGAGGCAGGTGGATCACAAGGTTGGGGGTTCGAGACCAGCGTGGCCAACATAGTGAAACCTTGTCACTACTAAAAATACAAAAAATTAGCCAGGCATGGTGGCAGGTGCCTGTAATCTCAGATACTACCGGGAGACTGAGGGAGGAGAATCGCTTGAACCCGGGAGGCAGAGGTTGCAGTGAGCCGAGATTGAGCCATTGCACTCCAGCCTGGGCAACAAAGCGAGACTCCATCTAAAAAAGAAAAAGAAAAAAACAGCAAGTCCAGGTTGCTGAACGAGGTGACAGAGACCCATCCACTCAGTGACCCTGCTGCATTCGCCTCAGACACCCAGCTGCTCCCAGACTCACCTCTAGAATGAAGCAAGGCCATTTCATTGCAGAGTCAGTGGCAGAAGAGGAGGTGGACAGGAGTTCCTGAGTTAGTGGGATCTCTGCCAGTTGAGTCACAAGGGATGTTTATAAAGCTCCCAGCTCCAAAAGCCCTCTGGTCTGGATTCTGTCACATCACACAATCCAAAAGATGAGGGAAATGGGTGAGGGGAGGAGTCACTGTCCCTACCTCATCAGACAGATGAAGGCAAGGGTATCTTCAGCCTCTGCCCAGAGTCCAGACAGCAAAACCATGGCAGAGTAGAGCCATGATTCCAGGCTCCTGCACCCTGATTGATTTGGTAGCCAACTGAGTGTTGCTTCTCCCAAAACTTTGGCAGATATCCCAAGTAAAGAGTTTCCTACCAATTTGTTAGACACAGAAACACTTTGGGGATTTGAAAAAAGCACTTGAGCTGAGAATTACATAACCTATTGCAGCTCAGTACAGTTCCACATGGGCTCATGGTCATTTCAGGCTCTTTGCGCTCTCTCTCTCTCTCTCTCTCTCTCTCTCTCTCTCTCTCTCCCCCTCTTCCTCACCCAGCTCACAGCCAGCGCCTGGTCAACGTGAAGTCCCGCCTGAAGCAGGCGCCTCGGTACCCATCACTTGCCCGGGAGCTCATCGAGTACCAGGAGAGGCAGCTCTTCGAGTATTTTGTGGTTGTGTCTTTGCACAAGAAGCAGGCTGGGGCTGCCTACGTGCCAGAACTCACCCAACAGTTCCCTCTGAAGGTACAGGGTGGCCAGGTCCCTGTGGCCTGCCAGGGTTCTAACCATCACCTTGTTGGGACTTATGAATTCAGGGAGGTGTGGGAGTCTGAGGACCACCTAGCATCTAGAATCTTGAAAATGGATCCTAATTAGGGTATATCAGATGGAAAAAAAAATGCTGCTGCTAGAGAATTTGGGAGGTCCCAGAAACAAAAGACTCAGGGACTCAAAAAGTATGGCCAGACAAATACAAAAATTAGCCAGGCATGGTGGTACAGCCTGTAGTCCCAGCTACTCAGGCTGAAACAGGAGAATCACTTGAACCCAGGAGGTGGAGGTTGCAGTGAGCTGAGATCATGCCACTGCACTCCAGCCTGGGCAACAGAGCAAAACTCTGTCTCAAAAAAAAAAAAAAAAAAAAAAAAAAAAGTGTGGCCAGAAATGCTTTCTCACTTCCTGTGGTTCCTGTGCTGACCATGCCATCCTCTTTGCCCTTCCTTCCATCTCTTTATCCAGACAGCCACATCTCTTCCTAACCTAGCCTAGAAGTCTCTTTCCCCTGAAGCCCCAAGTCTCCCCAAGCAGCATCACGCTTGTGTCTGTGCTAAATGTCTGCTTTGCTTGTGTGCTGTGCATCTCTGTGTATGTCCCTTCCTTTTGCTACAGGAAGGGAATCTCAATCCAGACCTCTAGAGAGGGTTCTTGGATCTCGCACAAGAAAGAATTCAGGGCGAGTTCAGCAGAGTAAAGTGAAAGCAAATTTATTAAGAAAGTAAAGGAGGCCGGGTGCGGTGACTCACGCCTGTAATCCCAGTACTTTGGGAGGCCGAGGTGGGCAGATCACTTGAGGTCAGGAGTTGGAGACCAGCCTGGCCAATGTGGCAAAACCCCGTCTCTACTAAAAATACGAAAATTAGCTGGATGTGGTGGCACGCACCTGTAATCCCAGCTACTCAGGAGGCTGAGGCTGGAGAGTCACTTGAACCTAAGAGGCAGAGCTTGCAGTGAGCTGAGATTGCAAAAAGTAAAGGAACGAAAGAATGACTACTCCATAGACAGAGTAGCCCTGAGGGCTGCTGGTTGCCCATTTTTGTGGTTATTTCTTGATTGTCTGCTAAACAAGGGGTGGATTATTCATACCTCCCCTTTTTAGATCATATAGGATAATTTCCTGACATTGCCATGGCATTCGTAAACTGTCATGGCGCTGGTGGGAGTGTCGCAGTGAGGACCACCAGAGATCACTCTCATTACCATCTTGGTTTTGGTGGGTTTTGGCTGACTTCTTTACTGCAGTCTGTTTTATCAGCAAGATCTTTATGACCTGTATTTTGTGCCAACCTCCTATCTCATCCTGTGACTTAGAATGCTTTAACCATCTGGGAATGCAGCCCAGTAGGTTTCGGCCTCATTTTACCCAGTCCCTACTCAAAATGGAGTCACTGTGGTTCACACACCTCTGACACTTTTACGTCATGGACCATGGTCGTGTGGATTCAGCTTTACCGTATGTTAAATCATGGCACCTACAATAAAATAAATAAAATAGCACTTAATATAGTCTGAAGCAACATGGCCAATAATTTATAAATTATTCTTAGGCTTTGACATCAATATTAAAGAGGTTCCACCATATTCTAATTCAGTTCAACTAGAATTTACTAAGAATAATTCAACATTCAAGTAATTTTCTGCTTGGCCTTAGGGGATTACAGTGATGAACAAAATGTGTCTCCTGTCCTCAAGGAATTTAAACTCTGCCAGGAGGACATAAAATAACCATCTCCCCCCAGCCCCGGAAAAGCATGCAGAGATTCACCAGGTAGAATCTGATGGTCTCTGGACAGACTCATGCCTCAGGGAGGGCAGAAGGGAGGGAGCTTCTGTCCTTGCCCACTCAGGGCCTCCCTTTGCCACCACGACCCAGGCATAACCCTAGCATCTACCAAGGCCCAGATCCCGCTGTCCCCAGGCCTCCCCTCCTTTCCCAGGCCAGCCGTCCTTCCATCGTGCCCACCATGCTCCAACACCACAATCAAGTCCTATTTTTGGAGTTCAGGATAGCAATTATGTAAATCGAAGTAAACCATAGGCACTGGCCTTCCAGAGGTGACTCTCACCTTCCTCTGGTTGTCACACCTCTAAGGACTGAGCCTGACACCCCACTACCACAGGTATACCCAGATGTTTTTTTCGGCAGGGGCTGCCCATGGATAAGAGAGGCTGCTGGGTGTGCTCACACTGACTCTGAACAGAGATCACCGAGGCGTGAAGGGTTGTCCTGCTATCCTGTTCATTGCCTTGGGGCCTAACACAATGCTGTTCACATGGCAATGCTTAATCAGTGCTGTAGGAATCAAGGCTGCGTTAATTCATGGGTTAGTTAATGACTCACCATAATGATCAAATGATTATTATTTCCAGCCTGGAGTCACCCACGTTAAATTTTTTTTCTGAAGTAAAGTTGCACAGTCACTGTTTAAAAAGAAACTGATCCAGAAATGTATAGGAAAGAAATCACTGGTAATCACACCACACAGAGACCATCACTGTTAACATTTTCTTTTTCTTCCAGTCTTTTCTAATGGTGTAATTTTCTTACAAAAGTGGAATCATATACTGCAGAATTTTTGTATCATGCTGCATGTACTCTTTTGTAAACCTCTCATTATTTATAAGCATATTTAACAAAAATTCTAAAACATTATTTTTCAAGTTATATAATGCTCCAATATGTGAGTATTCCCTAGTCTATTTATCTATGTAACCAGTCCCCTTCTGTTGGAAATGTATCTGGCTACCAGTGTTTGTGTGTGTGTGTGTGTGTGTGTGTGTGTGTGTGTATTTTGTTTGTTTTGTTTTGTTTTTTGAGACAGTCTCATTCTGTTGCCTGGGCTAGAGTGCAGTGGTGCAATCTTGGCTCACTGCAACCTCCACCTCCCGGGTACAAGCAGTTCTCCTACATCAGCCTCCCGAGTAGCTGGGATTACAGGCATGTATCACCACGCCCAACTAATTTTTGTATTTTTAGTAGAGATGAGGTTTCACCATAATGGCCACACTGGTCTCAAACTCTTGACCTCAAATGATCTGCCCACCTCAGCCTCCCAAAGTCCTGTGATTACAGGCATGAGCCACCACGCCCAGCCTGTGTGTGTATTTTTGAGACAGGATCTCACTCTTGCTCTTGTTATCCAGGGTGGCGTGGAGTGGCACGATCACAGCTCACTGCAGCCTCAACCTCCTGGGCTCAAGTGATCCTTCCCGCCTCATCTTCCCAAGTAACTGGGACTACAGGCACATGCAACCATGCCCAGCTTGTTTATTTATTTATTTAGTTTTATTTATTTATTTATTTTTTGAGATGGAGTCTCCCTCTGTCACCCAAGCTGGAGTGCAGTGGCGTGATCTCAGCTCACTGCAAGCTCCACCTCCTGGGTTCACGCCATTCTCCTGCCTCAGCCTCCCGAGTAGCCGGGACTACAGGTGCCTGCCACTATGCCCAGCTAATTTTTTGTATTTTTGGTAGAGACAGGATTTCACCGTGTTAGCCAGGATGGTCTCGATCTCCTGACCTCGTGATCCACCCGCCTCAGCCTCCCAAAGTGCTGGGATTACAGGTGTGAGCCTGTAGTCTCTTTTTTTAGAGACAGGTCTTCTTCTGTTGCCCAGGCTGGCCTCGAACTCCTGGACTCAAGCGATCCGCCTACCTCAGCCTCCCAAAGTGCTGGGACCCACTCTGCCTGTTTTGTTTTGTTTTGTTTTTTTAGTGCAATGGTGATCATCCTTGTACATGCATTTTTACATGTCAGGCATTATCTCCTTGCCTTTGCTCACTTGCTCCATCTGTAGAAAGGACCTTTTCCTCCTTCTCTCTCTTCTCTTTTTAAACTTTTTTTGTGGGTTTTATTCTTCACTTCTGTCCAGTCACCTGAATCAAGGCACAGTCCCTATTTGCATGCTAATGTTCCATTAAAATGTTTCCTATCCCGTATTTATCTTTGACAGTTCAAGGAGACTGGGCTGTTTTCCAGCCATCTGTGATTGGTTGTATTTGTGGGAGATTTCTGTGTGCAGCTGCCTGTAACTGTGCTCCTGTGCATATACGAGCCTGTGTGTGTATACGCTGATAACTCATAGGTTGACGACGTGTGCGTAGGCACATGTGTGCCTGTATTTGTGTGTGTCCTATGTGTGATCTGGGGTGGGTGCATGCAAGTAGTGAGTGGGCTGTTGAAAAGGGCTGGAACTTGTTTCCCCACGAGGCCTGCTCTTCAGTCCTGAATGCAGTTTCTTTTGTGGAGAAACTCCTTTGGTATTCTTCCTTCCTTTGGTATTCTTGGCTGGTCCTTTCTTTGGTGTTCTTTATAATTTAAGTCATTCACTCTGTGGTAATTAATGACCCCTTCCTATAATTACACCCCACTGGTACTTGCTTCTTTGCATGACTGTGCAAGGACAGTCAAAATTACTGTTTAGGGGACAGTCTGAGTTTGTGAATTACCGACTCAAAGACTGTTCCTGGGCCAGTTGGGTTCGTCTGTGTCGTCGTGGATGGAAGAAGGAACTGTTATATAGAAAATAAATAGTGGCTGTTTATTCTGAAGGAGAACAACTAAAGGACAACTAAGTCTATAAATAGTGACTGTGTTTTACGGATTGATTGCTGTCTCATCCACTAGTATTAGTGGCACCCCATGGCTTCAATTAAATTTGGTCTAGCCTGAGGGGAATCATACTGGAAGCGGGTTTTGTTGTTGTTGTTTGTTTGTTTGTTTTGAGATGGAGTCTCGCTCTGTGGCCCAGGCTGGAGTGCAGTGGCTCCATCTTAGCTCATTGCAAGCTCCCCCTCCCAGTTTCATGCCTTTCTCCTGCCTCAGCCTCCAGAATAGCTGGGACTACAGGCGCCCGCCACCATGCCCAGCTAATTGTTTTGCGTTTTTAGTAGAGACAGGGTTTCACCGTGTTAGCCAGAATGGTCTCGATCTCCTGACCTTGTGATCTGCCCGCCTCAGCCTCCCAAAGTGCTGGGATTACAGGCATGAGCCACCACACCCGGCCAGGAAGCAGTTTTTAAAGTTGGAAACAATCAGCCTGGTGCTCTCTTCCTTTGGATACTCTTCTTCAGAGCCCTCCTCTCCCTGACACTTGGTGACTTTGGGAAGGCTTGTTGACTGTCAGGAGCAGTGAACAGGACTGCTGGCCTGCCGACTTCAGAAACTGTCTGCAAGGGTGTTTTAAAGTAGAGCTCGGGCCAGGCGTGGTGGCTCACGCCTGTAATCCCAACACTTTGGGAGGCCGAGGCAGGTGGATCACTTGAGGTCAGGAGTTCGAGACTGGCCTGGCCAACATCGTAAAGCCCCATCTCTATTAAAAATACAAAACTTAGTCAGACGTGGTGGCAGGCACCTGTAATACCAGCTACTTGGGAGGCTGAGGTAGGAGAATCACTCGAACCCAGGAGGTGGATGGAGGTTGCAGTGAGCCGAGATTGCAGCATTGCACTCCAGCCTGGGTGACAGAGCAAGACTCCATCTCAAAATAATGAATGAATGAAGGAAGGAAGGAATGAATAAATGAATAAATAAAGTGGAGCTCACTAGCAAGCTATTGGAAACAAAGAAATTGATGCAAATTATTACAGAAACAATTTAGGTTAGGGCCAAACACCGTGACTCACGCCTGTAATCCCAACACTCTGGGAGACCAAGGCAGGCAGATCACTTGAGGCCAGGAGTTCAAGATCAGCCTGGCCAACATAGTGAAACCCTGTTTCTACTGAAAATACAAAAAAAAAAAAAAAAGAGCTAGATGTGGTGGTGCATGCTTGTAATCCCAGCTATTCAAGAGGCTGAGGCAGGAGAATCACTTGAACCCATGAGGTAGAGGTTGCAGTGAGCCAAGATCACACCACTGCACTCCAGCCTGGGTGACAGAGTGAGACTCTGTCTCAAAAAAAAAAAACAAAAAATGAAAGGAAGGAAGGAAGTTAGCCGTTATATTTAGGTTAGACACTATCAATTCCTAACCTCAGATATTCAGATATGTGATATTTCAAATTACGGAAGATAACCTTAGCATGATGCATTTTTCTTTAACTTTTTATAAAGGAAATTTAACAAGTATAAACCTATTAACAATAGCAACAAAGCCTACAATTCTCCTCCCATGAAAAAGTACCTGTTTATAAGCAAATATGAATAATAATGAGATAAATAATTAGAAATTATTATTTTGTGTTTCCCAAACTTGTATCTGGAGTGCTTTTTAAAAGCACAGATTGCTGGCTAGGTGTGATGGTATGCACTTGTAAGTCCCGCTACTCAGGATGCTGAAGCAGGAGGATTGCTTGAGCCCAGGAATTCAAGTCCAGCCTGGGCAAGATAGCAAAACTCTGGCTCTAAAAAATATATATTTATACATAGAGAGACCAAAAAATCACGAATTTCTGTTCATAAGCAAAACAAACAAACTCACGACTTTAAATATAGTCTCTGAATCACACTTCATTAATTCATCCTGTCCCTTTTTTTTTCTTTTTTTTTTTTGAAATGGAGTCTTGCTCTGTCGCCCAGGCTGGAGTGCAGTGGCGCGATCT
>NW_012115154.1:8857133-8859685 GCF_000951035.1 Colobus angolensis palliatus | reverse complement strand
TGTAGACATGGAACCTCACTATGTTGCCCCAGCTGGTTTTGAACTCCTGGTCTCAAGTGATCCTCCTGCCTTGGCCTCCCAAAGTGCTCATCCTGTTCTTTAACAAGATAACATTCATCCGGTCTTTGATATGTCAGATACTGTATGATGTGCTAGAATCTCATAGAGAGAGAGAGAAAAAAAAGATTAGATCATTTTTCTTCCTAGTTCGAACATTAACTCATGTGACCGGGACACACCATGTCCCACCTCAGGGCTTATTTCCTTCTTGCTGAAATAAGAACGTCAGGCTGGATGGTGTCACGCTTCCTTCTAGTTCCAACACTCAAAGACTGTCTGAAATTAGTTGAATTTCCCAGCATAATTTGGTTTTACTGAATTTATTCACTGAGAGTGTTGTAACAGTCTTTGCCTGGAGTGAGAAGGGACTGCTTTGCCTGGGCCCAGAGATAGAAAGGCCTGATTGGAGGCTCTGCCCTCCAGTTTCCTGAGCCTCCTATTTGGAAAGGACCGCTGGCAGTTTTTTTTTATTCATTGAAATAGTTACATTCTAGAATGTCAAGCGGAGAAGCATAGATGATGTTTCTCTCAAGCATACTATTTTTTCCTCCCGACTTCTCCCAGAGGTCTATAGTTGGAACTGCCCTGGCGGGGGAAAACGCCCCAGCAGACCGAGTTGCAAGCCCTTCCCAAGGGAAGAGGTTAAGGCGGCAGTCACAAATGTGGAAAGGTGGGAGAGGCCATCCTTGCCATCGTCTGCCTCGCTCTCCCACGCTGGGGTTTGTTCTCGAACCATCTCTCACCTTTCTCCCTGCAGTTGGAAAGATCTTTCAAGTTCATGAGAGAGGCTGAGGACCAACTGAAGGCCATTCCCCAGTTCTGTTTCCCTGATGCCAAGGATTGGGTTCCTGTCCAGCAGTTCACCAGGTACGAGCTGGCTTCTCCCCTTCCCAGCCCCAAAGACTAAGGTGGGACTTAGAGACGGGGTTACAGGTGGCAGACCCCGTGAGTCATTTCCACCGTTAAGCAGTCCTGATGGGCCCTGGCCTAGAGCTTTCCCCAAGGGGTGTTTTTAAAGCTTCCCTGAAGGTGAGAGTCACCTGCCCAGCATGCAGACCTCCCAGGCCTCCCACTCAATCTGGGGATGTTTGTTTCAGAAGCCTCCCAGAAGGTAATTCTTAGCCTGGGAAGAGTTAGGACAACATTGCCCTTCCCCGTTCTCATCCTGAAACATCTCTTCAGTCTCCCATCCAACTGTTTCTTGGGTTGGGATCCGTTTACATTTCTGCTTCATCTTGTGTTATTAGACACCAGCGTTTTTATTATCAGATGTTTCAGCATTTGGCCAAACTCAGTAGGCTGCGGGTGCTGTCTTTAAGGGGTACCACGTTCCTTGAGGGTGGCTCAGCAGTCTTTAAGGACCGTCCAAGCCTTGGGGCTGTCCTGTACAGACCATGACCTGAGAGAGCTGCCCCGGGGCAATTCCAAGAGGGGCACAGAACCGTCTCACTCTTCCGCTGCTCTCTCACCAAGTCACATCCCCAGATGAGCAGATGTCACTGCACTCACACGTGCTCGGCTCCCTGAGGACAGCACCCCGGGTGCTTCCCTCTCTTCAGCCTCCAGAGTCAATGACAGTTGTGTTTTGTAAAGTGGGGCAGCCCAGGTGATTGAATGATGGGAGAGCCCTGAGCTAGGCATGGTGGCGAGCGCCTGTAATCCCAGCTACTCGGGAAGCTGGGGCAGGAGAATCGCTTGAACCTGGGAGGCGGAGGTTGTGGTGAGCCAAGATCATACCACTGCACCCCAGCCTGGGCAACCGAGTGAGACTCTGCCTCGGAAAAAAAAAAAAGAAAGAAAAAATGATGGGAGAGCCCCGGATGGAAACAAAGTACCACATTTCCTCTCAGGCCACAGCAACACTTTAGTTCTCAGTCTCACTGACTTTTTATTTTTTATTTTTTGAGATAGAGTCTTGCTTATTCCTCCAGACTGGAGTGTAATGGCATGATCTTAGCTGACTGCTACCTCCACCTCCTGGGTTCAAGCAATTCTCTTGCCTCAGCCTCCCCAGTAGCTGGGAGTACAGACATGTGCCACCATGCCTGGCTAATTTTTGTATTTTTAGTAGAGACGGGATTTCACCCTGTTGGCCAGGTGGGTCTCGAACTCCTGACCCCAAGTGATCCACCCACCTCGGCCTCCCAAAGTGCTGGGATTACAGGTGTGGGCCCCCATGCCCAGCCCAGTCTCACTGACATTTACTGTGAAGCTATGGGGGACCCGTGTCTCAGCACGGACAGGGACAGGTGGGACGGGGAGCGGCCTTTCCTACGGCCTCCTGCAGTATGTCCCCTGGCTGCTCACTGCCATCCCTTGCTGCAGAGTGATGAGGTGTCTTTGGTTTTTTTTTTGCTTTGTGATGCATTTGTGTTTTCCCAACCACAGTGAAACATTCTCATTTGTCTTAACTGGAGAAGATGGGAGCAGAAGGTTCGGTTACTGCCGAAGACTGCTGGTGAGTACAGTCTGCTTTCAGCCTGCAAGAGCCT
>NW_012115154.1:8849736-8853348 GCF_000951035.1 Colobus angolensis palliatus | reverse complement strand
CCCTGATGCCAAGGATTGGGTTCCTGTCCAGCAGTTCACCAGGTACGAGCTGGCTTCTCCCCTTCCCAGCCCCAAAGACTAAGGTGGGACTTAGAGACGGGGTTACAGGTGGCAGACCCCGTGAGTCATTTCCACCGTTAAGCAGTCCTGATGGGCCCTGGCCTAGAGCTTTCCCCAAGGGGTGTTTTTAAAGCTTCCCTGAAGGTGAGAGTCACCTGCCCAGCATGCAGACCTCCCAGGCCTCCCACTCAATCTGGGGATGTTTGTTTCAGAAGCCTCCCAGAAGGTAATTCTTAGCCTGGGAAGAGTTAGGACAACATTGCCCTTCCCCGTTCTCATCCTGAAACATCTCTTCAGTCTCCCATCCAACTGTTTCTTGGGTTGGGATCCGTTTACATTTCTGCTTCATCTTGTGTTATTAGACACCAGCGTTTTTATTATCAGATGTTTCAGCATTTGGCCAAACTCAGTAGGCTGCGGGTGCTGTCTTTAAGGGGTACCACGTTCCTTGAGGGTGGCTCAGCAGTCTTTAAGGACCGTCCAAGCCTTGGGGCTGTCCTGTACAGACCATGACCTGAGAGAGCTGCCCCGGGGCAATTCCAAGAGGGGCACAGAACCGTCTCACTCTTCCGCTGCTCTCTCACCAAGTCACATCCCCAGATGAGCAGATGTCACTGCACTCACACGTGCTCGGCTCCCTGAGGACAGCACCCCGGGTGCTTCCCTCTCTTCAGCCTCCAGAGTCAATGACAGTTGTGTTTTGTAAAGTGGGGCAGCCCAGGTGATTGAATGATGGGAGAGCCCTGAGCTAGGCATGGTGGCGAGCGCCTGTAATCCCAGCTACTCGGGAAGCTGGGGCAGGAGAATCGCTTGAACCTGGGAGGCGGAGGTTGTGGTGAGCCAAGATCATACCACTGCACCCCAGCCTGGGCAACCGAGTGAGACTCTGCCTCGGAAAAAAAAAAAAGAAAGAAAAAATGATGGGAGAGCCCCGGATGGAAACAAAGTACCACATTTCCTCTCAGGCCACAGCAACACTTTAGTTCTCAGTCTCACTGACTTTTTATTTTTTATTTTTTGAGATAGAGTCTTGCTTATTCCTCCAGACTGGAGTGTAATGGCATGATCTTAGCTGACTGCTACCTCCACCTCCTGGGTTCAAGCAATTCTCTTGCCTCAGCCTCCCCAGTAGCTGGGAGTACAGACATGTGCCACCATGCCTGGCTAATTTTTGTATTTTTAGTAGAGACGGGATTTCACCCTGTTGGCCAGGTGGGTCTCGAACTCCTGACCCCAAGTGATCCACCCACCTCGGCCTCCCAAAGTGCTGGGATTACAGGTGTGGGCCCCCATGCCCAGCCCAGTCTCACTGACATTTACTGTGAAGCTATGGGGGACCCGTGTCTCAGCACGGACAGGGACAGGTGGGACGGGGAGCGGCCTTTCCTACGGCCTCCTGCAGTATGTCCCCTGGCTGCTCACTGCCATCCCTTGCTGCAGAGTGATGAGGTGTCTTTGGTTTTTTTTTGCTTTGTGATGCATTTGTGTTTTCCCAACCACAGTGAAACATTCTCATTTGTCTTAACTGGAGAAGATGGGAGCAGAAGGTTCGGTTACTGCCGAAGACTGCTGGTGAGTACAGTCTGCTTTCAGCCTGCAAGAGCCTTGTGGACAGCCAGGTCTGACTTCCTGGTCCCATGAGACTGAGATTCCCCAATGGGCCACAGGAGGAGAAGGAGCAGGGGGAGTGGCAGGTGAATCAGGATAGTTAATGCCACAGAAAAAAGCTAGCACAGTGGCTCATGCCTATAATCTCAGCACTTTGGGGGGATGAGGAGGACAGATCATTTGAGACTAGGAGTTCGAGACCATCCTGGGTAACAAAATGAGGCCCCGGCTCTATTTTAAAAATGTATACTAAAAAATTAAAAATTAAAAAACAGGAATTGAGGGTGCTCACCTGAGTCTTCTTGGTAGGTGGGAATGTCCGTTTCCATCAGAAAGAAAATACTGTTATTTCATTTTGAGACAGGGTCTCACTCTGCTGCCTGGGCTGGAGTGCAGTGGATCATGTTTCACTGTAGCCTTGACCTCCCCAGCTCAGGTGATCCTCCTGCCTCAGCCTCCCAAGTAGCTGGGACCACAGGCATGTACCACCACACGTGGCTAATTTTTTAATTATTTGTAGAGACAGGATCTTGCTGTGTTGCCCACGCTGGTCTTGAACTCTTGGGCTCAAGCAGTCTTCCCACTTTGGCCTCCCAGTGTGCTGGGATTACAGGCATGAACCACTGCAACTGGACAAAAATACTTTCTCCATTATTTTTCCTGCCAAATAAAAGACCTTTCTCTCTTTAAGTAAAATATTTTTTTCCAATAAAACGTGCCAAACAGACCCTGATCACTTAGAGAGAACATTCAGAATGGTTGCTAAGGAGAGAAGACTCAAATAATTCAAGAATGTCCCCTTCAGAAGAATCACCTTTAAAAGTCAGGAACTTATTTCAGTGCAATAATCCTGCTAAAGCATTTTAGAATTGTCATTTTGAGGTGCGTTCTTTTGAAAATCTTCAGTAATGGTGAATCTTTTTCCACTGAGAATATACTTGAGTCCCTGAAATAGGCTGAACGACTTTACAGTCAGGTATAATGCATGGCACATAGTAGGTGTTCAAGAAACATTTTTTGAATTAATCAGTAAAATAAAAAGCATGGATAATTGAAACAGTTAAGTGAGATAATAATTTTGTTGATCAAATTACTTTAGGGTTAAAGTATTGAGATTGAGGTCGGGCACAAGCTCACGCCAGTAATCCTAGCACTTTGGGAGGCTAAGGTGGGCAGATTGCTTGAGCTCAGGAGTTCAAGACCAGCCTGGCCAACATGGTGAAGCCCTATCTCTACTAAAAACACAAAAAAATAGCTGGGCATGGTGACACACACCTGTAATTCCAGCTATTCAGGAGGCTGAGTCACAAGAATCACTTGAACCCGGGAGGCAGAGGCTGCAGTGAGCCTAGATCGCGTCACTGCACTCCAGTCTGGACAACAGAGCAAGACTCTGTCTCCAGAAATAAATAAATAAAATTTTTTTTAAGTATTGAGATTGGGCAGGGTGCAGTGGCTCTCGCCTGTAATCCCAGCACTTTGGGAGGGCGAGGTGGGCAGATTATGAGGTCAGGAGTTCGAGACAAGCCTGGCCAATATGGTGAAACCCCTTCTCTACTAAAAGCACAAAAATTAGTGGGGCGTGGTGGTATGTACCTGTAATCCCAGCTACTTGGGAGGCTGAGTCAGGAGAATTGCTTGAACCCGGGAGGTGGAGGTTGCAGTGAGCCAACATCGTTCCACTGTACTCCAGCCTGGTGACAGAGTGAGACTCCGTCTCAAGAAACAAAAAAAAAAAAGTATTGAGATTGATCTTTTTTTTTTTTGGTTTGAAAATTAGCTTAAAACTGAGTTTTTAGAAAGATCTTCAGAAATGATTTCTCACGTGAAATTATCATTATAATAAACATATAGTGATAACAAACAATTATAACAAACATTATAATAAACACAATGGGATAACAACTAACTTTATTGGGTTTTCTAGAGCTACGATATGTGGAA
>NW_012115154.1:8848722-8849325 GCF_000951035.1 Colobus angolensis palliatus | reverse complement strand
TGAGGTTGTCAACACTCATAATTCCCTTGTGTTTCTCTCCAAAAAGCCTGGAGGCAAAGGGAAGCGCCTTCCTGAAGTTTACTGCATTGTGAGCCGCCTCGGATGCTTCAGCCTCTTTTCAAAGGTGAGAACTTGGACCTCAGAGAAAGAGGAAGGGAAGGAACGGGAGGGCTCTAGAGGGGTCCAGGGAATCCCCCCATGTCTTGGGCCTTCTCTCATTTTATTCTCTACCTACTTCCCTTCCCATTCCTTCACTCCTCTCCTCATCACCCCTCTATTCTCTCACTATTGGTTCAGGAAATGAGAGTTGATAGGCCTGGTGCAGTGGTGGGGTGGCTCACGCCTGTAATCCCAGCACTTTGGGAGTCTGAGGCGGGCGGATCACTTGAGGTCAGGAGTTCAAGACGAGCCTGACCAGCATGGTGAAAGCCCATCTCTACTAAAAATACAAAAAAAATTAGCCAGGCATGGTGGTGCATGCCTGTAGTTCCAGTTATCGGGAGGTTGAGGCAGGAGAATCACTTGAACCCGGGAGGTGGAGGTCGCAGTGAGCCAAGATCATGCCATTGCACTCCAGCCTGGGTGACAGAGCAAGACCCTGTC
>NW_012115154.1:8847719-8848060 GCF_000951035.1 Colobus angolensis palliatus | reverse complement strand
TTTCTGGAAAATGAGCCAATATATGAACACATAGGAATTGCCATATTGAATTAGCTCATCTACCCCAGTATTCTGGATTGGTATATAGGAAAGAACTACTGTCCTATATGATGCTGATCTCAAAAACTAGATATAATCCAACATCATTTCCTATATTAACCAGACATGAGTGTCTAATTCGTAATTCTTTTTTCTTTTTTTGAGACAGAGTCTCACTCTGTCGCCCCGGCCAAAGTGTGGTGCACGATCTCGGCTCGCTGCCACCTACACTTCCCGAGTTCAAGCAATTCTTGTGCCACAGCCTCCTGAGTAGCTGGAATTATAGGCACGTGCCACCACGC
>NW_012115154.1:8846112-8846406 GCF_000951035.1 Colobus angolensis palliatus | reverse complement strand
ACCAGAGCTTTAGCTAACTGAGCCCAGGAACTTGAGCTATTTCTAGGTGTGGGGCAAGGATGGCCAAAATGGCATATTGTCCTTTAGAACAGAAAGGAGTCATGGAGAAGAAGAAGAGAGCAGCTCTTAGACTCTCTGAAGGCAAGGGTGTCAGTTAACAATTGCTCTAGTAATGCCGTCTAATGAACCACAGGGCCTTCAATATTCAATCATTTGTTCTCCCAGCTGTGAGGTCAGCTGGGGTTTGGGCTCGGCAAGTATTGTGAAGAGGCTGGGTTGGCTGATTGAGGCTGG
>NW_012115154.1:8836437-8841138 GCF_000951035.1 Colobus angolensis palliatus | reverse complement strand
GCTGCTAGGAACATACGTGTACAAATAAATATCTATTCAAGTCCCTGCTTCAATTCTTTTGGGTATACACCCAGAAATAGAGTTGCTGGATCATATGGTAATTCTATTTAGTTTTTTTGAGGAACTGCCATCCTGTCTTTTTAATTTTAATAATACGTTTTATTTAACAGAATATGTCCAAAATATTATTTTATTTCAGCATACAGTTGACATGAAAAAAAATCATTGATATATTTTATATTCTTAATGGTCTATTTCGAGGGCTGGGCACGGTCGCTCACACCTGTAATCCTAGCACTTTGGGAGGCCAAGGTGGTTGGATCACCTGAGGTCAGGAGTTCCAGCCTGGCCAACATGGCAAAATTCCGTCTCTACTAAAAATACAAAAATTAGCCGGGTGCAGTGACACGTGCCTGTAATCCCAGCTACTTGAGAGGCTGAGGCAGGAGAATCGCTTGAACCCAGGGGGCAGAGGTTGCAGTGAGCCAAGATTGGGCCATTGCACTCTAACCTGGGCGACAGAGCAAGACTCAGTCTCAAAAAATAAAAAATTTTTTAAAAGTCTGGGCGCAGTGACTCATGCTTGTAATCCCAGCACTTTGGAAGGCCGAGATGGGCGGATCACGAGGTCAGGAAATCAAGACCATCCTGGCTAACGCGGTAAAACCCTGTCTCTATTAAAAAAAATACAAAAAAATTAGCCGGGCATGGTGGCGGGCGCCTGTCGTCCTGGCTACTCGGGGGGCTGAGGCAGGAGAATGGTGTGAACCTGGGAAGTGGAGCTTGCAGTGAGCTGAGATTGCGCCACTGCACTCTAGCTTGGGCGACAGAGCGAGACTCCGTCTCAAAAAAAAAAATGTGTATTTTGAAATTTAGTTGGTATTTTACACTTGTTTTTGGAGGCTGAGGCACAAGAATCGCTTGAACCCAGGAGACGGAGGTTGCAGTGAGCCAAGATTGCGCCATTGCACTCCAGCCTGGGTGACAGAGCAAGACTCAGTCTCAAAAAAAAAAAAAAGAAAAGAAAAGAAAAGAAAAATTGTGTATTTTGAAATTCAGTTGGTATTTTACACTTTTTTTTTTTAAGATAGTTTGCTCTTGTTGCCCAGGCTGGAGTGCAATGGCGTGGTGTCGGCCCAGTGCAACCTCTGCCTACTGGATTCAAGCAATTCTCCTGCTTCAGCCTCCTAAGTAGCTAGGAGTACAGGTGCCTGCCACCAGGCCCAGCTAATTTTGTAGTTTTAGTAGAGACAGGGTTTCACCATGTGGGTCAGGCTGGTCTCGAACTCCCAACCTCAGGTGATCTGCCCATCTTGGCCTCCCAAAGTGTTGGGATTACAGGTGGGAGCCACCGTGCCCAGCTGGTATTTTACACTTAACAGTACATCTGGGCTGGGCGCAATGGCTCACACCTTTAATCCCAGCACTGGGAGGCCGAGATGGGCGGATCACCTGAGGTCGGGAGTTTGAGACAGCCTGACCAACATGGAGAAACCCTGTCTCTACTAAAACTACAAAATTAGCCAGGCGTGGTGGTGCACGCCTGTAGTCCCAGCTACTCAGGAGGCTGAGGCAGGAGAATCGCTTGAAGCTGGGAGGCGGAGGTTGTAGTGAGCCGAGATTGTGCCAATGCACTCCAGCCTGGACAACAAGAGCAAAACTCTGTCTCAAAAAAATAATAATAATAATAAATGAAAAAAACCTCTGAATTCAGACTAGCCATATTTCAAGGGCTCAATAGCTACATGTGATACTTTTATAAATGGCAGTTTTTAAAAATAGAGACTGGGTCTCACTATGTTTCCCAGGCTGTAATGCAGTGGCATGATCATAGCTCATTGCAGCCTCAAATTCCTGGGCTCAAGCAATCCTCCTGCCTCAGCCTCCCAAGTAGCTGGGATTACAGGTGTGTGCCACCTTACACAGCTTCATAAATGGCATTTTAATGTAGACTCTTTGATTTACAAATAGATTGTGGAGAGTTTGGATTTTTTTTTTAGTTTTTTAGTAGTAGCTTTATTGAGATATAATTCACATACCATGCGATTCACTCATTTAAAGTACACAATTTGCTGAGCACAGTGGTAAGTACCTGTAGTCTCAGCTACTCAGGAGGCTGACGTAGGAGGACACTTGAGCCCAGAAGTTGAAGGCAAGCCTGGGCAACCTAGCAAGACCCCCATCTCTAAAAGAATAAAAGATATATACAGTTCAATGGCTTTTAGCATATTCACAGAGTTATAAAAGCATCACCACAATTTTAGAATATTTTCATCACCCCAACAAAACACCCTATACCTATTAGCAGTTACTCCCTAACTCTAAGCAACCTTCAATCTGCTTTCTGTCTCTCTGGATTTTTCTGTTCTGGACATTTCATCTAAGTGGAATCATACACTAGATGGCCTTTTATAACTAGCTTCTTTCACTTAGCATAATGTTTTCAAGAGTTATCCAAGTTATAGCATATATCAGCACTTTGATGGCTAAATAATATTCCATTATATGGATATAGCACATTTTGTTTATCATTTCCTCAGTTAATGGACATTTAAGTTTCTTCCATGTTGTGGCTATCATGAATAATGCTGCTACAGACAATCATGTACAAATTTTTATGTGAACATATATGTTTTCATTTTTTTGGGTAGGGACCTAGGAGTGCTATGTGCTGGGTCATATAGTAACTCTATGTTTAACCTTTTGAGGAACTACCAGACTGTTCTCCAGAGTAGCTTCACTATTTACATTCCTACCAGCAGTGTATGAGAGTTCTAATTTCTCCACGTCCTTGCCAACACTTGTTATTATCCGTCTTTTTATTAGAGTCATCCTAACGGGTGTGAAGTGGTATCTCATGGTGCTTTTGATTTGTATTTTCCTGATGGATATCCCCTCCCATGACATTTTAATCCATAAATAAACTGTATTATCTGTTTATGTACTTTGACCTCTTAGAGGGCTACAAACCATTATAATATCTAAGTTTTTTCATTCCTGCCGAAAACCAGTTCTTACCCCCTTGGGGTGATATTACCCCCATTGGGAATGCATGTATTAGCACAACCAGTCACATGGCCAAACTCTAAGTCAAAGGGGCAAGGAAGTAGACTTCACTCCTTGAGTAGGAGCTGCAATGTTGCATGGCAAAGGGTGTGGACACACAGAGGGGAGAAGAATTGGGGACAATCATGTGGAGGGTCAGAAGGCCTGTTCTGGCCTCATGGGGAAAGCAGGGCTTCCTGTAATTCTTAAGTCACCATGCCATGGTGCTCTGGCTTCAGAATAGCTAAGCCGCTTTTCTGACCCTTGCAGATATTGGATGAGGTGGAAAAAAGACGAGGCATCTCTCCTGCCCTGGTTCAACCACTCATGAGAAGTGTCATGGAAGCTCCTTTCCCAGCCCTGGGCAAAACCATCCTTGTCAAGAACTTCCTGCCAGGTTCAGGAACTGAGGTAAGTTGCCAGACTCCTTCCTTCTCCCTGGGGAGGTAGTGGCCCAGACAGCCGAGTCTCCGTGCTCAGAGGGGCTGCCTTTCAGTGAGCAGTCCAATTCCATGGTGTCCTCTCCCCGCCCCTCGGCTGGCCCAGATCACTCATCGTGAGTTCCACCTTCAATCCATCCAGGCTAGGACTCTGCCGAAGGCAGCAAGCCCAAGAACTATTCTATGGCAGCTGGGGTGTTCCTTTGCATGATGTTGGCCTCAGGTTAGGGATCTGCACTAAACATCCTTAGTTTCTTTTAATAGCCCATTTTCATTCATACATTGTATTGAAACCTATTTACATTTCAAGTCCGTATCGCCTCTATAACTTTATTTTTTATTTTTGTTTTTGAGACAAAGTCTTGCACTATTGCCCAGGCTGGAGTGCAGTGGTATAATCTCGGCTCACTGCAACCTCTGCCTCCCAGGTTCAAGCTATTCTCCTACCTCAGCCTCCCAAGTAGCTGGGACTACAGGTGCCTGCCACTACACCTGGCTAATTTTTGTATTTTTAGTAGAGACGGGATTTCACCATGTTGGCCAGGATGGTCTCAAACTCCTGACCTCGTGATCTGCCTGCCTGAGCCTCCCAAAGTGCTGGGATTACAGGCATGAGCCACTGTGCCCAGCCTGGGCTGGGATTTTATGAAGGAGTTTGTTTTCATCCCTCCCATCCCCTTTGCATGGCTTGGTGGGCATCAGAAGAAGGACCCCATTTAGCCTTGAGTCTTCAGTTTCAGAGACCCTCAGCAAACCAGATCACCTCTGGAAACAAAGGAGGGAGGACAATAGGCCTGGAACACTCTGGAACAACCTAGTTTCCCAGCAGAGAGAACAGCAGTCTCTCTGTTGCCAGAGAACCTGAAAACATCCCATACCAGATGCAGTGGCTTGGCCATGGGGATGTAGCAGGGAGGTTACCGGAGGGGAAGCCTCACCGTGGGGGCAGCACCAGGCAGGTGCAATGCTAAGAGTAAAATCCACTCTCCACTCACTGGGAAGGAGACAGCTATTTAAAGAGAAAAAAACATGAGATGAGTACCAACTTGAGGGAATTCAGGAACACTTCAACAAGTGCAGAAGAAGAAGATATATACACAGGCTGGGCACATGGTGGCTCACGCCTGTAATCCCAGCATGTCTGTAATCCCTTCTTTTGGGAGGCCGAAGCAGGTGGATCACTTGGAGTCAGGAGTTCGAGACGAGCCTGGCCAAC
>NW_012115154.1:8828325-8835097 GCF_000951035.1 Colobus angolensis palliatus | reverse complement strand
TGGCTCACGCCTGTAATCCCAGCACTTTGGGAGGCCGAGGCAGGCGGATCACCTGAGGTCAGGAGTTCAAGACCAGCCTGGCCAACATGGTGAAATCCTGTCTCTACTAAAAATACAAAAATTAGTCAGGCATAGTGGCTCGTGCCTATAATACCAGCTCAGCTACTTGAGAGGCTGAGGCACAAGAATCGCTTGAACCCCAGAGGCAGAGGCTGCAATGAGCTGAGATTGCACTATTGCACTCCAGCCTGAGTGACAGAGTGACATTCCATCTCAAAAATAAAAATAAAATAGGCCAGGTGTGGTGACTCATGCCTGTAATCCCAACATTTTGTGAGGCCAAGGCAGGCAGATCACTTGAAGTCAGGAGTTCGAGACCAGCCTGGCCAACATGGTGAAACTTCATCTCTGCTAAAAATACAAAAAAGCCGCGCGTGGTGGTGGGTGCCTGTAGTCCCAGCTACTCCACAGGCTGAGACAGGAGAATCGCTTGGACCCGGGAGACAGAGATTGCAGTGAGCCAAGATCATGCCACTGCGCTCCAGCCTGGAGACAGAGCAAGATTCCATCTCAAAAAATAAAAAATAAGATAAAATAAAGGATGGAATCAGTTGGCAGCTCAGACTGGAGATCTGGGAGGCACACCGTTTTGCACTGCTGTGTGCGACTTCCCTGGCATTGGTGGGCTTTCCACTCATTCTGCCATGTGTCAGACACTCCACTATGTGGTAGGAAAACAGAGAAAAGACACAACTGACATGGTGGCTCACGCCTGTAATCACTGCACTTTAGGAGGCTGACGTGGGAGGACTGCCCGAGTGAAGTAGTTTGAGACCAGCCTGGGCAACACAGTAAGATCCCCATGTCTACAAAAAATGTAAAAAAAAAAAAAAAAAAATTAGCCAGATATGGTGGCTCGAGCCTGCAGTCCCTGCTACTAGGGAGGCTGAGGTAGGAAGATCACTTGAGCCCAGAAGTTCAAGGCTGCAGTGAGCTATGATCATGCCGCTGTACTCCAACCTAGGCAACAGAACAAGACCTTGTCTCAAAAAAAAAAAAAAGAAAGAAAATAAAAAAAAACACAGACTTGTCTCAGTGCAGTGGGGTAACAGAGACATAAGCCAACTATCCAGGACCACATTAGAGGCAGGTGGAGGCAGTGAGTTCTGGAGACCGAGGGAGGGCACTCACTTCCAGGGAGGCGAGTTCTGAGGGCCAACACTCAGAACAAGTAGTCAGCACATTGCAGGCAAAAGGAGCCATCCTGCAGAGATATGGGGACAGGTGAGGCCTAGCTGTCACCTTCAGGACTGCAAAGTAGGCTGGGCGCAGTGGCTCATGAGTATAATCCCAGCACTTTGGGAAGCTGAGGTGGGTGGATCACTTGAGGTCAGAAGTTCGAGACCAGCCTGACCAACATGGTGAAACCCCGTCTCTACTAAAACTACCAAAAAATTCAGTTTGGCATGGTGGCGCACGCCTGTAATCCCAGCTACTTGGGAGGCTTGAAGAGGAATCGCTTGAACCCGGGAGACGGAGGTTGCAGTGAGCCGAGGTCACGCCATTGCACTCCAGCCTGGGCAACAAGAGCGAAACTCAAAAAAAAAAAGAGAGAGAGAGAGAGAAAGAAAAATAACTGCAAAGTAGTTCACTAGGGCTGGCGCAGAGAGAGGAAGGTGGGGGAGGGAGATGAGCCAGCAGTGGTGGACAGAAGCCAGCTCACAGAAGGCTGCAGGGCCATGCTCGAGAGGACAGACCATCCTGAGGGCATCCCTTCCTCACTGTTAAAGCGAATGCCCTCCCATCACACACACAGACTCAGTGCCCCATAGGAGGCCACCCCCATCCCAGTGGGCACATTCAGTGATTTGCTAAGGCCATGTCACAAATCAAAGAAGATCCGGAAGGAAATGCAGACAAGGACTTGGGTTCCTTCTAAGCTTCTAAAAAGAGAATTCCTTGCATTTTTGAAATACTGAATCAGAGCCTTCTTTGCTTTGGAACTGGGGGCACAGAAGCGTGAGGGGTGGCTGCAGCCCCAGAAAGGGCCGAGATGCGGGGCCAGCCAACCGGGTGGTGCAGATGAGGCCACCTGAGAAGTGCATCTGGAAAGAAGCAATGCCAAAAAAAAAAAAAAAAGCCTGAAGCACTGTGGTTTGGAGAGGAAATCTGACTCTGACCTATGGAAAACAAAAGGGAAGAAAAAAAGGCATGTAAGAATGGAAGGGACAAACTGTAGATAGGCGGGGCAGGAAGCGGCCCCGCCCTCTCCCCTCATGCGGCACATCTGGTCACCTTTTTGATGCACCTCTTTGGGCAGCAGCCATCTGGCTGTTCCCAGCCTGCTCCCACCCTGTGTTTTAGTTCACTATTCACTTTTCAATGTCAGCGTGATTGTACTCCTGGTGCACTTTTGTCAGCTCTGGAAGCAGGCCCTCTCTGTAATCCTGCAGCTGGTGCTGGGCGCTGGGGAGCTCTCCAAGCTCCTGGGCACTGGGGAATTCAGCCGAGGGAGTTCTCAAGGTTGGAGCCCTGGAAGCCAGGATGAGTAATAACCCTTCAGTGACCAGGATCGGATTTCATCAGCACCATAGTAACTGTCTTTATCCTCTCCATCCCCCACTCCCTCCATCCCCTAGAGGTGGAATTCTCAGGCTTGGATTTGGGGGAGGGGAAAATGATGGATTTCAGAAAGGCCTGGGCTAGAAGTGGAAAACCAGCCAAGGAAACCCAGCTGGAGTGGTGGTGGGGACAGAGTCCCCGGGGAACGTGCCTGCGGGGTGAAGATGTTAGACTTGGGGAGGACCCACCCTGAGAAGATGTCTGGGAAGGGCACCGCTGGAGAGGAGCCGTGGGCCCCCTTCACACACCCCAGCCTCCCCCAGACTCCCTCCAGGGGGAAGAAAACAAAGTATCATGGATTTTTCTGGTAAAAGTACAGTGAGACACCACTGCACTCCAGTCCTGGTGACAGAGCGAGACTCTGTCTCTAAAAATTAAGAAAAAAAAAAAAACTTAAAAACAAAGTGCAGGGAGAGAAAAGGTGGGAACAGAAAAGGGAAGGGGCCTTGTCAGAGACAAACACATCCCCAAAGGGCAATGCAGGGGGACATGTCAGAAGGCTCGGGACACAAAGAAACCTGGAAATACCAGCCGGTCTCAGTGGCTCACACCTATAATCCCAGCACTTCGGGAGGCTGAGGCGAGCAGATCGCCTGAGGTCAGGAGTTCAAGACTAGCCTGGCCAACATGGCGAAACCCCGTCTCCCCTAAAAATACAAAAATTAGCTGGTCGTGGTGGCACACGCCTGTAATCCCAGCTACTCGGGAGGCTGAAGCAGAAGAATCACTTGAACCTGGGAGGCAGAGGTTGTGGTGAGCGGAGATCACACCATCGCACTCCCGCCTGGGTGACAGAGCGAGACTATCTGAAAAAAAGAAAGAAAGAAAGAGAGAGAGAGAGAAAGAAAGAGAGAGAGAAAGAGAGAGAGAGAGAAAGAGAGAGAGAGAGAGAGAGAGAGAGAAAGAGGAAAGAAAGAAAGGAAGGAAGGAAGGAAGGAAGGAAGGAAGGAAGGAAGAAAAGGGAAGGGAAGGGAAGGGAAGGAAAAGGAAAAGTAAAGAAAAGAAAAGAAAGAAACCTGGAAACGCCTGCCCCACATCTGGGAGAGGACTTGACGCCTCTGCCTTTTTGCCGGACAGATTTCTGGGTGGACAGGTTGGACGCTGGGCCAGCCCCACAGAGCTGCTGTCACAAGAGACAGACAAAAATGAGCAAAGCCCAGCGGCCGAGAGTGGACCCCACCTGGATTCCTGGGCCTTGGCTGTTCCCCAGCCACCCTCCCTGCCCTGCTCTGGGGCCCCACGACGGAGACAGTCACCAGTGGGATCCATAGGAGAGGCATTGGTGTTTCCACCCTTCCACAGTGCCTGGCATTCTGCCCTTGGAGAGTTCGTCTTTTCAAACGGCTCATGCCGTGAGTGGGTCCAGACACCAGCTGTGGCTGCCGCAAGCCGGTCTCCCCACGGGCATGTCGTGCCCATCAGGGGTTTTCTTCTGCAGCAGCTGCCAGATGTCAGGCGCTGTGAGGATGGGATTTCTGTGGGAAAAGAGAAGGCAGTGGGAACGTGGATCATTTGGGTGCCCTCCTTGGAGCCAGAGCCAGGCGATGGTACAGTAATGGTGTGCGTGTGTAAGAAAGACCGTTATTGGGTTTTTAGACCTTTTACAGCTTTCAGAGGTACACATCCCTCCCCCATCACTCAGGGAGGTTTCCCAGAGTAGGGAGGACCCCTGGGCATCCTTAGCCGTTGGCCCTGGGTCTCCTCATTCGTAAGACGCGGCCCCACGTGGCTCTGACTTTCCGGACTCCACTGTCTTGTTTTCTCTGAAAGCAGCCCTCGCCTTTCCTGTTACAAATGGCTCCACATGCTCTCCCCACTGCCCAATAAATCATCCTTCCATCCTACACGGGTTCCATGCAGACCTGAAGAGATGGAAATCTGCATAAAGAAAGGCCTGAAGACCTCTGAGACAGGAAGAGGGTAAACAAAGCGTGAGCAAAGCTGATGAGGATGACGGCAGCGACCAGGCGTGGAGCGGCCTCTGTGCCAGGTGCCTTCTGAGTGTCTGACCTGCGTCATTTCACGCCCCCCACAGCCCTGTCACGTGGGTAACCAACAGGCATGCAGAGGATCCATCATTCTGCTCAAAGCAGCAGGGAGTGGGAGAGCTGCCGGGCTTTGGAGAGGACGGAGGGAAACCATCTGGGCTGCAGGCTCCAGGGCTGGGTGAAGAGCAGGGTCTGGGGACCTGTCCATCTACAGAAATGTATAAGGAAAGCCTCCCTAGCACAGGCCCTCAGGCCCTGCTTCGTGCTCGGCAGTCAGGCTAACACGGTCGGTGGTCGGTCGTGGGGAAGTCTGTGCTTTTCTCCTCGGGGCCTCCCGGCCTCCCTTACAGCCTTTGTCTTTCCAGCAGGGTCCCAGTGAGAGAGGTGTGATCAGGTCACCCCCAAGGCTTCCCCCAGCTTTGAAACTCTCTGACTCCACGGGCCATGTGGAGGAATCCGTATCCACCTCGATCTGTGTGATTTACGGGGAAGTAGCCATAGGGAATTGAAGTGTTATTTGGCCAGGCCATGACAAACAAAGGTTTGGAGACCAGTGATTGGCTGCAAGTTGCCTGACCTGGAAAATTCTGGAAAGTCTTTAGGCCAGGCGCAGTTGCTCACGCCTGTCATCCCAGTATTTTGGGAGACTGAGGCAGGTGGATTTCTTGAGGCCAGGAGTTCGAGACCATCCTGGCCAATGTGGTGAAACCCCGTCTCTACTGAAAAGACAAAAATAAGCCGGGCGTGGTGGCACACGCCTGTAATCCCAACTACTCAGGAGACTGAGGCAGGAGAATCACTTGAACCTAGGAGGCAGAGGTTACAGTAAGCTGAGATTGCACCACAGCACTCCAAACTGGGCAACAGAGCAGGACTCCATCTCAAAAAAAAGAAGATATAGACACAAAGCACAAAAGCTGAAAGCACACATCAGCAGAAACGGAGTGGGATGGAGTCAGGATTACCTAAAAAACACCTTCTTGAGGTGGCAGCAAGTCTCCAAAGTGCTGCTCAGGCCTGCTGGGCGTTCCATGCTAGCCTGGAATTTCCACCTAGCAGGTAACAGTTCCTCAAGAGACAGAGATGCTCTCCACTGGACTCTCAGGGACAGAACAGTTTTCAAAAGTCCTATAAACTCTCCATGGCGAGTGCAGATATGCTGTTGCCAGGGAGAGCCCCCAACCATTTGGGGCCAAAAACCATTGATTTTGCCATCCTGTCTCCTCCCCTTCGTCCACACTGTCCTCAGTCTCATAGTTGAATGTGAGACGCTTGCTTCCCTACCAAAGCTACCTCCTTCCCCAGTCTTCTGGCATCTTTCTTTTCCCCCAATCCTTTCGTTTTGCTTTTTTTCTTTCCCTTTTCCCCCACCAGTGGGTGACCCCTGATGAGGACCTCAGAGTCCCGTGACTGCGACGCCCATGAGAGGCCTGGCTGCGTAGCTGGGCCCCTCCTTCATGGCTGCTCCTGTTCCCTGGCAGGTGATCGAACTGTGCCGCCCACTGGACTCCCGGCTGGAGCACGTGGACTTTGAGTCTCTCTTCTCCTCCCTCAGCGTCCGCCACCTGGTCTGTGTGTTTGCCTCCCTGCTTCTGGAGAGGAGGGTCATCTTCATTGCAGACAAGCTCAGGTACCCGCCTTGGCTACTTCTGCTAAAGCGTTTGAATGACAGTCACTCTTAGACCCTCTAGTCTGTAGAGCAGGTGACTGCCCAGCATTGAAGAGTAAGCCCTTCTGAGATAAGGATGGAATAGTCTGGGCATGGTGACTCATGCCTATAATCTCAGCACTTTGAGAGGCTGAGATGGATGGATCACTTGAGGCCAGGAGTTGGAGGCCAGCCTGTCCAACATGGTGAAACCCCGTCTCTACTAAAAATAGAAAAATTAGCCAGCTGTGGTGGCCCACACTTGTTATCCCAGCTACTTAGGAGGCTAAGGCACGGGAATTGATTGAACCTGGGAGGTGAACATTGTGGTGAGCTGAGATCTCACCACTGCATTCCAGCCCGGGCAACAGACGGAGACCTTCCCTCCTGCCCCCACAAAAAAAGGATGGCCAGGCACAGTGGCTCACGCCTGTAATCCCAGCACTTTGGGAGGCCGAGGCAGGCGGATCACCTGAGGTCAGGAGTTCAAGACCAGCCTGGCCAACATGGTGAA
>NW_012115154.1:8815707-8821561 GCF_000951035.1 Colobus angolensis palliatus | reverse complement strand
GAGCCGAGATAGAGCCACTGCACTGCACTCCAGCCTGGGCAACAGAGTAAGACTCCGTCTCAAAAAAAAAAGAAAAAAAAAAGGCTGGGTGCAGTTGCTCATGCCTGTAATCCCAGCACTTTGGGAGGCCAAGGCAGGGGGATCGCCTGAGGTTGAGAGTTCAAGACCAGCCTGGCCGACATGGTGAAACCCCGTCTCTATTAAAAAATACCAAAATTAGCTGGGCATGGTGGCGGGCCTGTAATCCCAGCTACTTAGGAGGCTGAGGCAGGAGAATGAATTGAACCTGGGAGGCAGAGGTTGCAGTGAACTGAGATCACACTACTACACTCCAGCCTGGGCAACAGAGTGAGACTCTGTCTCAAAAATAAATAAACAAACAAACATTTAAAAAATTGAAATTTTTTTAAAAAGAACGTCTTCAGGTTAAGTTACAGCTGGTGCTCTCATCCCCAGTACTCCCAGGGCTGCACATGCACTGATACCCAACCCTGCTCCGCTAACGTGGCAGAAAGCCTCCTTATTCTCCTGATTTCCAGCTGTAGCCCTTAAGTTAGTGAGGGCACGGAACAGGGCATGAGAACAGGACATGTCACAGACTCAGTGCATGGCCCCGTGACATCCCAGAGGGGACCTTCGCCCACTCTAGGTCGGTAGGCACCCCCGCAGCACTCTCCCCCACAAACACAATTTATTCTCTCATCTTCACTGCTGTGAGTCTCCCACTGCAAGAGGAAGCTTCAGGGAGTTATGGCAAATAATTGTATGAGTTATAAAAGGGTTTTAAGTTGAGCCAAAAATCTATCAAGTTTAGAATAACATTTTTGCTCTGTTTTATCTTTAGGGTGGACATTGAGTGTTCTAATGGCTCTGTCAAGCTGGAGTTTGACAGATGGAAAGGAAAGAATGCTGTTTTGATGGCTTGTTCTGTGGTCATGACAACAGATAAATACTTCTCTACACCCTCGCCTTCATTTTCCTGATGATAAACATTTTGTGTTTTACTTTAATAATTTCAGTTCCCCTAAGTTTTGGCTAAACCTATAGACCAGGCTGAATGATAAAGTCAGAGCTGCATGTAAACAAATATGTGCAAAAAGTTTTAGAGGGAGGCCGGGCATGGTGGCTCATGCCCATAATCCTAGCACTTTAGGCCAAAGCAGAAGGATTGCTTGAGCCCAGGAGTTTGAGAACAGCTTAGGCAACAGAGCAAGACCCCATCTCTTTTTTTTTTTTTTTTTTTTTGAGACGGAGTCTCGCTCTGTCGCCCAGGCTGGAGTGCAGTAGCCGGATCTCAGCTCACTGCAAGCTCCGCCTCCCGGGTTTACGCCATTCTCCTGCCTCAGCCTCCCAAGTAGCTGGGACTACAGGCGCCCGCCACCTCGCCTGGCTAGTTTTTTGTATTTTTTAGTAGAGACGGGGTTTCACCGTGTTAGCCAGGATGATCTCAATCTCCTGACCTCATGATCCGCCCATCTCGGCCTCCCAAAGTGCTGGGATTACAGGCTTGAGCCACCGCACCCAGCCGACCCCATCTCTTAAAACAAACAAACAAACAAACAAAAACCTTTATAGTTGGCAAAGTTTTCAATATTCAAGAAATTTATGAGCTTGGCATAGTGGCACATGCCTGTAGTCCCAGCTGCTCAGGAGGCTGAGGTGGAAGGATCATGTGAGCCCAGGAATTTGAGGCTGCAGTGAGCTGTGACTGCACCACTGCTCTCCAGCCGGGGTGGACCTTGTCTTTAAAAAGCAAATTAAAAAATAAAACAAATAAGAAATTGACTTACATGTTTGTAGTGCATTAAACCATAAGCTAAATGATAGACTACTGGCTAGTGATAAGTAGCATTAGGTAGGCCAATCTTGACACATACAGGAGTTTGAACCTTGTCTTTGACATATAGGTAACTACACAAATAAGTTCATATGTAGCTGTGCACTTTCATCCTCTTATTTGTTTGGTTTGGTTCATTTTTAGTAAGTTTATACAAGCTTAAATGAGAATCCCATGTCCTCTCTAGAATTGGTTGCACCCAACATTTGCCATCCCAAGAGGTTGGGCTTCTCACCACACCCTCTCTAGGGAGATGAGTTTGCCCAAGGCCTGGCTGAAAGTGTTCAAAGCTGCCACCTTGCTGCTCTGGCATCCATAAGATACTTCAGAAGTCTAGATAGTCCTCAGCGTGGTTGACAGGGTCTTAGAGATAAGTACATTTAGTTCAGCAAAGTCCTATGAAAAATAACAATTTTAGGCGGGTGTGGTGGCTCACGCCTGTAACCCCAGCACTTTGGGAGGCTGCGACAGATGGATCACCTGAGGTCGGGAGTTTGAGACCAGCCTGGCCAACGTGGTAAAACCCTGTCTCTACTAAAAATACAAAAATTAGCTGGGGGTGATGGCAGGCGCCTGTAATCCCAGCTACTCTGGAGGCTGAGGCAGGAGAATCACTTGAACCCAGGAGGCGGAGGCTGCAATGAGCCAAGATGGTGCCACTGTACTGCAGCTTGGGCAACAAAGCCAGACTCCATTTCAAACAAAAATACAATTTTAATAGTATAATTGTGCAGCCTGATTAAATGTTAAGAATTAACTACCTATTTTTGCATATGAACACCAACAAGGTACCAATGAGCAAGATTTAGAGTTTAGCATAGCCGCAAATGGGTCTTCTAATCCAGACCCATCGCTAACATGCTGGGGCTGGAAGCTTATTCCAGTTCTTCTCTTGGAGTCAAATCCCTCCCAGACTGTACTGGCTTTGAAACACTGTCATCTTCACCTTTTGGGTGCACTGCAGCCGCTGGAAACCTCTCAGACAGGTTTCTGTGATTCTTTTTTTTTTTTTTTTTTTTTTTCCTGAGACAGAGTTTTGCTCTATTTCCCAGGCTGGAGTGCAGTGGCATGATCTCGGCACACTGCAACCTCCACCTCCCGGGTTCAAGTGATTCTCCTGCCTCATCCTCCCAAGCAGCTGGGACTACAGGCACGTGCCACCATAGCTGGCTAATTTTTCTGTATTTTTAGTAGAGATGGGGTTTCACCATGTTGGCCAGGCTGGTCTCAAATTCCTGATGTCAAGTGATCTGCCTCCCTCGGCCTCCCACAGTGTTGGGATTATAGGCATGAGCCACCGGTGGCACACGGCCTTCTCTATGAATTTCTTAGTGAGTGTCACCATCATTATTTTGTTCTGCCTTGGCGAAGGAGCCCTAGAATTACCTTCCCGTGACACCCTTCGTTCTTTTGATGGCCTCAACAAAACTCCTATTTCCAGCTCCTGGCCTTTGCTCTCTCTTCTGGGTTCATCATTTGTAGATGTTAAAGTTGAAAGGACAGCCAGGTGCGGTGGCTCACACCTGTAATCCCAGCACTTTGGGAGGCCGAGGCAGGTGGATCACCTGAGGTCAGGAGTTTGAGACCAGCCTGACCAACATGGTGAAACCCCATCCCTACTAAAAAATACAAAATTTAGCTGGACGTGGTGGGACATGGCTGTAATCCCAGCTCCTCAGGAGGCTGAGACAGGAGAATCACTTGAACCCAGGAGGCAGAGGTTGCAGTGAGCCGAGACCACACCATTGCACTCTAGCCTGGGCAACAAGAATGAAACTCCATCTCAAAAAGTAAGAAATGAAAAAAAGCTGGAAGGACATCAGCAACGATCTAGTGGTGATCTAGTCTAGTTATTTCACAGGTGAAGAATCTGAGGCCTGGAGCAGTTAAGGGCTTTACCTGAGATCACGCAGAGAGTAACAGAACTAGTTGTCTTGAAGCCCAGCCCGTGTTCGTTTTTAACTGTGTGGCACATGGCCTCAGGGTTTGCAAGTACAGTGATGGAAACCAGGCAGCCACTCCTGGTAGATTTCACCAGGCATCAGACCACACCTGACTTTACCTTTCACTCATGTTCTCGGGAGTGGTGCATTAATAGGAGGGCTACTTTGCTTGGAATACTAAAGGGTAGTCATTGAATCAGCCTTCCAGTTCCAGGGGTGTTCCTCTAATTCGGGAAACTCTTCATTTACTTTTCTGGTAGCATCTTAGAGGAAGCTCTGTGCTGGATCCTTACTGGTTCATAGAGAGTTGGAAGCCAGCTGAGCATAGGAACACCAAGGATGGAGCAGAGGCCTGGTAGCAACCAGAACTAAAGAGTCGACTCCAGGAAAACTTTCGCATTCCTTACAAGTGCATCCTGATGTTCTGGAATACTGCTCCAACCCTCAGGAACCACCACCCAACAGCAAAACATCCTTGGACCCAACCCTTCTCACCCATGCCCAACTTTCAGCCCTGCGGCCAAGCCAACCTCCCACCGGGGCCTTCTCTTCCCTGCCCCACTTCTGTACAATTGATCACAGCTGTGAGTGCTGGCATTTCTTTCCTCCACAGCACTGTAATGCAAACCAGCTGCGAGCGAGGACGCTGACTTCCTTCAGAAATACTGCCTCTCCTCCAGCCCCTCCACCTCCATGCTCTGCAGCAAGCCCTCTTGACCAGTCATCCCTAGCATCCCAGAACCACTGCCTATTGGCATGTTCCTAAGAGACCACCAGTCCCAGCAGTGCCCACCTCCCGTCCCCCTCCTTGAGGGCTCCTCTGGCCTTCACAAGTTGGGGAACAAAATTTTATTACCACTTGCATCAGGGATTGAGAAAAACAACCTCCATTCAAAATAATCCTTTCCTGCTCTATCATTTATTTTGAGGAAAGGGCTGTCACTCGTGTAATTATTAGCAAAATTTGATCTTTTAATGTTTAGGGGCAGAATTATTTTTAGAATATTGGTGTGGGCCAGGTGTGGTGGCTCATGCCTGTAAATCCCTGCACTTTGGGAGGCCAAGGTGGGCGGATCATGAGGTCAAGAGTTCGAGACAAACCACACCAACATGGTGAAACCCCGTCTCTACTAAGAATACAAAAATTAACCAGGAGTGGTGGCATATGCCTGTAATCCCAGCAACTCAGGAGGCTGAGGCAGGAGAATCACTTGAACCAGGGAGGCATAGGTTGCAGTAAGCCAAAATTGCACCATTGCACTCCAGCCTGGGTGCCACAGCAAGACTCCATCTCAAAAAAAAAAAAAAAAATTAACCAGGCATTGGTGGCACATGCCTGTAATCCCAGCTACTTGGGAGACTGAGGCAGGAGAATCGCTTGAACCCAGGAGGCGGAGGTTACAATGAGCTATCATGCCACTGCACTCCAGTCTGGGTGACAGAGTGAGACTCCATCTAAAAAAAAAAAAAAAAAAAAAGGTGATGTGGGCTAGAGAGCAAGAGGAATGAGACCCCTTCACCTGCCTGCTTGTTGCCATCTTGTCTCCAGCACCCTGTGCTCCATGGGCTCCAGCTAACGAGGTATTCATGATAACCAGGTACAGAAACGTTCACTGCAGCCACAACAGTGGGATCAGACTACTCAAAACAAACTTGCTACAGGAGATTGTCAAGAAACAGCGGCATCTCCTCCCACGCGGCCAGCTGGTTCTCCAGCCAGTCATCATCATTTGTTGCATCAAGCCTGAACACTGCTGCCCTGGAGCCCCGTGCATCCAGTTCACTGAGTGAACTTTGACTTTCTTTCTGTCACGTTTCTCCACCAGCCTCTGCATCTAGCAGCAGCATTGCTGGTCATCTTTCCTGACCTTGCTCCCACGACCTTCTCCTCCAGACGGTTCACACTTGCTGCAGCTGAACCAGGGCCTCCGGGTGTCCCAGGCCCCAGGGGCCTCTCTGTCACTTCAGGCAACATAGGGCTTTAGGAGTCCCAAATGGCTGTACAGAAAGGAGAAAGGAGCAGCCCTTCCTCCTTCTAGGAGTGAGACCACAAGGAAGTAAAAATGCCGGTAGC
>NW_012115154.1:8813425-8814550 GCF_000951035.1 Colobus angolensis palliatus | reverse complement strand
CAGGATGGTCTCGATCTCCTGACCTCGTGATCCGCCCGTCTCGGCCTCCCAAAGTGCTGGGATTACAGGCTTGAGCCACCGCGCCCGGCCCTAAGCCCTGACTTTACAACCATACGACACAAGCATAGCAACTTTGTAGTCTGGCTCCACACGTCGACATATATTCGTCCTAAAATCAAAAAAAAATTTAGAGCAAAGTGAATTCAGCACATTCAGTGTTTTATAGATCAAGGAACTAAAACACAAATGGTAAAGAATTAACTAAAAGTATTAACATTCTTGAATATTTGAGAGGAAGTGATGCCTTAGGAAAAGGTATCTCTGCTTTGACAGAAGATGTAGATCTAGATCCTTCAAAAGACGTAGAAGTCAGCCGGATGTCGTGGCTCACGCCTGTAATCCCAGCACTTTGGGAAGCCAAGGCAAGCAGATTACCTGAGGTCAGGAGTTCGAGATCAGCCTGACAAACATGGTGAAACCCTCTCTCTACCAAAAATACAAAAATTATCCAGGCATGGTGGCGTGCGCCTGTTAATCTCAGCTACACAGGAGGCTAAGGCAGGAGAATCACTTGAACATGGGAGGCGGAGGCTGCAGTAAGCCGAGATCATGCCAGCCTGGGCGACAGAGTGAAATTCTGTCTCAAAAAAAAAGAAAGACATAGAAGTCACTTCACCTTAAGCTCTGGCTAGATTATTGATATTACTCTCCTTAATATAAGCCCTAACTTAATTACTCTCTCACTCTTTTTATTTTTTCTTGGTATCTTCCAAATGCAATGTCTTACTCTTACCCAGCTAATAAACAACAGTATAGGGATAAGAATGAAATCTTGGGAAAGCGTTTTTCTCATCTTGGGAGTGATCATTTGAAAGAAAAGATAAGGACCGAATATCAGTGCTATGCGTGGATGCCATGCTGCTAAGAGGTATTTCAAGACTCCAGTGAGTATCAAGAAAAACGATTATTTGGAAAGACGGGGAACAGGAAGGTTAAGAGCCTTAGGGTGATAAATGAACAAGATTCAATAGTACCATTATTAGTCCAGGGGCCCCCAAATTGGGGAATGGAAAAGAAGGCTATGTGTACATGTATTTTAAAATTTTAATTATTATTATTATTATT
>NW_012115154.1:8812226-8812758 GCF_000951035.1 Colobus angolensis palliatus | reverse complement strand
TTTTCCTTCTCTTTTAAGGGACTAAAGTGAGAGCTTCAAAGACTAGGGAAATGGACCATGGAGCTTGTCATGAACCACTTTGTTTCCAAGTCACATTTAGGCACTTTGACAAACGTGCTATAAAAAGAGTCTGGTGTCATGTAAAATACTTTCATGCAGGGATCTCCTTCTTAAGGTCTCTTATTTTTCTGGGGCGGAGTCTCACTCTGTTGCCCACACTGGAGTGCAGCAGCGTGATGGTGATCTTGACTCACAACAACCTCTGCCTCTTGGGTTCAAGCGATTCTCCTGCCTCAGCTTCCCTCCCTAGTAGCTGGGACTGCAGGCACCCACCACCCCATCCGGCTAACTTTTTTGTATTTTCAGTAGAGACAGGGTTTTACCATGTTGGCCAGGCTGGTCTCAAATTCCTGATGTCAAGTGATCTGCCTCCCTCGGCCTCCCACAGTGTTGGGATTATAGGCATGAGCCACCGGTGGCACACGGCCTTCTCTATGAATTTCTTAGTGAGTGTCACCATCATTATTTTGTT
>NW_012115154.1:8803841-8806348 GCF_000951035.1 Colobus angolensis palliatus | reverse complement strand
GATGGTCTCGATCTCCTGACCTCGTGATCCGCCCTTCTCGGCCTCCCAAAGGGCTGGGATTACAGGCTTGAGTCACCAAGCCCGGCCAATTTTAATTATTTTTAATTGTCATATAAAAATGGCATATATTTATCATGTGTGACAATGATGATTTTATTATTGTTGTTGAGACAGGGTCTCCCTCTGTCATCCATGCTGGAGTGCAGTGACATGATCACGGCTCACTGCAGCCTCGACCTTCCAGGTTCAAGTAACCTTCCCACTTCAGCTTCCTGAGTAGCTGGGACCACGTGTCACCACCACAGGCTCATTTTTTTTTTTTTTTTGTAGAAACAAGGCCCCACCATGTTGCCCAGGTTGATCTCAATCTCCTGGGCTTAACTGGAACATGATATTTTAATACATACATATATTTTGTTGTTGTTGTTGTTTTGTTTTGTTTTGAGACGGAGTCTCTCTCTGTCGCCCAGGCTGGAGTATGGTGGTGCGATCTCAGCTCACTGCAACCTCCGCCTCCCAGGTTCAAGCAATTCTCCCGCCTCAGCTTCTCAAGTAACTGGGATTATAGGCATGCGCCACCATGCCCAGCTAATTTTTTAATTTTGAGTAGAGATGAGGTTTCACCGTGTTGGCCACGCTGATTTCAAACTCCTGACCTCAGATGACCCAACTGCCTTGGTCTCTCAAAGTGCTGGGATTACAGGCGCGAGCCACTGCGCCCAGTCTGATGTTTTGAAATATGTTTACTTTGTGGATTGGCTAAATTGAGCTAATTAACATATGTGTTACCTCACATACTTATTTTTTGTGATAAGAAAACTTAAAATCTACTCTCAGCAATTTTCTACAATACATTAACTATAATTGCCATGTTGTACAATAGATCTCTTTAACTTATTCATTCTATATATGAGCTAATGTATATTTTAAGGATATTTCAGGGGGTATTAGATCCAAGAGAAACTCACTTGGAAGCAAGGTGATCTTTGCTTTTAACCCTTTCTTCTTTTAGAGACAGACTGTCACCCAGGCTGCAGTGCAGTGACACGATCATAGCTCACTGCAACCTTGAACTCCAGGGCTCCAGCTATCCTCCCATGTCAGCCTCCTGAGTAGCTAGGACTGCAGGCATGTGCTACCACACTGTGCTAATTTTTAAATTTTTTGTAGGCAAGGGGTCTCACTATGTTGCCCAGTCTGGCCTCAGACTCCTAGCCTCAAGCGATACTCCTACCTCAACCTCCCAAAGTGCTGGGATTACAGATGTGAGCCACTACAGCTTACTTGCTTTTTTTATTGTTGTTGTTGAGACAGAGTTTCACTCTTGTTGCCCAGGCTGGAGTGCAATGGCACGATCTTGGCTCACTGCAGCCTCCACCTCCCAGGTTCAAACGATTCTCCTGCCTCAGCCTCTCAAATAGCTGAGATTACAGGCATGCACCACCACCCCCGGCTAATTTTTGTATTTTTAGTGGAGATGGGGTTCCACCATGTCGGCCAAGATGGTCTCAAACTCCTGACCTGCCAATATCTGTTTTTTTTTTTTTTTTTGAGACGGAGTCTCGCTCTGTCCCCCAGGCTGGAGTGCAGTGGCCGGATCTCAGCTCACTGCAAGCTCCGCCTCCTGGGTATACGCCATTCTCCTGCCTCAGCCTCCCGAGTAGCTGGGACTACAGGCGCCCGCCACCTCGCCTGGCTAGTTTTTTTGTATTTTTTAGTAGAGACGGGGTTTCACCGTGTTAGCCAGGATGGTCTCGATCTCCTGACCTCGTGATCCGCCCGTCTCCGCCTCCCAAAGTGCTAGGATTACAGGCTTGAGCCACCGCGCCCGGCCAAGAAGGCTTTCTAACAAATGCAGTGCTGGCTATAGGCCCCACACCTGAGGAGGATGTAGTATACTCATGGCAGAACCACTGGGCCCTCACTTTTATTCTTACAAGTACTTCTAACAAGCGTCTAAGGTGTTTGTTTGTTTGTTTTTGAGATGGAGTCTCGCTCTATCACCCAGGTGCTGGAGTGCAGTGGCGCAATCTCGGCTCACCACAACCTCTGCCTCCTGGGTTCAAGCCGTTCTCCTGCCTCAGCCTTCCGAGTAGTTGGGATTACAGGTGCATGCCACCACGCCCAGCTAATTTTTGTATTTTTAGTAGAGACGGGGTTTCACCGTGTTGACCAGGGTGGTCTTGAACTCCTGACCTCGTGATCTATCCACGTTGGCCTCCCAAAGTGCTGGGATTACAGGCATGAGCCACAGCGCCCAGCCATGTCTAAGGTTTCTAATCCTATCATATTGTAGAAATCGTATAATAGAATGAGAGGAGAGAGGAGCTGCTGCAGCAGGCTCAACAGCAGTAAGAGATGATTGCAAGGAAGAAGAGAGGAAGTCAACTCCCACTCGCCTTGGAAGGCCATTAGTCATCACTGTCTTGCAGCATAATAGAGTTGATAATTCAACATGATAACCCTGCAGAATCCACTCCTTCATTCAACGGACTTGAGCTTGAATT
>NW_012115154.1:8802615-8803325 GCF_000951035.1 Colobus angolensis palliatus | reverse complement strand
CGCCCGGCCTTTTGGTTTTTTTTGAGACACACTCTTGCTAGGTTGACCAGGCTGGAGTGGAGTGCAGTGGCACGATCCGATCACTGCTCACTGCAGCTTGGACCTCCTGGTCTCAAGAACCTCCTACCTCAGCCTCCGCAGTAGCTGGGATTACAGGTGTGTGCCACCACACCAGGCTAACTTTTTTATACTTTATGATTTTTGATTTTCCCCATCCAATGACCCATCAGACGTCAGGCTAATTTTTACATTTTTTGTAGAGACAGGGGTCTCTTATGTTGCTCAGGCTGGTCTTGAACGCCGGGCATCAAGTGATCCTCCCTCAGCCTCCCAAAGTGCTGGGATTACAGGCTGAGCTACGAAGGCAGGCCTGACCATTTTTCTTTATTCTTTTTTTGTTTCTTCCATAACCACAATGCCATTATCACTGTTAATAAACTTTTCTCTTTTTTTTTTTGGAGACAGTCTCACTCTGTCGCCCAGGCTGGAGTGCAAGCTACAATCTCAGCTCACTGCAACCTCTGCCTCCCAGGTTCAAGCGATTCTCCTGCCTCAGCCTCCCAAGTAGCTGAGATTATAGGCACCCACCACCAGGCCTGGCCATTTTTGTATTTTTAGTAGAGACAGGGTTTCTCCATGTTGGCCAGCCTGGTCTTCAACCCCTGACCCCAGATGAGGTCACCTCGGTCTTCCAAGAGCTGGGATTACTG
>NW_012115154.1:8790248-8802093 GCF_000951035.1 Colobus angolensis palliatus | reverse complement strand
GGAATTTCACCATGTTAGCCAGGCTGGTCTCGAACTCCTGACCTCAGGTGATCCACCCACCTTGGCCTCCCAAAGTACTGGGATTACAGGCGTGAGCCACCGTGCCCGGCAGCCCTCAGTCATCTCTAGCATATCATCCTTGACCAGAATTCTGGGTGAGGCTCAACTGTATATGAGTTTCATATTTACATGAACCCATTTGGAGCTGACCACTGGCATGTGAGTACCAAAGGAGTTTTCTGTCTTTCTTTTCCTGGATTGCACCTAGGTGTTCATGCTCAGCTGAGAGAATGTTGGGAACAGAACACAGCCAAAGCTACAGTGTTTCGATAGAAAGCATCTTCAGATCTTCAGTAAGAGAATGAGCATTCTTGAGAAAATAGGCTTTCACTGTTTTTGTGTTTTTGTTTTGTTTGGGGAGCGGGCAGGGAGTAGGGGTGGAAAGGAATGTAAATTAAAACCTTACAAGAGTCCAGGCACGGTGGCTCACACCTGTAATCCCAGCACTTCGAGAGGCTGAGGTGGGCAGATCACTTGAAGTCAGGAGTTCAAGTCCAGCTTGACCAACATGGTGAAACCCTATCACTACTAAAAATACAAAAATGAGCCAGGCGTGGTGGTGGGTGCCTGTAATCCCAGCTACTCGGGAGGCTGAGATGGGAGAATTGCTGGAACCTGGGAGGCAGAGGGTGCAGTGAGCCCAGATCGTGCCACTGCACTCCAGCCTATGCAACAGAGGGAGACTCTGTCTCAAAAATAATTAAAAATAGAAATAAATAAATAAAAACCTTACAAGAGTATAGCTCACACAAAAAAGCTGAGAACAGGAGGGTGCAGGGCGTGTAGCTCACATGTGAAAACACACTTGTCAAAATTATCCAGGACATTAAACTCGTCCCTGCAGCTGTGCCTCCAAGCCTCTCGCATAGGCTCTAAGTGCCTGGTGTGGCCTGTGCTGAGACTGTCCCGTGCTATGCCCCATCCACGTGTGTCCTTTCCTAATCATCCTGCCTCTGGGAGAGCCTTCTCCCCTGGAGGCTTTCCTGGGCCCTCGCTGAGCCGGCCTCTCTCCCTGTTCTCTCCCTGGCTGCAGCACCCTGTCCAAGTGCTGCCACGCAATGGTGGCGCTGATCTACCCCTTCAGCTGGCAGCACACCTACATCCCGGTGCTGCCACCCGCCATGGTCGACATCGTGTGCTCGCCGACGCCCTTCCTCATCGGGCTGCTCTCCAGCTCTCTGCCCCTGCTCAGGGAGCTGCCGCTGGAAGAGGTGAGCCCCCACTCGGCCCTGTCTCCCTCCCTGCAGGGTGCGGAGAACAGAGCAGGGTGCTGGCCCCACAGGCATCATGGAGCAGTTCTCAGAGCCAGCAGTGTTGGGGAGCAGGGCGCAGGGGGCCACCAGGGCTTTGTCTGGCATGTGTCCTGCCCAGAGGCTGACTCAGTCAGACCCTCAGTGACAGCAAACACTGTTTTCCCTTCCAAATGAAATGCCTGGTATGAGCACCCCTTGAGAAGGTCAGCAACGAACAATTTAGCCAGATGTCGAAACTCTTAAGTCATGAATAGCCCTCTCCTCTCCCCTCCCCTCCCGCCCACTCCCCCACATTGAGGAGCTAGCAAGATCCGGTCCTTTGTCATATCCGTTAAAAATGTTTTTAATCCCCAAGTTCTGGGTGTCCAGTTTAGCGTCGAAGCGGGGAAAGTCCTGCTTGGCACTTCTGGAGTTACTTAGCCCCAGCCCCTTCTTCTAAATGGTTTCGACCCTGAGGACTGCGGACTTCCAGCAGTCAGAGAAGGAAGCTTAAATAATGTTGTTCAGCCCCGAAGCACCAGGAGGAACGCCTGTCCCCGTGTCCTGCAGTTCTGTCTGGGTGCCTAGAAGCTGCTCCTCTAATTGCCCGGATAGTCCTAATGCCCCATTAAACATCACCCACCGGCCTTAGGGCTTTCAATGCAGGCTTGAGGACCGCCAGGCGTTCCTCTGGCGCCCTGTGCTCCTGCAGGTGGCTCAGTTCATCCCCGGAGGGTGTGAGCGGAAAGGAAGGAGAGGTGGCCCTCCGCTCCTGGGCAGGCCTCTGGGATATGGGAGAACTCCTGTGTTTCCAGCTGTTGTTATGGTGACCATCCAGTCCCCTGGCTCCTCCTCCATCATGGCCAGTGGCCTTGGCTGGGGTCTGAGTGAGGGTCGTGCTCTCAGAAGTAGCAGCCCTTGTGTGGCCTTTGCGCCCCAGGCACCTCACTTACCCCACCTTGGTCCTGGCCCAAGTCTCATTCTCACTCTGAGGAGTGAGGGAGCAAGTGCTTTATCCCGAAAGCCTTCAGCAGTGAAAGCCCAAAGCCTAACCGAGTCTCCAGGTGGGTTTCTCTCCTCCTCTCCCCTGGAGAGAAATGACACGGTGAAGTGGGCAGCTGGGGAAAGACAAGGCAGCAGCCCTAGGGTGGGAACCAGGGAGGCTTATAGTGTCTTTGGCCCACCTCAGTAGCCCACACCCTAAAAGGCAGCATGAGAAGCATGAGAAACTCTGCCTCAGCCAGTGTGAGAGCCGGGCGGAGAGTCCAGCCACAGCACACACGTGTCCCAGCCTGCGGTGTCAGTGATGAAAGCATGCAGTTCAGGAAGGACCCTCTCCAGCCCTGCTCTTCATTATCTGTGGCTACCGTGGCAATATCAGGAAACCACAAATGGCTCACCCCCAGTCCCGCCCCAGCTGCCTCTCTGCATGCCAAGAAGGAAGAAGGCTACGAGTCCATCCCTACCCCAGAAGCGCTGGTGACAGTGACAGTCCCTCTCCTCTCATCTCATAGGTCCTTGTGGTTGACCTCGTCAACAGCCGGTTCCTCAGACAGGTGAGTGAGGCCAGCGACGGCCTCCGGCTCCCTTTGTCTTCACCTGTTTGTTGTTTGGGGCTCAGCTCTCCAGCCTTGAAAAGGCTCCGTGGAATTGCAGAGCAGGGTGGCGGAGCTGTGTGACCCGAGGACGGGGCTGGGCTGAGGACAAGACAGAAGGCAAGGGGCAAAAAGGAAGGGTTTGGGCAAAGGATTGCTTTCCACGTGTTCTGACACAAAATGGTTTTCTAACAATTAGAAAAAGAATCTTTGTAATCTCGTAACTATAGGTACCCAGATATTTCATTTTTCAAAATAGCTAGGTGCAGTGGCTCACACCTGTAATCCCAGCACTTTGGGAGGCTGAGACAGGTGGATCACCTGAGGTCAGGAGTTTGAGACCAGCCTGACTAATATGGTGAAACCCCATCTCTATTAAAAATACAAAAATTAGCCAGACGTAGTGGCGGGCACCTGTAGTCCCAGCTACTTGGGAGGCTTAGACAAGAGAATTGCTTGAACCCGGGAGGTGGAGGTTGCAGTGAGCCAAGATTGCGCCACTGCACTCCAGCCTGGGCGACAGAGTGAGAACCCATCTCCAAAAAAAAAAAAAGATAGGGTCTGACTATGTTGCCCAGGCTGGTCTCAAACTCCTGGCCTCAAGTGATCTTCCCACCTCAGTCTCCTCAGTAGCTGGAGGCGTGCATCACCATGCCCAGCTTCAATATGCATTTAAAGAATATTTGCCCCAGCCTGGTGTCTCACACCTATAATCCCAGCACCTCCAGAGGCTGAGGCAGGAGGATCACTTGAGCCCAGGAGTTAAAGACCAGCCTGAGACAACATGGTAAGACCCTTGTGTCTACAAAAAAATTTAAAAATTACCCAGGCCTGCTGGTGTGCACCTGTAGTCCTAGCAGCTACTCAAGAGGCTGAGGCAGGAGGATCATTTAAGCCTAGGAGGTCAAGGCTGCAGTGAGCTGATATCGTGCCACTGTACTCCAGCCTGAGAGATAGAGTGAAACCCTTTCCTGAAGAAAAAAAAAAGGAGAGAAAAGGAGACAGGAAAAAAAATATGTGTTTGTGTGTGTGTGTGTTTATTTGTGTGTGTGTGTGTGCGCGCGCGTGCGCACGTGCACCTTAAAAGGACTGAAAGGAAAACCCACTAAAACATTAATGCGTGTTGTCTTAGGGAGGGAAACTGAAAGGAGACAGATGATAAGTGATTTTAAATTGTTTTAGTACATTCATATATGTTTATAATGACCATCAGTTACTTTCACTAGCAAAGAAGATAACACACATGTATTTTTTTTTTTTTTTTATCATTTGCCAGAGAGGCCTAACTTCTATCAGATCTAGGAAGAAGTAATTATAGTAATTACAGAAATTTTCTCTGGGCATTCTGATGGATTACTTCCAAGTGTTGCCACATTGCTGAAAAGTTCAGTAGCATTAATGCTGTTTTTTTATTATTACTTTCACTTCCTCAAGGCCCACAGGGTAGGCCCTTCCCGAGACCCTCCTGCTCTGAGATGCAGATCCCAAAGCCAGCCTTGAATCACGCAGGCCGTCTGCCCTGGCCAGAATCCCCTGGTTACCAGAATCCACTGGCTACCCTACAGGATGGGGCAGTGGAAATCATCTATTGAGTATCCTGTCAGTGCCAAGCCCTTTCACAGGGTAATTGTAGTCCATTTTAGCTTCACAACAAGGTATAGATTGACTGGTAATCCATTTTACAAGTGGGGAAAATGAGGCTCCTGTTGCTTGTAAAAAGTAGGCTTGGCTGGGTGCAGTGGCTCACGCCTGTAATCCCAGCACTTTGGGAGGTCAAGGTGGGCGGATCACCTGAGGTCAGGAGTTTGAGACCAGCCTGGTTAACACGGTGAAACCCCGTCTCTACTAAAAATACAAAACATTAGCCAGGCGTGGTGGCACACGCCTGTAGTTCCAGCTACTTGGGAGGCTGAGGCAGGAGAATTGCTTGAATCTGGGAGGCAGAGGTTGCAGTGAGCCAAGATCGTGCCATTGCACTCCGGCCTAAGCTACAAGAGTGAAACTCTGTCTCAAAAAAAAAAAAAAAAAAAGTTAGGCTCAAGATGGAAACCTCGGACCTCTGGCTTTCAGTTGTATTCCTTCCATGAAACTGGGGACTGAGCCAGGCCTGCCCTGCAGTGACTCCAGTGTGTCCTGCGGCCAGGACGCAGCCACCATGCCCATAAGCCCGCCTGCTACCTCTGCTTTCCAGATGGATGATGAGGACTCCATTCTGCCCCGGAAGCTTCAGGTGGCCCTGGAACACATTCTGGAACAGAGGAACGAGCTGGCTCATGAGCAGGACGAAGGGCCTCTGGACAGCAGGCACGGTAAGTGTTCGGCCACCTCCCAGTGGGTCTTTCCCTTCCACTCTGAGGGTCAGGGAACAAACGGGCAGTGGGCAAGGGCCAAGTAGGAAAATGGGCAAGAGAGACATAAGGAGAGAAACCGGGGCCTCATTCTGTTTATCTGTATTTCATTCCCATGATGAATTGTTGGAAAGATTTTCCCACCTCCCCCATTTTGGCCCTAAAGTACCTGTTTAAAAGGGGGATGTGGAAATTATCTGGGCATGGTGACACATGCCTGTGGTCGCAGCTACTCGGGAGGCTGAGGCAGGAGGATCCCTTGAGCCCAGGAGGTTGAGGCTGCAGTGAGCCATACCACTGCACTCTAGTCTGGGCGACAGAGTGAGACCCCATCTCAAAAAATCAAAAATTAAAAACTGTGGCCAGGCGTGGTGGCTCACACCTATAATCCCAGCACTTTGGGAGGCCGAGGAAGGTGGATCACCTGAAGTCAAGAGTTTGAGACCAGCCTGGCCAACATGGTGAAACCACATCTCTACTGAAAATACAAAAATTAGCTGGCCATAGTGGCAAGCACCTGTAATCCCAGCTACTCGGGAGTCCGAGGCAGGAGAATCGCTTGATCTAGGAGGCAGAGGTTGCAGTGGACCGAGATCACATCACTGCACTCCAGCCTGGGAGACAGAGCAAGACTCTATCTCAAAAAACATAAAAGGCTGGGGCCAGGCACAGTGGCTCACGCCTGTAATCCCAGCACTTTGGGAGGCTGAGGCAGGCGGATCACAAGGTCAGTAGATCGAGACCATCCTGGCTAACATGGTGAAACCCCATCTCTACTAAAAATACAAAAAAATTAGCCGGGCGTGGTGGCACACACTTGTAGTCCCAGCCACTCAGGAGGCTGAGGCAGGAGAATGGCATGAACCCAAGAGGCAGAGCTTGCAGTGAGCTGAGATTGTGCCACTGCACTTCAGCCTGGGCGACAGAGCAAGACTCTGTCTCAAAACAAAACAAAACAAAACAAAACATAAACATAAAAGGCTGGGTGCAGTGGCTCACCTTGTAATCCCAGCACTTTGGGAGGCCGAGGTGGGCAGATCACTTGAGGTAAGGAGTTCGAGACCAGCTTGTCCAACATGGTGAAACCCCATCTCTACTAAAAATACAAAATTTAACTGGGTATGGTGGTGCGCACCCATAATCCCAGCTACTCGGGAGGCTGAGGCAGAGGAATTACTTGAACCCAGGAGGCAGAGGTTGCGGTGAGTCAGGATTACGCCACTGCACTCCAGCCTGGGTGACAGAGTGAGACTCCATCTCAAGAAATAAAAATAAAAATAAAAACTTGTTTTTGACAATTTAAAATTTAAAAAATTAAGCAGGGAAAGAAATGCCTTCATAACCTAGAGTAACCCTCCTCCTGGATAATCAGTATCCATCAAGGGAACTAGCAGTTACTGTACTTTGATTACTAATTGGCTTGTCTCAAGGGCTCTGGCCCAGCCTGTCTGCCCTCACCGTTCCTGGCCTTTCCTCCCCTTACTCAGGCTCAGAGTCCAGCCCCTTGAATGAGGTGGTGTCTGAAGCCTTTGTCCGCTTCTTCGTGGAGATTGTGGGACACTACTCGTTGTTCCTGACGTCGGGTGAGCGCGAGGAGAGAACCCTGCAGCGGGAGGCCTTCCGCAAAGCTGTCTCCTCCAAGAGTCTCCGCCACTTCCTGGAGGTCTTCATGGAGACTCAGATGTTTCGGGGCTTCATCCAGGAGCGGGAGCTGCGCCGGCAGGATGCCAAAGGTTAGGGGCATCTTCTCTGTTGGGGCCAAGTCAGCTAGAGCTCCCCCTAATCCAGGCGGATGATGAGCAGGGAGAAAGATCACAGAGCAGGGGCACAGAGAGGGCTGTACCCACCTCCCCCAGAGAGCTTGCAGTTATGCCCTGATTGAGCTGGTGGGAAGGCCTCCTCTCCTGGCTTCTCTGTTGCCTCTGCCAGCCTCTCCCAGAACCACATTCCAGCATCTGTGGCAAGGTCTCTTTCTATCCCATGCTTTCCAAATTGATGAAATTCTCAGGCTGGGCACAGTGGGTGACTCACGCCTATAATCCCAGCACTTTGGGAGGCCGAGGTGTGCAGATCACTCGAGGTCAGGAGTTCAAGACCAGCCTGGACAACACGGTGCAACTCCTTTTCTACAAAAATATTTTAAAAAATTAGATCGGTGTGGTGGTATGTGCCTGTGGTCCCAGCTACTCAGGAGGCTGAGGTGGGAGGATCACTTGAGCTTGGGAGGTGGAGGTTGCAACAAGTCAAGATCATGTCACTCCATTCCAGCCTGGTTGAGAGAGCAAGACTCCATCTCAGAAAAAAAAAAAAGAAAAGAAAAGAAAAGAAAACTCATTGGAGAGTATGAGTTACAGGAGGCACCTGCCGAAGGAGTTTTTAAAATATTAATAGATCTACCAGATCCATTTAAATATCTCTTTACAGATCACTTGGTAAGAGAGGTGGGAGACACACAAGCTTACAAACTACCTGGAAGCTGGGCGTGGTGGCTCACACCTGTAATCCCAGCACTTTGGGAGGCCAAGGCAGGTGGATCACCTGAGGTCAGGAGTTCAAAATCAGCTTGGCCAACATGGTGAAACCCTGTCTCTACTAAAAATACAAAACATTAGCCAGGCGTGGTGGTGTGTGCCTATAATCCCAGCTACTCAGGAGAACTGCGTGAACCCAAGAGGCGGAGGTTGCAGTGAGCCAAGATCGCACCATTGCACTCCAGCCTGGGCAACAAGAGTGAAACTCCATCTCAGAAAAAAAAAGAAAAAGAAAAGAAAAAAAAAATTACCTGGAAAAAGCCGGGTGCTGTGGTGCACTCCTGTAATCCCAGCACTTTGGGAGGCTGAGGCGGGCAGATCACCTGAGGTCAGGAGCTCGAGACCAACCTGGACAACTTGGTGAAACCCCGTCTCTACTAAAAATACAAAAATTAGCTGGGCGTGGTGGCAGGCACCTGTAATCCCAGCTACTCAGGAGGCTGAGGCAGGAGAATCGCTTGAACCCGGGAGGCAGAGCTTGTGGTGAGCCACAATGGCGCCATTACACTCCAGCCTGGGTGACACAGCAAAACTCTCTCTCAAAAAAAAAAAAAAAAAAAAATCCTGGAAAGAACCCTCTGTCCATGAAAAATCAGTCAGCAATGAGACAGAGTGTCTGAAGCTCAGACCCCAGGGGTCTGAGAAGCTGCCTAGGAATGGCCTATCCAGCCATCCTCCCTCCACAGAGGGACTCCTGGAAAACTTAGCCACTTGGCTAGGGCCCTCTTACAGGAGAGTGCAGGGAAATGGGAGCGCACAGGCACCCCTCCCGAGCCAGGACAGTCCGGTTCAACTTTTCTTTCTTTTTTTTTTTTGAGATGGAATTTCACTCTTGTTGTCCAAGCTGGAGTGCAAAAGCGCAACCTTGGCTCACTGCAACCTCCATCTCCCGGGTTCAAGTGATTCTCCTGCCTCAGCCTCCCGAGTAGCTGGGATTACCAGCGTGCACCACCATGCCTGGCTAATTTTTTGTATTTTTCAGTAGAAACGGGGTTTCACCATGTTAGCCAGGCTGGCCTCAAACTCCTGATCTCAAGTGATCTGCCCACCTTGGCCTCCCAAAGTGCTGGGATTACAGGCGTGAGCCATCATGCCTGGCCACTCCGGTTCATATTTAAAACCGTCCACCTGGCACAGTGTAGACACTTGGAAGGTGTTTGTTGAATAAAAATAGGATTTCATCTACGAGGTGGCTTTATAGCCTTCCAAAGACGGTTATTGCACAGGTGGAGCAACTATAAGAGCAATAAAACCCTTATAAAACCTGATTCAGAGCATGTTTATAGGAGCAGCTTAGTCTCAGAAACAAAGTTTCTCTTTTTTCTGGTAGGGAGGAAATGGGCACGTTTAGAAGCACAAAGACCAATAACTCAAATGACTGGGATTTCTCTTGTTAACAGGTCTGTTTGAGATCCGAGCCCAAGAGTATCTGGAAACACTCCCCAGTGGAGAGCACAGCGGTGTCAATAAGTTCCTGAAGGGACTAGGTAAGGATCAGGGCTCTGGGTGCCCAGCCTATGTGCCTCTGAGCTGTCTGTCTCCGAGTCCCAGCCAGTTCCCTCCACCGGAGCCAGCGCCCTGAATAATGCAGAGCTCTACGGCCTGCGCTGGGCAGATGCTACTGGCATTTTAACCTCCTGTTCTAATCTGTCCCCAAAGAGAAAACAAAGGAAACGCTGCCCCCAGCACCTCCTTTTCTGGGTCTCCGGGCTTTCTTGCTATCTTCTTTCTCTATGATCTCCTACACTTTTAAATCTCAGTGGAACTGAGCTGAGGGAGCGTGGCGGGAACCAGACAAGAATGTCTGGCAAGAAAGACTCGCACTGGTGTCCAAATTCCCCTGGAAAGTAGAAACGTGACACTTACAAGGACTGCAGTTTAATCAGTGAAAAGGCCTTACAGGGAAAGGGAGGATGAAGAACACAGCAGAAAAAGAGGACGGAGACCCCAGTAGGGAGGTGTCTGCAGCAGTGAGGCCCTCCCAGAGGGCCTGCCAGGGGTGCCATGTCTGTGCCTCCTGCAGGATGGAGGGCTACCTGGAAGCGGAGTGTTTTAAATAACACAGCATTGCTGGGCACTTTCTCCTCCCTTGGCTCCTGAGGGGTGTGTCAATTTGGTGCTTCCTTTATTACCACAGCAGAAGCCAGCCCTCCTAGACAGCTCTGACGGTCTTCCTTTCAAACCCCTCCAAGTCTAAGGAAGACCCTAGGGGGATCTCTGGAAAGAACAAAGCCCCTTTGGTTTATCCAGAGCAAGGGATGAGGCTCCCTGGGGTGGCGTGGGGGCCCCGTTACCCACACCACTTCTGGGTGGAAAGGGCAAGATTTATCTCACCCGCCTTTGTCTACCTTGTGAAATGTTCTCATTTTCCTTTTTTTAGGCAATAAAATGAAATTTCTCCACAAGAAATAACTCTCAGCTCAGCCTCAAGGGAAAACTTCCTCCTAGTGCAGCTCCATGCTTTAAAAACAGTTCCTGGTGGCCTTTCTGAAAGGCTGGCTCCCAGGTTGTCCTGGTGCGGAACTGGAGGCCACGGTGGCTTCTGACTGAGGCTGGGCTTTCCCCTGGACGGGGGCCTGGGAGCCACCCGGGAGGACAGCCCCGGAAAGGGAGCCCGAGACCAGGCGTGTCGCCGACATGCAAATGGGTTGTTTTGGTGGTTGGGGTTTTTTTTATCTTAGATATTAAAAGTAAGAAAAATGTGTGGGTTTTCTGTTTATTATGCCAAGGCCAAAAGGAGCCTGTCCTGCCCTACATGTTCCCCTCGTTCGTCCCATCCAACCGCTCAGCAATGGAGCTAAGAGGTGCGGTGATGGGCAACAGAAATGAGGTGCTCCTCTGGGCGGGGCTGAGGACACAGGAGGACTGTGAGGGGAGGAGGCAGAGCTGGTGCCTCGGGTTCAGGGCGCGAGGCCTCCTGGTGAAAGGCTGGGCCCTTGCCCTAGAGTGGAGGCCAGGGAGGGACGGGAGCTATAGACGGATGTGGCTTCCCAGACACGCTGCACTTCCAGAAGGGTCAGTGATGCCACCTGGTGGCCGAGGCCATGGACGTCTCTCTTCCCAAATGGACCTGACTCTTCTTGACCGCCTGTTCTCTTAGAAGCAGCCATGAACTGTCCACTGCCTGAGTAGTCCCTGGCTTTTACAGGCACACACAAAAAGAGGAAGTCTGTTAGTAAACTGTCCTGGGGGTCCTCAAGTTTATGACACTGCCTACGGCCCACCTTCCAACACATAGCCACAACTTTGACCCCATTCCCATCTCATTCCAGGGGCGCAGAGCAGCAGCATTCATGCAATAGTGGATGTGCCCTGCGTGTACACGGTGGGGGGCGGGGGGACCTTTTGCAGCTGATGGTAACAAGACGGAGGGTGAGAACGCTGGGGCAGCGTCATTAGCCTTGTGCAGCCAGACAGGCAGCTTGCGTTTTCTGGACCAGAAGCAGGGAGAGTGTGAAGAAGGCTGAAACCTCAGGACGACCTAAGAGCTGTCCTGCAGTGGGGACAGTGGGGACAGCGGGGACAGCGGGGACAGCGGGGAGGCAGGAAGAGCCCAGAATGCAGCTCAGGCAGGTTCCCAGAGCAGGCCTCAGGGCCACTACCAGGCCGACCGCTGCCCGCAGCCCTCACCAGCGACCCTCACAGAAACACAAAAGGGAGGGGCTCCAACCTCAACAATGGCCCAGGGGGTCTGTGCTACCTGGCAGGGGTTCTCAACCTTTAGGGAGGGGGAGCAAGGGGCCTCCCGAGGATACATAGAAACACGAGGGAAATGGGGGAAGGTGACCTCTCATCCTTCCTCTCAGCTGGAATTATGGACCACCTCTCCCCTCCAAGTTCTACCCAGGCTTTGGTGTGTCCATTACTTTTTCAGAGGTGAGGATCCCCAGTTCACATCAAATTCTCAAAGATGCCCCCAGAATGGTAGAAATCAGTCTGTGCATAAAAATTAACCTGCCTTGCCAGGCGCAACGGCTCACACCTATAATCCTAGCACTTTGAGAGGCCAAGGCAGGTGGATCACCTGAGGTCAGGAGTTCAAGATCAGCCTGGCCAACATGGCAAAACCCCATCTCTAC
>NW_012115154.1:8788011-8788858 GCF_000951035.1 Colobus angolensis palliatus | reverse complement strand
AAAAAAAAAAAAATACACATACAGATATTAGTGTACAGCCTAACAAATGTTCACAAACGACCATGTGAACATTGCCAGAATCAAAATGGAGCCACGCAGACACACAAAATACTTGTGTGAGGATATCTGCCCAGCAACTACCTGTCCAGCCTCAGACTGGCGCCAGTCTTATTACGGATCCTTGTGGCCAAGCATAATGATCTCAAAACAATGTGGTCCTCCCTACTTTTCCTTTAAAATCCTCGTCTTCCTTTACCTCCTTGAATACGTAGCACATAGTTTACTATATCCCGTGTATTACCTTTGCAATGGCTATCCTCACATAAACATGGTTTTCGGGCACAGAGGTCCATGTTTATAATCCTAACACTTTGGGAGGCTGAGGCGGGAGGATCACTTGAGACCAGGAGTTCAAGACCACCCTGGGCAACATAGTGGGTCAACCCATCTCTACAGAAAATTTTAAAATTAGCCTGGCGTGGTGGCACACTCCTGTAGTCCCAGCTACTTGGGAGGCTGAGGAAAGAGGATCACTAGAGGCTACATCACTGCGCTCCAGCCTGGGTGACAGAGTGAGACCCTGTCTCAAAAAAAAAAAAAAAAAAAGAAGAAGAAACAGATGCAGTTTACCTATGTTACCAATCTACACACATATCCTCTGAATCTAAAATTAAAATAATAGGCTGGATGCATTGGCTCACACCTGTAATTCCAACACTTCGGGAGGCCAAGGCGGGCAGATTACCTGAGGCCGGGAGTTCAAGACCAGCCTGACCAACATGGAGAAACCCCCGTCTCTACTAAAAATACAAAGTTAGCTGGGCATGGTGGCGCGTGCCTGCTACTC
>NW_012115154.1:8782216-8783096 GCF_000951035.1 Colobus angolensis palliatus | reverse complement strand
TTTTTTTTTTGAGATGGAGTCTCAATCTGTCACCCAGGCTAGACTGCAGTGATGCTATCTCAGTTCAGTGCAACCTCTGCCTCCTGGATTCAAGCAATTCTCCTGCCTCAGCCTCCCGAGTAGCTGGGATTATAGGCACCCGCCACCATGCCCAGCTAATTTTTTTTATTTGAGTAGAGATGGGGTTTCACCATCTTGGCCAGGCTGGTCTTGAACTCCTGACCTTGTGATTCACCCACCTCGGCCTCCCAAAGTACTGGGATTACAGGCGTGAGCCACTGCACCTGGCCGTCAGGGCTATTCTTGAACTCCTGGTTTCAAAGAATCCTCCTGCCTCAGCCTCCCAAAGTGTTGAGATTACAGGCATGAGCCACCACGCCTGACCTGGTCTTTTTTCTTTTAAGTACCATTGCTCTGGATACCTTGCATAGGCTTGAAAAGCAAACCCAAAGCGGTACACAGCAGGCCCCAAAGACCCTGAGCAAGCTGTGGGTGTGGGCTTAGGGGAGGACAAGATGAGTGGAAGCTGGAGGCCTGTGCAAAGGTTAGTAAGAAAAGTTATACATACGGCCAACAAGCATATGAGAAAAAGTTCAGTATCACTTAACATTACAGAAATACAAATCAAAACCACAATGAGATACCATCTCGCACCTCTCAGAATAGCTATTATTAAAAAGTCGGCCAAACGTGATGGCTCATGCCTGTCATCCCAGAACTTTGGGAGGCCACGGCAGGTGGAATACTTGAGGCCAGGAGTTCAAGACGAGCCTGGGCAGAGGAGTGAGACCTCATCTCAATTAAAAAAAAAAAAAAAGCACTTTGGGAGGCCGAGACGGGCAGATCACGAGGTCAGGAGATCGAGACCATCCTGGCTAAC
>NW_012115154.1:8781314-8781922 GCF_000951035.1 Colobus angolensis palliatus | reverse complement strand
GTCTCAAAAAAAGAAAAAAAAAAAAGTCAAAAAATAACAGATGCTGGAGAGGTTGTTTACGAAAAAGTAACGCTTAAAACAAGCTTGTCCAACCCACAGCCCATGGGCCACATACGACCCAGGACAGCTTTGAATGTGGCCCAACACAAATTCCTAAACTTTCTTCAAACATTTTGAGAGCCGGGTGTGGTGGCTCACACCTGTAATCCCAGCACTTTGGGAGACCAAGGCAGGTGGATCACTTGAGGTCAGATGTTTGAGACCAGCCTGGCCTGGCCAACATGGTGAAACCCCATGTCTTCTAAAGCTAAAAAAAGAAAATACAAAAATTAGCCGGCATGGTGGTGCACACCTGCATTCCCAGCTACTCGGGAGGCTGAGGCACAAGAATCACTTGAACCCAGGAGGCTGATTGTGGTGAGCTGGGGCTGTGCCATTGCACTCCAGCCTGGGTGACAGAGTGAGGCTTCATCTCAAAAAAAAGAAAAAGAAAAAAGAAATGTGGTACATATACACCATGGTATACTATGCAACCATAAAAGAGAATTAGATCATGTCCATTGCAGGAACATGGATGGATCTAAACACCATCTTTTTTTTTTTTTTTT
>NW_012115154.1:8773312-8775269 GCF_000951035.1 Colobus angolensis palliatus | reverse complement strand
TTTTTTTAAAAAAAAAAAAAGAGGAAAAGGGCTGGGCGTGGTGGCTCAGGCCTATAATCCTAGCACTTTGGGAGGCTGAGGCAGGCCGATCACGAGGTCAGGGAGATCGAGACCATCCTGGCTAACACGGTGACACTCTATCTCTACTAAAAATACAAAAAATTAGCTGGGCGTGGTAGCGGGCACCTGTAGTCCCAGCTACTCAGGAGGCTGAGGTAGGAGAATGGTGTGAACCCAGGAGGCAGAGGTTGCAGTGAGCCGAGATCGTGCCACTACACTCCAGCCTGGGTAACAGAGTGAGACTCCTTCTGAAAAAAAAAAAGAAAAAGGAAAGGGAAGGGAAGGGAAGAGAGTGGAGGGGAGGGGAGGGGAAGGGAAGGGAAGGACTGAATATATAATATCTGTGCATGTTTTTGCACGTAAATTATTTCTCTTTTATTGAGACAGAGTCTCACTCTGTCGCCCAAGCTGGAGTGCAGTGCCACAATCTTGGCTCACTGCAACCTCCGCCTCCTGGGTTCAAGCAATTTTCCTGCCTCAGCCTCCAAGAGTAGCTGGAATTACAGGTAGGGGGTACCATGCCTGGCTAATTTGTGTATTTTTAGCAGAGGTGGGTTTCACCATATTGACCAAGCTGGTCTTGAACTCCTGATCTCAAGTGATCTGCCCGCCGCCTCGGCCTTCTGAAGTGTTGGGATTACAGGCGTGACCTACCAAGCCCCGCCCCCCGTTTGTTTGTTTTTGTTTTTTTCTGCAGATACACTGGCTGGAAATGTAAATTATTTCTCAATTTGAGAAGTGTAATTGAAAAAAATACTGGGGGAAAAAAGTCACCTCATCAAAAAATATCATTAGGAGAGTGAAAAGAACGATATTTGTAACACATATAACCAACAAAGGATTAGTATTTTTTTTTTTTTCCTTAAGACAGGATCTGGCTCTGTTGCCCAGGCTGGAGTGCAATGGCACCATCACAGCTCACTGCAGCTTGGCCCTCCTGGGCTCAACCCCACCTCAGCCTCCCAAGTAGCTATAAGCACACACCACTATATCTGGCCAATTTTATGTTTTTTTGTTTTTTTGAGATGAGATGAAGTCTCACTCTGTCACCCAGGCTGGAGTGCCATGATGTGATCTCAGCTCACTGCAACCTCCACCTCCCGGGTTCAAGGAATTCTCTGCCTCAGCCTTCTGAGTAACTGAGACTACAGGTATGTACCACCATGCCTAACTAATTTTTTTGTATTTTCAGTGGAGAGGGGGTTTCGCCATGTTGGCCAGGCTGGCTTCGAACTCCTGACCTCAAATGATCCACCCGCCTTGGCCTCCCAAAGTGCTGGGGTAGCAGGCATGAGTCACTTCACCAAGCCCCCAAAGCATAAATTTTTAATTAATATTTATGAGCACAGGAGTTCACAGAAAATTGAAACTCATAGGTCGCTTAGACTCTGGGGCTTATATACCATTTTAACAAAAGAAAGGGGGTTTGGGCTTCAAGGGTTGATTGATTACTTGTGGGAAAGTGACTAGGAATACAGGAGAAATTAATGGCAGACACGGGTTATTTTCATCAGGCTTGTTTATGCAGACTCACCCTGCTGCCAGCTCTCTGTCTCTGGTGATAAGAGCGGCTCTCCTCTTTCTGGTACAAGAAGGGAGGCACCTTCATAAGAGAAATTCACACCACTGAGGGAAATTTCTGCTCTGCTCTTGGTTGGCTAAGAAGAGGGCAGAGAACCTTCTTCCATCTGTTGATCCTCAATTTCTTTCAGCTCAAAATAATCCTATGCCAAAGTGCATTGCTTGGGGCTGGCACAACCTGATCCCTTTCCATTTAAACTGTGCACATTGCCGAGAAAAAGCAATAATCTTCAAAAAAAAAAGTCATCATCCCCCTTTCATGTTATGCCAAGCCCAGCCAACTGGCATCTCTCTTTTTTTTTTTTTGAGACGGAGT
>NW_012115154.1:8769958-8772617 GCF_000951035.1 Colobus angolensis palliatus | reverse complement strand
ATCGCACACGGCCCCAGCTGGCATCTCAATGACAAACCGGTTGTCTTGGCCTTTCCTGGGGGAGGGGAGGAGACTTATGCCAGTCATTACTCCAGAGTCTTACCTTCCCTTCTGGGGGCCAGGGCACCAAAGGGGCCGAGGGGCACAGGAGAGAGTGAGGCACGGAGCAGCTGCGTCAGCACTGCCACCTGCTTACTGTGGAACTTGGAAGTTGACTCCTCTCCTCCCGGCCCCCTGTTCCCCTATGTGTACAACAGAAGAAGTCCCTCCTGTCCCCAGCCTTGTCTGACACCTGGCACACCTGTGGCCATACCCAGGACGGATGACCTGGAAACCTGGTCCAGGGCCTTCAGTTGATGGTGACATTGTCCGATTCAGGAGGCAGGGAGGAGCTGGAGCCCTGTGCAAAACAAGGGGGTGCTTGAGGAGGGAGGAGACGAGAGTTAGCTGTTGCCCCCATGTCTGCCAAGCAGCTAACAGCTGAGCTGACCTTAAAGTCAGGGCACGCCTCAGCTTGTCTTAACAGCTATTTATAGCTCGGGTGCCTCCTTATTTGGTAGCTGACTGCACTGCAGGCTGTGGCCTCTCTCCACAGGGATGCCTGCCTTCCTGACAAGCAGCCCAGGCTCCTGATGCAGTTCTGTCTCCTGCAGGCTTTACACAGAACAGGCTCACAGCTGTGTGAGACTCACCTATTCCAAATGCCCTTTAAAGTCATTTACATAGCCGTTTACATGTGTCATTGTGTTAAAATACACATAAGATAATCCCAGCATTTTGGGAGGTCGAGGCGGCCAGAGGATCATTTGAGGGGCCAGGAGTTTGACACCAGCCTGAGCAGCATAGCAAGACCCCCATCTATACTTTAAAAAAAAGAAGCTAATGCGGTTTAGGGTGCCCTCTGTGACTGGCCAGGGTTTGGAGGTGATCACTCTAGCCTATTTACTCTCACCAATCCAAGACACCTGCTAACCCCCAGAATCTTTAAAGAACCAGTCTTTCCACCCTGTCATGCATTTGGGGGCACAATGGGTACCCGTCTCTCCTCTCCCACCCGTTATGGGCTTAACTGTGTCCATCCCAAAATTCATATGCTAAAGTCTCAACTTCCAGCACCTCAGAATGTAACTGTATTTGGAGATAGGGTCTGGAGGAGGTAATTAAGTTACAATGAGGGCCTATGGGTGGCGTGGCCTCTAATCCAACATGACTAGTGTCCTTAAAAGAAAGAAAATTGGGGCCAGGTGCGGTGGTTCATGCCTGTAATCCCAGTACTTTGGGAGGCCGAGGCAAGAGGATCCCCTGAGGTCAGGAGTTTGAGACCAGCCTGGCCAACGTGACAAACCCCAACTCTACGTAAAATACAAAGAAAAAATAGACGGGTGTGGTGGTGCGTGCCTGTAATCCCAGCTACTCAGGAAGTTGAGGCAAGAGAATCACTAGAAGGAGGCTGAGGTTGAAGCGAGCCGAGATTATGCCACTGCACTCCAGCCTGGGTGACAGAGTGAGACTCTGTCTCAAAAAAAAGAAAGAAAGAAATGTGGACGCAAACAGAGAGAGAGAACTGTGTGAGGATATGGGGAGAAAGTGGCCATCTACAAGCCAGGGAGAGAGACCTCAGAAGAAACCAACCCTGCCAATCAACACCTTGATCTCAGACTTCCAGCTTCCAGAACTGGGGGACGATGAGTTTCTCTTAGTTAAGCCACGTTTGTGAAACTTGGTAATGGCAGCCCTAGTCGACTCTTACGACTCCCCTCCTCTGTTCTCTGATTTTACAAAGAATATCCTGAGCTGGATTCCTCCTCAAATTTGATTTTTGGGGCAAAGAGAAGTTTAAATGGCAAAGCATTGCCTGGGCTTTTGAGGCTCACCCTCCTCAGTCCTCCACAGCACAGACACACCAGGATTCCCGGGACCTCTGGACGGACACCTTTTCCCATAGACCCCTGCTGCTTTCTCAAGGAGCCAGTGTCACTGCTATCCTCTCCCAGCCCTGAAGGCCTTCCAACTTGCCCATTTCACATGGGTCCCACCTCAAACCAAGCTTCCCAGGCCTCATTTGCGCCACAAGGATTTCCCCAATAGAGGCTGTGGCCAGTGAGGCAGCATTTAACATAGACACATGTCTATGTAAAGACATTGAGCATTGACTGTGAATCAAGACACAATGCTCCACAGGCCTGAGTCCTTCCACCCCTCCCCACATCACAGTCCACCCCTAAAGGAATTATCCATTGAGATTCCACTCAACACATGTCGCTTTAGTATCTTCTATGGGCCGGAGACTTCAGCAAGCAATGGCACAAGAAAAGCGACCCATTCCTTGTCCTCAGGAGACATCCCACCTAGTGGGGAAGAATTTTTTTTTTTTTTTTTTTTGAGACGGAGTTTTGCTCTTGTTGCCCAAGCTGGAGTGCAATGCCACGATCTCGGCTCACTGCAACCTCCACCTCCCAGGTTCAAGCGATTCTCCTGCCTCAGGCTCCCGAGTATCTGGGATTACAGGCGCGTGCCACCAAGCCCAGCTAATTTTTTTGCATTTTTAGTAGAAACAGGGTTTCACCATGTTAGTCAGGCTAGTCTCAAACTCCTAACATCAGGTGATCCACCCACGTCGGCCTCCCAAAGTGCTGGGAGTACAGGTGTGAGCCACTGC
>NW_012115154.1:8767979-8768658 GCF_000951035.1 Colobus angolensis palliatus | reverse complement strand
CCCAGGCTGCAGTGCAATGGGGCCATCTCTACTGACTGCAACATCTGCCTCCCAGGTTCAAGCGATTCTCCTACCTTAGCCTCCTGAGTAGCTGGGATTACAGGCGTATACCACCACACCCAGCTAATTTTTGTATTTTTAGTAGAGACCTGGTTTCACCATGTTGGTCAGGCTGGTCTCGAACTCCTGGCCTCAAGTGATCCACCCACCTCAGCCTCCCAAAGTTCTGGGATTACAGGCATGCACCACCACGCCCGGGTAATTTTTGTATTTTTAGTAGAGACAAGTTTTCACCCTGTTGGTCAGCCTGATCTCAAACTCCTGGCCTCAAGTGATCCACTGGCCTCAGCCTCCCAAAGTGTGGGGATTACAGGTGTGAGCCACCATGCCTGACCTGATACATTCTTTCTTTTTGTTCTTTTTTTTTTTTTTTAAGAGGACTGAAAGTCTTTCCTGAGAAAGAAACTCAGATAAAACAAGCTGGTCTTCCCTGGTTCTAGTTGGTGAAGGCCCACCGTCGAAGGGAGCATTTTACCACACACCATACTTTTTTTTTTTTTTAATTATGCTATTCAGGCTGGAAAACAGCTGAGACTATAGACGTGCACCACCGGGCCTGGCTTACACCATACATCTTTTTTTAAAATGTGGTAAAATATATATAACGTAACATTTACCA
>NW_012115154.1:8764916-8766214 GCF_000951035.1 Colobus angolensis palliatus | reverse complement strand
CTAGGCTCAAACGATTCTCCCACCTCGGCCTCATAAAGTGTTGGAATTACAGGTATGAGCCACCGCACCCAGCCCACATGTGGATTTTAAAGATGTCCAGAATTTTGATACGGTTTGGCATAGAAAAACTTCAAGGCGGGCGCCAAGGTCTCTGATAAATGGTCAGGACTTGTTTACTTGACTCAATTAACAGGGTTGATTTGTTTTTCAGAACAGCTTGTGTGTAGAAACCTTGAGTAGAACTTGGAAACATCCCAGTTAGAAGGCTAGATAACACCAGCAAAGCTGGCAGCTGCAGGGCCCAGAGCTACCTTTCTCCTACAGCTAGAATGTAATCTGACCATGCCAGTCCTCTGCCTGAAACCACCCAGGGGCTCCCTGTGGCCTGCAGGACTAAGTCCAGCCACCAGCTGGCTGCAAGCTGCCCTGGCTGCCTAGGCCTTTATGCTCCAACAATAAATGCACAGCTCGGGTCAGGTGTGGTGGCTCACGCCTGTAATCTCAACACTTTGGGAGGCTGAGGTGGGTGGATCACCTGAGGTCAAGAGTTCGAGACCAACCTGGCCAACATGGTGAAACCCCGTCTCTACTAAAATACAAAAATTAGCCAGGGGTGGTGGTAAGCAACTGTAATCCCAGCAACTTCGGAGGCTAAGGCAGGAGAATCTCTTGAACCCGGGAGGCAGAGGTTGCAATGAGCCGAGATCGAGCCACTGCACTCCAGCCTGGGTGACAGAGCGAGACTTGGTCTTAAAAAAAGAAAAAAAATGAAGCAGGACGGAGTCAGTTAAGTCAGATCTCTTTCACTGTAATAATTCTGTCAGTTATAATGTTTTATTGGCAGGGCAAGTGTCCCCTAACATCTCTCTCCTTGGCTTGCAGAGGAGTCTTCTGTGCCCTCACAAGGCCGTCCCTTTATGGGTGTCTATGTCCTAAACCTAATCTCTTCTTCTTCTAAGGAGTCATGTTGGATTAGGGCCCATCCTAATGAGCTCATTTTAATTCAATAAAGACCCTATCTCCAAATACAGTTACATTCTGAGGTACTGGGGGTTAGGACTCTACATGAATTTAGGGGTGCGGGATACAATTTAGCTCACAACAGGGTCAAATTTCATAAGGCTCTGTAGATCATGTTAAGGATTTTAATTTTAACTTTAACACTAATCAGAGGTTGGATGTGGTGGCTCAAGCCTGTAATCACAACACTTTTGGAGGCTTAGGCAGGAGGATCACTTGAACCCAGGAGTTCAAGACCAACCTGGCCAACATAAAGAGACCTTGTCGCTACAAAAAAA
>NW_012115154.1:8762996-8763626 GCF_000951035.1 Colobus angolensis palliatus | reverse complement strand
GGAGTGAGACTCCGTCTCAGAAAAAAAAAAAAAAAAATACAAAAATTAGCCAGACGTGGTGGCAGGCACCTATAGTCCCAACTACTCAGGAGGCTGAGGCAGGAGAATCACTTGAAACTGGAAGGTGGAGGTTGCCCTGAGCCGAGATCACGCCATTGCACTCCAGCCTGGCTAACAAGAGCGAAACTCTGTCTTAAAACATTAAAAAAAAAAAAAATTTAAGCAGGAGAATGACATTAAGTACCTTTGGACTTAGAAAATCACAGACTGCAATGCAGACAATAGAACAGAAGGGGTCAGAGTGGATGTTGACAGACCAGTTAGGAGGTCACTGTAACAACCCAGCAAGAAACCTGCCCAAGTCCTGGCATTTTTACTTATAATATCTATCTCAAATTTGGCCACTTTGCTCCACGCCTGGCATATTTAAATAGAAGGCCAGGCATGGTGACTCATGCCTGTAATCCCACCACTTTGGGAGATCAAAGTGAGCGGATCACCTGACGTCAGGAGTTCGAAACCAGCCTGGCCAACATGGTGAAACCCCCATCTCTACTAATAATACAAAAATTAGTCGGATGTGGTGGCACATGCCTGTAATCCCAGCTACTCAGGAGGCTGAGGCAGGAG
>NW_012115154.1:8759849-8762256 GCF_000951035.1 Colobus angolensis palliatus | reverse complement strand
AAAAAAGAGTCTCACTCTGTTGCCCAGGCTGGAGTGCAGTGGCTCAATCTTGGTTCACTGCAAACTCTACCTCCTGGGGTTCATGCCATTCTGCTGCCTCAGCCTCCCGAGTAACTGGGTAGCTGGGACCACAGGTGCCCGCCACCACGCCCAGCTAATTTTTTTGTATTTTTAGTACAGACAAGGTTTTACTGTGTTAGCCAGGATGGTCTCGATCTCCTGACCTTGTGATCCGCCCACCTTGGCCTCCCAAAGTGTTGAGATTACAGGCGTGAGCCACTGCGCCAGGCCTAAGAATATTTTTTTTTAATGAAAAAACAAAGAGCAAGAACTGGCACTATGGGCACGCACCACCAAACCCTAATTTTTTTAAATGTTTAAAATGTTGCTCAGGCTGGTCTTGAATTCCTGGGCTCAAGTGATCCTCCCTCCTCAACCTCCCAAAGTGCTCGATTACAGACATGAACAACTGAGCCCAACCCCTAGAGTTTGGCTCTTTTTATCAACAGGTTTCAGCCATCAATTACATGTGCAATTTTATTTTTTGGACAGTAGGCACACGACACTGAGCTCTATGTTAGCTAACTACCAAATCCAGAATGTACTGCTGCAGTCCCTCAGACTGAAGCCTCCAGACAAACGTGAGGCCAGGACCAGCAGCAGCCATGAAGCCAGAGTGACACTGCGCACCTGGGATTATCTATGTGTGGAAAAGGAGTCTGTTCTCCCTCTACCCCACCACTCAGAACGCTCTCATCCTGGCTGCCTGAGTCTGCTGCAGTCTCACTGGGTCTGATAACTTCTGCATGGCTGGTAGAGTAACACCCAAAGATACCCTAAAGCACGCTGCGAACTGGGGAGGAGGAGTCTGTTCAGTGGGAACACTAGCTCTCACTGTGTCTCTAAAAGTGCCTTTGCAAAATTAATACAGTAAGAGAAACCTGACATTGTTGCCTCCATCTTGCTTCTAATCGCCAGGCTGTCCTTGATCATTCCTGGGAGTAGGCCAAACTAACATTGAGAAAAATTTAGTTTATAGTTTAACCTTAGGCAGGGCGCAGTGACTCACACCTGTAAACCCAGCACTTTGGGAGGCCGAGGTGGGTAAATCACCTGAGGTCAGGAGTTCAAGACTAGCCTGGCCAACATGGTGAAACCCCTGTCTCTACTAAAAATACCAAAAATTAGCTGGGCATGCTGGCACGTGCCTGTAATCCCAGCTACTTGGGAGGCTGAGACAGGAGAATTGCTTGAAACCAGGAGGTGGAGGTTGCAGTGAGCCAAGATCATGCCACTGCACTCCAGTCTGGGCAACAGAGCCTGACTCCGTCTCAAAATAAATAAATAAATAAATAATTTAACCTTAAAGTAAGGATGATAATGGCCCTTCCCAAAACCAAACTGCCTTTGTAAAACTAATGAAAAGCCATAAGGTTAGGATTATGAGAGGAGCCTGAATTTTGCTGAGATATAGGCATAGTTAAAGGATAACCAGCCATTGTTCTGAAGGTCACAAGATTTGTGACTTCCCCAGTTACTCCTGTAGATAACATCACTATTGTAGAAGCTAAGATTGGCTTTCCCAGATGTCCTTTCACACTTTTACATTTCTGGCTACCTGATGGCTCCACCTGCACTTATGACTCATGACTCAACCAGTCCTGCGGACCCCACCCAGAGGGGAACTCAGCAGACAAGGTCCATTTTCCACACCCCTATGATTGCATCCCCAACATTCATTCCCCACCCCCTAGTCCCCTGCCCACCAAACGATCCTTGAAAACCCTTAACCTCAGGTGGCGCAACTGGTTTGAGTGACTGGAAATAAGATGTAGAACCCCCAACGCAGACACTGAGTAGAATGACCTTTTTTTTTTTTTTCTGGAGATGGAGTTTTGCTCTTGTCGCCCAGGCTGGAGTGCAATGGCGTGATCTTGGCTCACTGCAACCTCCACCTCATGGGTTCAAGTGATTCTCCTGCCTCAGTCTCCCAAATAGCTGGGATTACAGGCGCACCACCAAGTCCAGCAAATTTTTGTATTTTTAGTAGAGATGGGGTTTCACTATGTTGGCCACACTGGTCTTGAACTCCTGACTTCAGGTGATCCACCCACCTCCACCTCCCAAAGTGCTGGGATTATAGACGTGAGCTACTGTGCCCAGTAGCTTGCCAAACTTTCTTGTGATAAATTTTATCTGGATTTTTTTAAAAAGAAAAAGCAAGAATGAATCTTTCTGATTTTTAGTTTTGTATAAATTGTCTTTCAAATCTTTACATTTCAGAAATAGTCATGATTGAAAATGCTATTAAGTTTTTTTTCTTTTTTTTTTTTTTGAGACGGAGTTTTGCTGTGTCGCCCAGGCTGGAGTGCAGTGGCACGATCTCGGCTCACTGCAAGCTCCGCCT
>NW_012115154.1:8757760-8758774 GCF_000951035.1 Colobus angolensis palliatus | reverse complement strand
TAAACCACGTATTGATATGGGAAAAAAAAAGAAAAGGAAAGGAAAGAAAATCCCTAACCTCAGAGACTTCAAGGAGATTGATTTGTAACCAGCTTCTGTCAGTTCAGCATTCTTTACTGCTGTGCCATGGTCTCAGGGGATCGATTTTGTCTGTTCTGTGGGCAGGAAGAACCCATCAGGTGATTCCATCTCCCCTTTGCTCTCCAGTCTGCCTTTTCTCTGACCACCCTTGGCCTGGCTCCGTGGGTCCAGCCAGAGTGGCGTCAGCAGGTCCCGGATCACCCCAAGCAGGGCCTGGCCTCCAGGCCATACCTGCTGTTCCCTCTGGCCTGTGCGCTCTGCCCTCATGTCTTCACATGGCTCATTCTTTCCATTCCTTTAGGACTACTTTCAAATACTGTCTTAGAAGGGCCTTTCCTGACCACCGTACCTGAATGAAGGAATGAATGAATCCACTGATGCCATTATCCCCTAAGACTGTGGCTCATTTAGGCTGCACCTGGAAGACACTTTTTCTTTCTTTCTTTTTTTTGAGACAGAATCTTGCTCTGTCATCCAGGCTGGAGTGCAATGGTGCAATCTCGGCTCACGGCAACCTCTGCCGCCAGGTTCAAGCGATTCTCCTGCCTCAGCCTCCTGAGTAGCTGGGATTACAGGCACGCACCACCACGCCCGGCTAATCTTTGTAATTAGTTGACTAATCTTTGTAATTAGTAGAGACGGGTTTTCACCATGTTGGTCGGGTTGGTCTTGAACTCCTGACCTCGTGATCCGCCCGCGTCGGCCTCCCAAAGTGCTGGGATTACAGGCATGCACCACCACACCTGGCTAATTTTGTATTTTTAGTAGAGATGGGGTTTCTCCATGTTGGTCGGGTTGGTCTTGAACTCCTAACCTCAGGTGATCCGCCCACTTCGGCCTCCCAAAGTGCTGGGATTACAGGTGTGAGCCCACCGCGCCTGGCCTGAGACCTTTCTTTTTAAAGCAAGCTACATTTTCACCAAATAAACTCAG
>NW_012115154.1:8743732-8755525 GCF_000951035.1 Colobus angolensis palliatus | reverse complement strand
GAGTGCAGTGGCACGATCTCAGCTCACTGCGAGCTCCACCTCCAGGGTCCATGCCATTCTCCTGCCTCAGCCTCCAGAGTAGCTGGGACTACAGGCGCCCGCCACCACGTCCGGCTAATTTTTTGTGTTTTTAGTGGAGACGGGGCTTCACCGTGTTAGCCAGGATGGTCTCTATCTCCTGATCTCGTGATCCACCCGCCTCGGCCTCCCAAAGTGCTGGGATTACAGGCGTGAGCCACTGTGCCCGTCGACGGTATTATATTTCAAAATGCTTACTATCAGCCCTTTTCTGAAATCTAATTTATCTTTTTCCCACCGGCAGGTGGCCCCAGTACATTTCCATACTTTAGGACACCTGTGGGCTGATTGCAGGTCAGATTTGGTAGCAGGGGACAGAACAGAAGAAGGTAACTTTATTGGTATTTTTGCCCCTCCCTAAGACAGCCCTCCAGCAGCATAAGCACAGTCCCCTCCAGGGGTGAGGGCTGGGGTGGGAGAGCTGAGATATCTTGCCATTTCTAGGGAGGAACTGCTCTAAGTTTTCCTGATCTTTTCCTAAAATCCTTTTGTTCCTAACCCTTTTGAGGGAGGAGGGGAGCTTAGAGATAGGGTAAGGCCCGACAAATTCACATTTGCATTCATGGATTCATGTGTCATCCATTCATTTGGTTTTTTATTTATTTATTTATTTTTATTTATTTTTTTTGAGACAATCTCGCTCTGTCGCCTAGGCTGCAGTGCAGTGGTGTGATCTCGGCTCACTGCAGGCTCCACCTCCCGGGTTCACTCCTGCCCACTGCACTCCAGCCTGGGCCATGGAGCGAGACTCCATCTCAAAAAAAAAGGAGACAAGACTACAAATAAGACACAATCACATTAAGAACTGCAAAGTTAAAAGATAAGAGATTTGTCTGGCATCTTCCCAAGCCAGTGTGGAATATTTTATTGTCAGCAGATCTGGTTTGTACTATGTTACATAAGTTTTGACAACCTTAATCTGGAAACTATAGCCTACACAATAAACATAATGTTGATCTATGCATTATTTTCTTTCCAAAGGGAGTTTAATTAATGATTTTGTTCCCTGTAAAAACAGTCTGTATTCTCTTGTAGGACAGTGGTTCACTGAGGTTTAAATCCTCCTCAATCAATGCTCCTGCCTGGGCCTCCCTCGGTAATCCCATAATGCTGAGATTATGGGTGTGAGCTATCACCCCCAGCCATGAGTTATTTTATTTTATTTTATTTTTATTTTATCTTATTTATTTTACTTTATTTTATTTTTTTGAGACGGAGTCTCGTTCTGTTACCCAGGCTGGAGTGCAGTGGCGCGATCTCGGCTCACTGCAAGCTCAGCCTTCCAGATTCACGCCATTCTCCCACCTCAGCCTCCCGAGTAGCTGGGACTACAGGCACCCGCCACCACGCTGGGCTAATTTTGGTTTTGTATTTTTAGTGGAAACGGGGTTTCACCGTGTTAACCAGGATGGTCTCGATCTCCTGATCTCGTGATTCACCTGCCTTGGCCTCCCAAAGTGCTAGGATTACAGGAGTGAATCACCATGCCCAGCCGTAGTCTTTTCTTTCAAAGGAAAAGCTCCTTTAGAGCAAGGCCTAATCTCCAGCACCAGCTAGGGAAGCAAAAGAGCAGAAGCTTAAATTCCTCAAGCTCCAAGCTCATTTACGGGCTATGTGATTATGGGCATTTGTGCAAGACTCAACAACCTCATTTTCCAGGCTTTAAAATGGCAAAGTACTCTGTACTTCTACTTCTAAAGGCCACTGTGGGACTCAAACTAAATAATGTAGGTGTAAGGCCTTTAAAAATCATCAAGTGTGGTTCTTTATATAAGGTTGCCAGGTAGAATATAGATTAACTAGTGTGAACTCCCCAAATCTGAGACAGGTCTCAGTTAATTTTGAAAGTTTATTTTGCCAAGGTTGAGGATGTGCACCTGTGACACAACCTCAGGAGGTCTTTATTTATTTATTTTTTTTGAGATGGAGTCTTGCTCTGCTGCCCAAGCTGGAGTGCGGTGGCATGATCTTGGCTCACTGCAACCTTCGCTTCTCGGGAGAAGCTGGGATTGCAGGTGTGCCCCACCAGCTAATTTTTTTGAAACAGAATCTCACTTTGTCCCCTAGGCTGGAATGCAATGGCATGATCTTGGCTCACTGCAACCTCCACCTCCAGGGTTCAAGTGATTCTCCTGCCTCAGCCTCCTGAGCAACTGGGATTACAGGTGCATGCAACCATGCCTGGCTAATTTTTGTATTTTTAGTAGAGATGGAGTTTCACCATGTTGGCCTGGGTGGTTTGGAATTCCTGACCTCAAGTAATCTGCCCACTTCGGCCTCCCAGTGTGCTGGGATGACACGCATGAGCCACTGCAGTCAGCCTCAGGAGGTTCTTGAGTATATGTGCCCAAGGTGATCAGAGCACAGCTTGCTTTTTATACATTCTAGGGAGATGTGAGCCATCAATCAACATATGCGACACGAACATTGGTTCAGTCTGGAAAGGCGGGACAACTTGAAGCAAAAAAGGGAAGATTCCAAGCAGGGAGGAGTTTTCCAAGTCATAGGTAGTTAACAGACAAATGGTTGCATTCTTTTGAGTTTCTGATTAGCATCTCCAAAGGAGGCAATCAGATATGCGTTTATCTCAGTGACCGGAGGGGTGACTTTGAATAGAATGGGAGACGGGTTGGCCCTAAGGAGTTTCCAGCTTGACTTTCCCCTTTAGTTTAGTAATTTACAGGTCGCAAGATTTATTTTCCTTTAACACTATATACATGTATTTTTTTTTTTTTGAGACGGAGTCTTGCTGTGTTGCCTAGGCTGGAGTGCAGCGGCGTGATCTTGGTTCACTGCAACCTCCGCCTCCAGGGTTCAAGTGATTCTGGTGCCTCAGCCTCCTGAGTAGCTGGGATTACAGCATACTTCACCACGAAGACCGGCTAAGTTTTGATTTATTTTTAGTAGAGATGGGGTTCCACCATGTGGGCCAGGCTGGTCTCGAACTCCTGACCTCAAGTGTTCCTTCCACCTTGGCTTCCAAAAGTGCTGGGATTACAGGCATGAGCCACTGTGCAAGGCCAACACACTAGTTATATTTTAATTTCAGATAAACAATGAATAAATTTTAAGTATATCTCATATTTGGAATATATTTATACTAAATACTGATTATTTAGCTGAAATTCAAATTTAACTTGGCATCCTGATTTTTTTTAATTTTTAAATTTAAAATTTATTTTGTAGCAATGGAGGTCTCACTATGTTGCCCAGGCTGGTCTAGAACTCCTGGCTCCAAGCCATCCTCCTGCCTCAGCCTCCCAAAGGGCTGGGATTACAGATGTGAGCCAGGGTCGCCTGCCATTCTATATCTTTATTTGCTAAGTTTGACAACCCTATTCTAATGTCATATAACAACAGCAATGAAAACAATAGCAAACACATATCTAATAGGTTTTGTTTTGTTTTGAGTCTTGCTCTGTCGCCAGGCTGGAGTGCAGTGGCGCGATCTCGGCTCACTGCAACCTCTGCATTCCAGGTTCAAACGATTCTCCTGCCTCAGCCTCCTGAGTAGCTGGGACTGAGTAGGTGTGTGCCAGCAGGCCCAGCTAATTTTTTGTGTTTTTAAAAGAGACAGGGTTTCACCGTGTTCGCCAGGATGGTCTCAATCTCCTGACTTCGTGATCTGCCCACCTTGGCCTCCCAAAGTGCTGGGATTACAGGCATGAGCCACCACGCCCAGCCTATATCTAGCAGTTATTAAATGAAGTGAATATCCTTTGAGTTTTGCATCCATTAACCCCTTTAATATTTATAAGGAAGGTGTTTTTGTGTGCAGCTTTTTGTTTGCTTTTCGTTTTTGGCTTTATTTCTTTTCTTTTTTGTGTGTGTGTGAGATGGAGTCTTGCTCTGTCATACAGTCTGGAGTGCAGTCGCGTTATCTTGCTTCACTGCAACCTTCGTCTCTCAGGTTCAAGCGATTCTCCCACCTCAGCCTCCTGAGTAGCTGGGACTGCAGACACACACCACCATGTCTGGCTCATTTTTGTATTTTTGGTAGAGACAGGGTTTCACCATGTTGGCCAGACTGATCTTGAACTCCTGACCTCAAGTGATCCGACTGAAACCACCTTTGCAAAATTATGACTGAAACAGAGAGAGATCTGACTTAACTGACTTTATCTTGCTTCTAACCTCCAAGCTGTCCTTGTTCATTCCTGGGTGTAGGCTGAACTAACTTTGGGAGGAACTTAGTTTATAGTTTAAACAAAGATCATAACAGCCCTTTCCCAAAGCAGACCTCCTTCTTGGCTGGGAACTCAATTGCCTTTGTAGGACTAACATTAGCCACAAGATTAGAGATTACGGTTTAGGGGTCATGCAGCTGGAGGCTACAAGATTCTGACCCTCCCTAAACTTCTCCTAAGATCAGTGCCCAGCACTCTGAGAGGCCCAGGTGGGCTGATCACCAGAGGTCAGGACTTTGAGACCAGCCTGGCCAACATGGCGCAACCCCGTCTCCACTAAAAATACAAAAAAATTAGCCTGGCATGGTGGCGGGTGCTTATAATCCCAGCTGCTCCCAGGAAAGAGATCAATAAATTGGCTCATCTGATCCTGTGGCCCCCACCCAGGAACTGACTCAGTGCAAGAAGACAGCTCCGATTTCTTAGGATTTCATCTCTGACCAACGAATCAGCACTCCTGGCTCACTGGCTTCCCCCCACCCACCAGGTTATCCTTAAAAACTCTGCTCCCCGAATGCTCCAGGAGACTGATTTGAGTAATAATAAAACTCTGGTCTCCTGGACAGCCGGCTCTGCATGAATTATTCTTTCTCTATTGCAATTCCCATCTTGATGAATTGGGTCTGTCTAGGCAGCAGGCAAGGTGAATTCCTTGGGCGGTTACACGAACAGCTGGGCCTTCCAAAGCGCTGGGATTTCAGGTGTGAGCCACCACACCCGGCATGTTTTTGGCTTTATTTCATCAACAAGGAAACTGAGGTGGTAATTTGCCCAATGCCACACAGCCAGTATGTACAGGAACAAAAGTGCCCATGTGACTCCTATATAGCTCAGATTTTCTGCGCAGTTATGATTTTAAGTATTCTGTTATCCTGACTAGTTCTACTCAACACTCCTTGCCAAGCCATGCAACATTTTGTTCTAATGAGTATGATCACCACACTCAGAAAATGACTATAGTTTTGGCCAGGCGTGTTGGCTCACGCCTGTAATCCCAGCACTTTGGGAGGCCAAGGCGGGCAGATCACAAGGTCAGGACATTGAGACCACCCTGGCTAACACGGTGAAATTCTGTCTCTACTAAAAATACAAAAAATTAGCCGGGCGTGGTGGTGGGCGCCTGTAGTACCAGCTACTCCGGAGGCTGAGGCAGGAGAATGGCATGAACCCTGGAGGCGGAGCTTGCAGTGAGCCGAGATCACACCACTGCACTACACCCTGGGCGACAGAGCCAGACTCTTGTCTCAAAAAAAAAAAAAGAAAGAAAGAAAATGACTATAGTGTCATGTAAAGTTGTGAAGGAGATACCCACCACCGCCTCTTGTTATTCCTGCTTTCTCTACCAAGTGTCCCTGCTGAAAAATCAACTGACAAAGGCAGATTAATAGAGAAAATGCATACACATTTATTAACATGCACCGGGTATGGGTGGGGCGAATCACACAGTAATTACCCAATATCCCAGTAGTTGTATAGCCTTATTTCAGAGAGGAGGGAGAGATCAGAAACACAGCAGTTGGAATGAATGGATAAGGGAACATAGATTAACTTGTAAATGGTTCTCTTTGGAAACTGAATGAGCCTGAAAGACAGACATTGTCTTGTAAAAGAATCTGTTCCAATGTGATTACATTCTTGGTCTTCCTTCCTGCAAAAGATCCAAAGATAATAGACAGGGGGAGGAAAAACAATTGCTCTTGGAGGGTCCTTGGGTCTTTATGTAGATTGGGGAAGTCTCTTCTGACCCTGTTGATCTCTAGGGCATATTTATTTCAAAACACTCATTATACCAGGGAGTCATATTTTGGGGTGAAGTTCCCTGTGTTCCTTTACTGGCTTTAACCCCAGTCAGTGGAGATGGATGAGGCAAAGATCTTTCTGCTCCTACTGGAGTCCTTCCCAGCATACAGGCATCCCCCTCTGGACTTTGGCATCTGAGAAGGCATTAGTAATCGGAGAAAGTTCTGGGTCCCTTCACATCACACCAAGGCCTACATATCACACTCCGCCTACAATTTAGAACCTAGGCCAGGCATGGTGGCTCAAGGCTATAATCCTAGCACTTTGGGAGGCCAAGGCGTGGGAAGGGAAGGAGGGGATAAGACCAGCCTGGTTTCTATTAAAAACAAACAAAAACACGGGCCAGGCATGGTAGTTCATGCCTGTAATCCCAGCACTTTGGGAGGAGGAGGTGGACTAATCACTTGAGGTCAGGAGTTCGAGACCATCTTTACCAACGTAGTGAAACCCCATCTCTACTAAAAATACAAAAATTAGCTGGGCATGGTGGTGGGCTCCTGTAGTCCCAGCTACTCGGGAGGCTGAGGCAGGAGAACTGCTTGAACCCAGGAGGCAAATGTTGCAGTGAGCTGGTATCACACCACTGCACTCCAGCCTGGGCGACAGAGCGAGATTCCATCCCACAAACACACACAAACACATACACAAACATGACAACAGCAACAAAAAACACCTGGCTATGTAGTGCTGGCACAGTAGGGTCCCTAATAAACAGTTTGGTAGGAAATAAATGCATGAATTGTCCTTTTGCTGCATGTTTACCCCGGCACACTAAAGGAGAGATGGCTTTTGTTTATTTTGTTTCCTTTTTTTTTGAGACGGAGTCTTGCTCTGTCACCCAGGCTGGAGTGCAGTGGCCGGATCTCAGCTCACTGCAAGCTCCGCCTCCCAGGTTTACGCCATTCTCCTGCCTCAGCCTCCCGAGTAGCTGGGACTACAGGCGCCCGCCACCTCGCCCGGCTAGTTTTTTTTATTTTTTTAGTAGAGACGGGGTTTCACCGTGTTAGCCAGGATGGTCTCGATCTCCTGACCTCGTGATCCGCCCGTCTCGGCCTCCCAAAGTGCTGGGATTACAGGCTTGAGCCACCGCACCCGGCCTGTTTCCTTTTAATATAACACGTTGTTACTTTTGTTTGGTATGGATGGTGAGCCAAGGCATAGTATTGCTGGGTAATTTTGATAACATCAGAGATTGAGCACCTACTATATGCCAGACACTATTCTAGTCACTTGGGATACATCTCTGCAAAGATCCCAGTCCTCCGAGAGGCTGTAGTCCTAGAACTTTGGGAGGCCAAGACGAGAGGATTGCTTGAGCCCAGGAGTTTGAGACCAGCTAGGACATCATGGCGAAACCCTGTCTCTACCAAAATTACAAAAATTGGCTGGACATAGGGGTGTGTACCTGTGGTCTCAGCTACACGGAAGACTGAGGCAGGAGGATCGCTTGAGCCCAAGAGGTGGGGGGATTGCAGTGAGCCAAGATTGCACCACTGCATTTAATCCTGAACGACAGAGCAAGACCCTGTCTCAAAACAAACAAAAACTCTGGCAGATTAATTGGTGAAAAGGCATACAAAGTTATTAATGCGCAGAGGGAGAATAAGAGAGTGATGATCCCAGCCCCTCAATGGGGAAGGGAAGGTTATATTCCATCTTGATGTTACTGAAAGAATGGGGAACGGCCGGGCGTGGTGGCTCAAGCCTGTAATCCCAGCACTTTGGGAGGCCGAGACGGGCGGATCACGAGGTCAGGAGATCGAGACCATCCTGGCTAATAAGGTGAAACCCCGTCTCTACTAAAAAATACAAAAAAAAAACTAGCTGGGCGAGGTGGCGGGCGCCTGTAGTCCCAGCTACTCAGGAGGCTGAGGCAGGAGAATGGCGCAAACCCGGGAGGCGGAGCTTGCAGTGAGCTGAGATCCGGCCACTGCACTCCAGCCTAGGCCACAGAGCGAGACTCCGTCTCAAAAAAAAAAAAAAAAAAGAATGGGGAACATACCCCAAAACAGGATATAAGGGTAAGTCATATGGTGGCCAGCAGTTACGGGATGGAGAGAAGCGGAAGCCTGGCTAGCCACAGTGGTCTGCTACACAGAAGGTAGCAGCCTTCAGAGACAAAATAGGTAGTAAATATTCCTTCAGGCTTTAAAAGTTGTCAGGCTCTCAGCTAATGTTTCCTACATCTGGGGAAGGGAGGGCTCCAAAGAAAGCATGGCTGTCTCAGGGCAGATTTTCTCTACAGATGCAAGTCTTTCCCATAAAAGACAGCTTTCCTTCTACTCTTGTATTTCTTTCCTTCTATTCTTGTATTTCCAACCCTTCTGAAGAGGTATATTCTTTTTCTTTTTCTTTTTTATTATGAAATAATAAAATATGTCAAATAAGTTTAATTAACTAATTTATTTATTTTTGAGATGGCGTCTCACTGTGTTGCCCAGGCTGGAGTGCAGTGGCGTGATCTCAGCTCACTGCAACCTCCGCCTCCCGGGTTCAAGAGATTATCCTGCCTCAGCCTCCTGAGCTGGGATTACAGACGCATGCCATCAAGCCCAGCTAATTTTTGTATTTTTAGTAGACACGGGGATTTTGCTATGTTGCCCAGGCTGGTGTCGAACTCCTGACTTCACACGATCCGCCCACCTCTGTATTTCAAAGTGCTGGGATTACAGGTATGAGCCACTATACCTGGCCAGAAGTATATATTTTGAGATGAAGTGAAATATTTTGGTTTCCTTCAAGGGGATTATTAGTTATCTTGCTGTGGTGTGGCCTTGGGAGATGCATTCTTTTCTGTTGTTTTTGCCACCTTCTTTGCTTTCCTGTGTTGGGCGCATTGTGGTCTGATGATCAATAGGCTGATTTTCACTTTCTCAAAGTAGAGACTACAGAAAAGTCGAACTTAAGGGCTTATGAAAAACTGCCTATGGAAGCTCAGAGTTTAATACGTTGCATCTGAGTGGACAGTAGGCCTTATGGGGAAAAATAATTAAATATGCTCTCAGGCCTGGAGTGGTAGCTCATGCCTATAATCCCAGCACTTGGGGAGGCCAAGGCAGGAGCATCACTTGAGCCCAGGTGCTGGAGACCAGCCTGGCCAATATACAGTGAGACCCCATCGCTAAACAAAATTAAAAGTTAAGTACACTTTACTTTTCATAGTTTTAGAAGTAATCCAGGCTGGGCGCGGTGGTTCACGTCTGTAATCCCAGCACTTTGAGAGGCCTAGGCGGGGGGTTTGGCGGGGATCATGAAGTCAAGAGATCGAGACCATCCTGGCCAACGTGGCGAAACCCTGCCTCTACTAAAAATACAAAAATTAGCTGGGTGTGGTGGCACGCATCTGTAGTCCTAGCTACTTGGGAGGCTGAGGCAGGAGAATCGCTTAAACTCGGGAGGCAGAGGTTGCAGTGAGCCGAGATTGCACTACTGCACTCCAGCCTGGTGACAGAGCGAGACTCGGTCTCGAGAAAACAAAATAAAACAAAAAAAAGAAGTAATCCTCAGAAGTTAGGATATTCCTTATTTCTCAGCCTTAAAATAGAAGGCTGTATTTACAAGAGACTTCTTTGGGGCCCTCCCTTCCCCAGATCTAGGAGATACTGAGAATCTGACAACTTTGAAAGTCTGAAGGAAACATTTACCACCTGTTGTGTCTCTGAAGGTTACTATCTGTATGGTAGCCTCTATTTGCCACAACATGGATAAACCTGCAGGACAATATGCTAAATGAAATAAGCCAGACACACAAGAACATTACTACATTATCTCACTTATATGTGAAGATGTGAAAAAGTTGAATACATGAGTAGAACAGTGGTTTACCAGGAGCGGAGTGGGGAATGGGGACATCTAGGTCAAAGGGGACAAAGCTGCAGCTGCATAGGATGAATAAGTCTAGATATCTAATGTACCACATTAAGACTATGATTATTGTTAATAGATAATGTTGTATTGTACACTGGAAAATCGCTAAGAGTAGAGCTTGGGTTTTTACCACAAACACATACACAAAATATTCATGTGAGGTGATATGCTAAATCTGCTTGACTGAGGTAATCACTTCACTATGTACGTGTATATTAAAACAATGTTTTACACCTTAAATATATACAGTTTTAAAGATGCATTTAAAAAACAGCTAGGATATTCCAGACATATTTTGTTACTCATTTTGTATTCACTGCAGTGTGAAAAGCGCAATGCAAAGGATTGTTGTTGTTTTGTTTGAGACAGAGTCTCGCTCTGTCGCCCAGGCAGGAGTGCAGTGGCGCAATCTCAGCTCACTACAAGCTCCACCTCCCGGGTTCACGCCATTCTCCTGCCTCAGCCTCCGGAGTAGCTGGGACTACAGGCGCCCGCCACCACGCCCGGCTAATATTTTTGTATTTTTTAGTAGAGACGGGGTTTCACTGCATTAGCCAGGATGGTCTCAATCTCCTGACCTCGTGATCCGTCCCCCTCCTTCTCAAAGTGTTTATATTACAGGCGTGAGCCGCCGCGCGCAGCCAATGCAAAGGTTTTTAAACAGACTCTCATCTAATTTTCACAGCCATCTCTGGAGTAGGTACTACTATGTATTATTATTATTATTTTGAGACGGAGTTTCACTCTGCCGCCCAAGCTGGAATGCAGTGTGGCGCGATCTCGGCTCACTGCAACCTTCGCCTCCGGGGTTCAAGGAATTCTCCTGCCTCAGCCTCTGAGTAACTGGGACTAGCCACTACACCCGGCTAATTTTTGTATTTTTAGTAAAGACGGGGGTTTCACCACGTTGGCCAGGCTGATCTCGAACTCATGACCTCAGGTGATCCACCCACATTGGCCTCCCAAAGTGCTGGGATTACAGGCGTGAGCCACCGCGCCTGGACTATTATTATTATTATTATTATTATTGTCATTTTTACAGAGGAGAAAGCAGGAGCACCAAGAGGTAGGATAATTTGCTGGAAGACACACATAGCATAGAAAGGGAAGCCGGGAGATAAGGGGAACAGAGCATTGCTCAGCCAAAATTCTTCAGAGCATTGCTCAGCCAAAATACTTGGCCAAGATCTCATCTCTGATACGAGGAATGATATAACCTTTATTGACTGTTTACCATGTACCAGGCACTAAGTTCAGTGATTTCTAAAGACATGTAATCCTCACAGCAACCATATGTGGGTCTGCTGTCATCCTTATTTGAGAGATACTGAAACTGAGGCTCAGAACAGGTACCTAGCTCAAATCTTACTAGAGAATTGGGAAAGTGTATATTCAAACCCAGGTCTTCCGACTGCGAGTTCCTAGTCCCCAGCCCCCGCTCCACTATATCAGCCTCTGCTAGGAAGCAAGCCGCTAACTGTGGACTTTCGTCGCTGGGGTTTCGAGCCCAGGACACACCTGTACAGAACCCCCGCTAGCCCCGCCCCTTTCCCAGAGGAGACGTCCCCTCCACCAATCAGCGGCGCCGTGGGCGGGCCGCGGGCGCGCACGCTCCGGGCCCGCAGCTGAAGTGGCGAGAGCGCTCAGAGACGCGACGCATAGCAGGCGGGGACGGAGCGGGTGCCTCAGTGTCCTTCCCCTCCCCTCTCCTGGCCTCGCCGTCCTCTCCCCGCAGCCGGACCGGAACTATGTGATCCCGGAAGTTCCGGGGCCTTTGCTGTGTGGGATAAACAGTAATGGCGGAGGCTGCAGCTCCCGGAACAACAGCCACAACATCAGGAGCAGGAGCGGCAGCGGCGGC
>NW_012115154.1:8737821-8743272 GCF_000951035.1 Colobus angolensis palliatus | reverse complement strand
CTGGGCCGCGGAGACCTCAGCGCTGTCCGCCAGGGCCTGGCGGTGCGCGATTGCTGCAGAGCCGCGGGACTGCACCGCCGCTTATCCTTCCCTGAGCGCTGCCTGAGCTGGCTGCGAGCGCATCGGGGAGAGGTGGGCTGGCTCCTCCCTTGCCGCTGGAAGCATGCCCCCGCCGCTGCCTCCGGCTCCCGGGGCTCAGGAGGTGGGCTCTTCCAGCCGGTCTCCTAGCGATCCTCTCCGGGCCTAGATACCCCGCCGAGGGCCCCAGCGAGCTTGCCTGGCTCCCGGCCCTCTTCTCCCTCCGTGCCATCCGTTTGTAACGTCTTTTCACGTCCCTCGGTCCCTCCGCCCCCCATCCTCCGCCCAACTGTGAGAAAAAGCTTTTGTATTTCTTCTTTGTATGTTTGTCGGGGTTGGCGGTGCTGAGCTTTGTCTTAGAAGCAGGCGTTCGGGGGCCAGGGTCGTCTTCTCCACCCGCGGTTTTTTGAGCTGCAGATTATTACCCTCCCCCAGCGCTGTGTTCCTCTTTTGAAATTTACGCATCTTCTGAAGGGAGTGAAAGGGCTCTTCGCTCCCGGAAGAGAGAGGTTTGGTTTTGGTTTGATATGCGAGACTTAAATATTGGAAAAATTAAGGGATGGCGGTTGTATGGATGTGTACGCTTGTAAAAAAAAACTACCTAGCTCTACGCAGAAGAGGGCATTTAATTGTGCGTTTTTTGTATTCCAGTTTTTAAATAGTGATCAGTAGCGACTGTAAGCTTTTCTTTTTCTATCAGTTGAATAAATCAGCTGAAATGCCGGTTTTCACCTAGCTGGTGTAATTTAAATGCAAGTATGTAAAAATGATTCCTAATAAGAACTTGTAGTATTAAGGGTGAAATTTGAAACCTTCCCAGTCTTTGATGTGAGACATTTATCCTGGCGACCTTCGAAGCTCTCTCAGTCTTTGATATGATACATTTGAGGTGTGAAGAATAAGCTTAATTATTTTACATAAGGGGATGTAGAAAGCAGAAACGCAATTTCACATGTCTTACTCATCGGTGGATTGTAAAAGTGGAATATTGCAAGGAAGGATGATTTTAAAGTTTCTACTCAAGAAGCAAATTATTTGAATATCTGTTTCCCTTTTACAATGCTACAGTTGATCTATATGTGCTAGTTACATCTTTTAAAAATTGAAGCCGGCCTGTCGCGGTGGCCAGGTCTGCGCGGGGGCTCACGCCTGTAATCCCAGCATTTGGGGAGGCTGAGGCGGATCGCCTGAGGTCAGGAGTTTGAGACCAGTCTGGCCAACATGGTGAAACCCTGTCTCTACTAAGAATATGAAAATTAGGCCAGGCACGGTGGCTCACACTTCTAATCCCAGCACTTTGGGAGGCCAAGGCAGGTAGATCACGAGGTGAGGAGTTCAAGACCAGGCTGGCCAAGATGGTGAAACCCCGTCTTTACCAAAAAGACAAAAAACATTAGCCGAGCGTGGTATCAGGCCCCTGTAATCTCAGCTACTCGGGAGGCCGAGGCAGGGGAGTTGCTTGAACCCAGGAGGCGGAGGTTGCGGTGAGCCAAGATCACACCACTTCACTCCAGCCTGGGTGAAAGTGAAACTGTGTCAAAAGAAAAAAAAGAAAGAAAAGAAAGAGCTTAGATTTACTAGTTTTTGGGGTTTTTTTGTATAGCTTTTGCTTGAGACTTTTTTTGTTGTTGTTGTGCAGATTACTTGATAGGTCTGGGATTTTAGTGTTTGACATTGTTTTCGGTTGTTCTAGGTACCAGCATGATCTCTTACTAAAAACCATTTTCTCCTTTAGATAGAGGAATGTCAACTATGATCTTTTTTTTTTTCTTTTTGAGACAGAGCTTCCCTCTGGTTGCCCAGGTTGGAGTGCAAAGGTGTGCTCTCAACTCACCACAACCCCTGCCTCCCAGGTTTAATTGATTCTCCTGCCTCAGTCTCTGGGATTACAGATGACTCAGTAGCTGGGATTACAGGCATGCACCACCACACCCGGCTAATTTTGTATTTTTAGTAGAGACGGGATTTCGCCATGTTGGCAAGGCTGGTCTTGAACTCCCGACCTCAGGTGATCTGCCCCCCCCCGCCTCCCAAAGTGCTGGAATTACAGACGTGAGCCACTGCACCCGGCCTAACTATGATCTTTATTGTACACTTTGAGCTTTCTGAGAAGAGCAGGGCCCTATTTTATCTGCAGGACTTTCTTTCCTCAGTTCCTAGCATAGAGCAGATACTCAGTAAATGCTTGAATGATGTTGATAAAGCCATACCTAGAATTACCCACTTTAACAGGAACTTTGTACGATTTCTCTTTCATTCAAAAAAAAAAAATTGTTAATTACTAAAGACAAAGTACTTAATAGAACACATGTGTGTCTTTCTTTTTTCCTTTCTTTCTTTGAGACAGAATCTCGCTCTGTTGCCCAGGCTGGAGTGCAGTGGCAAGATCTCGGCCCACTGTAACTTCTGCCTCCCGGGTTCAAGCGATTCTCCTGCCTCAGCCTTCTGAGTAGCTGGGATTATGCCCGGCCACATGTGTATCTTTCTGGAACTTAACCTTATTCAATCATTCAGTAAGTAAACATTGCACGCCAGCAATGGGAGACACAATATTAGGTGCTCAAGAGAGTGCAGATGTGTATACTGTATTATAAATAAACATTTTCAATATGTTTGCTAGGTAAACGTCCCCTAAAGAGAATCAGGTAGAGGTGTGGGTTAGTGTTTCTGCCTCTAGCACATCCCTCCTGTATCTAGGAATTTGACTAAAGCTGTTTTCTTCACTTAGGGTGTAATCCTCTTAAGTTAGTTTTGATTAGAATGTTTTTAATTGCTCGGAATCACCTGTATTTTCTTACTGGTTACATTTTTTCTGATGTTTCTCCTGAGGTTTTCGTTGTGTTTTATTTCTGCCACTTAAGTAAAACCTAAGAATACCTTTCCTCAGAAACTGTGTTATGCTGCCACCACCAGGCTGTTTTTCATCTCTTTTATTAGAGAAATACTAAGAAATAGAAATATGCTCATTGCATCTGCTACCTTGAGTTACCTTGAGTGTGTGCAGTTAGAACAGTTAATACTTAAAGAGAAGTTGTAATTCGAATTTAGACCCCGCTTCTGTAATGGTAGATGAGTGTTCTGATAGTTGAAATAATACACAAAAATCAAAGGTTGTTTTGATTTTTCAAAAAACTCTTTTCTTTATTTTTATTTTTTGAGATAGGGTTTTTCTCTGTCTCCCCTAGGCTGGAGTGCAATGGCAATGTCTTGGCTCATTGCATCCTCCACCTCCCAGGCTCAAGCAATCAAGCAATCCTCTCGCCTGAACCTCCCCAGTAGCTGGAATTACAGGCACACGCCACCACCCCTGGCTAATCTTTTTTGCATTTTTTGTAGAGACGGTTTCACCCTGTTGCCTAGGCTGGTCTTGAACTCCTAAGCTCAAGTGTGTTTCACCCGCCTCAGCCTCCCAAAGTGCTGGAATTACAGGTGTGAACCACCATGCTCAGCCTTGAAAGTTGTTCTTTTTTTTGGGACAGAGTCTCTCTCTGTAGCCGAAGCTGGAGTGCCGTGGCATGATCTCGGCTCACTACAACCTGTGCCTCCTGGGTTCAAGCAATTCTGGTGCCTCAGCCTCCCGAGGAGCTGGGATTACAGGTGCGTGCCATCACGCACGGCTAATTATTTGTATGTTTAGCCAAGACTGCGCCACTGCACTCCAGCCTGAGTGACAGAGCGAGACTTCATCTCAAAAAAAAGAAAGAAAGAAAGAAGGAAATCCTTCTAGAAATTCTTTATCTGAGTGCTGTGATGTCCGTAGTGAAATTTATTACTTGGAAACTACCTAGTGATTGTGAGAGGAAATAAGTAATAAATATTTAGATGGTATTAAAAAGGTTATGCAGCTGGGAAAGAAAAATTAATTTGCTATTGGTACCGTGATTCACCATCACATCTAGCTGTCTTCTACAGCCTTTTATTCCTTTTTTTTTTGAGACGGAGTCTCAGTGGCGCGATCTTGGCTCACTGCAACCTCTGGGCCCCCCACCCACCGCGGGTTCAAGCAGTTCTCCTGCCTCAGCCTCCTGAGTAGCTGGGACTACAGGTGCGTGCCACCATGCCTGGCTAATTTTTTGTTTTTTTTGTATTTTTAGTAGAGACAGGGTGTCACAGTGTTAGCCAGGATGGTCTCGATCTCCTGACCTCATGATCCACTTCCCTCAGCCTCCCAAAGTGCTGGGATTACAGGTGTGAGCCACCGTGCCTGGCCTAATTTTTGTATTTTTAGTAGATAGAGGGTTTCACCATGTTGGCCAGGCTGATTTTGAACACCTGACCTCTGGTGATCTACCCGCCTGAGCCTCCCAAAGTGTTGGGAATACAGGCGTGAGCCACCACCTAGGCTCTCCTACCTTTTTCTTTTTCTTCTCTCTCTGTCTTTTTTTAATCTAAGATGGAGTTTTGCTCCTGTTGCCCAGGCTAGAGTGCAGTGGTACAATATTGGCTCAGTGCAGTCTCAGCTCCCTGCAGCCACTGCCTTCTGGGTTCAAGTGATTCTCCTCTCTCAGCCTCCTGAGTAGCTGGGATTACAGGCTTGTGTCACCACGCTCAGCTAATTTTGTATTTTTAGTAGGAACGGGTTTCACCATGTTGGTCAGGCTGGTCTCAAACTCCCAACCTCAGGTGATCCACCTGCCTTGGCCTCCCAAAGTGCTGGGATTACAGGTGGGAGCCACTGCGCCCAGCCTTCTACGTTTATCTAACAAGTACATGTTATGTGCACAGATAGTAGGAGATAAAAGGGGGAATAAATTGGTCTTTACCCATCAGGAATTTATAATCTAGTTTGATAAACAGTGTACTCACTCATTAAAAGTTAAATATCAAAGTAAGAAATGTCACTGCAGATGAATTTATTAAATGCCATATCTATAATTTATAGAAATTCCTAAAGAGGTTGTTAAGATGCCTAGAGATACTGTGAGGGTGCTGTTTGGTTCTCTTGTACCCTTACAGGGTAACCTGGCAGTTTGTTTTCTATCTTGGCGGCCACTATGAGTTTTTTAAGAGGCACAGCAGTAGGGGGATTCTAGCAAATTTTGTCTTTATTACTGGACAGTGTCTCTCATGGAGTCAGAGTCTGCACGGTGGAAGGAACTTTAGAAATAATATATGGCCCAGGCTTTCACCGAAGACAAACTCAACTTGGGTAGTGACATTAAGGTGAATTTGGATGATGTTTTTTTTTTGGTGGTGTCATTTAAAAAGACACCTACTTTATATTCATTGATTTTTGTTTGGAGGAGAAATCCTTTGACGTAGACTATCTTTTTTTTTCTTTTTCTTTTTCTTCTTTTTTTTTTTGAGACGGAGTCTCGCTCTGTCGCCCGGGCTGGAGTGCAGTGGCCGGACCTCAGCTCACTGCAAGCTCCG
>NW_012115154.1:8735067-8736006 GCF_000951035.1 Colobus angolensis palliatus | reverse complement strand
TTCAGAAATGTCTAGGTGTGTTATCTATGGATGTTAAACAAGTAACCCTCAAATTTAATTTTTTGTAGAGATGGGGGTCTTGCTATGTTGCGTAGGCTGGTCTCAGATTCCTGGGCTCAATCTTCCTCCTGCCTTGGCCTCGGAAAAGTGTTGGGATTACAAGCATGAGCCACAGAACCTGACCCACCCCCAAACTGAGTAACTTAAAACAGTGAACATTTATTATCTCAGTTTCTGGGGTTGTGGATTCTGTGAGTGCCTTAGCTGGATAGTTCTAGCTCAGAGACTCTTAAGAGATGGCAGTCGAAATTTTAGCAAGGGTAGTAGTCATCTGAAGACTTGATGAGGACTCCAGGATATATATATATATATTTTTTTTTCTTTCTTTCTTTTTTTTGTGAGACAGAGTCTCGTTCCTCTGTCGCCCAGGCTGGAGTGCAGTGGCAAGATCTGGGCTCACTGCAACCTCCGCCTCCCAGATTCAAGCAATTCTCCTGCCTCAGTTTCCCGAGTAGATGGGATTACAGCTGTGTGCCACCATGCCTGGCTAATTTTTTTATATTTTTGGTAGCGACAGGGTTTGATCATGTTGGCCAGGCTAGTCTTGAACTCCTCACCTTGTGATCCACCCACCTTGGCCTCCCAAAGTGCTAGGACTACAGACCTGAGCCACCATGCCTGGCCCACATGGGCCTTTTCATAGGGATGCTTTAGTGTCCTTTCTGCTTAGCAGCTAGCTTTCCCCAGAGCAAACAATTTAACAGAGGAGACAAGGAGACAATGCCTTTTATGACCTAGTGTCAGGAGTCATGTAGTGTCACTTCCACTGATTCTGGACTGAGTAAGTCCAGCCCACATGTAAAGGGAGAGGATTGGGCTCCAACTTTTGAAGGGAGACATGTCAAGGAGTTTTGGACATAGTTTTTTTTTTTTTTTTTT
>NW_012115154.1:8719107-8733960 GCF_000951035.1 Colobus angolensis palliatus | reverse complement strand
CTCACTGCAACCTCCGACTCCCTGGTTCAAGCAATTCTCCTGCCTCAGCCTCCCGAGTAGCTGGGATTACAGGCATGCGCCACCACGCCCAGCTAATTTTTGCATTTTTAGTAGAGATAGGGTTTCACCATGTTGGCCAGGCTGGTCTCGAACTCCTAACCTCAGGTGATCCACCCGCCTTGGCCTCCCAAAGTGCTGGGATTACAGGCGTGAGCTACGGCGCCTGGCCTCTCCACTAGGCATGTCTTCTGCAGTTCCAATATAAAAGGCAGAAAAAGTAGTGAGAACTTTACCCTACAATGATGAATGGGGGAATGTTTGTGGTGGTACAGTCTCTGCAGGTATTGAGGCTAATTGTAGGGGAGCTGTGTTCCTTAAACTGGGTTCCAGTCTTTTGAGAGTTACTGCCAACTGTTACTGGGGCAGGAGGAGTTGAATATTGATGAGAGTGAAGAATCCAACCTCCCAAGCAGAGGGATGAGAATAGACTTTGAGATAGAATCAGAAGGCTATAGTTAATTAGCATTTGGTCCCTATTCCAGAAGTGCTCATCTGAATGGACTGTGTGGATAAGTGAATGGAAAAATTGAAGGTTAAATTGAAGAAATCTGTGCTAAGCCCTAGGCTTTGCATATTAACCAGCTTATTTTTCAGGCAACTTTGCCAGCCCCAAATAGTTTTGAGACCAGAAGAAATTAGGTAGGTTCCCTATTTTGGTAAGCCTCTGATGTTGAGGCAGATGCACATGGCTCAACTTCAAAGTTGAAAGGGACTGGGCACGGTGGCTCACACCTGTAATCCACGCACTTTGGGAGGCTGAGGCGGGTGGATCACCTGAGGTTAGGATTTCAAGACCAGCCTGGCCAACATGGTTAAACCCTGTCTCTACTAAAAGTACAAATATTAGCTGGGCATAGTGGCATGTGCCAGTAATCCCAGCTATTTGGGAGGCTGAGGTGGGAGAATCACTTGAACCCCGGAAGGTGGAGTTTGCAGTGAACCTAGATCGTGCCACTGTACTCCAGTCTGGGCAACAGAATGAGACTTCATCTTAAAAAAGGGCGGGGGGAAGGGGGGGCGGCTGGGCATGGTGGATCATGCCTTTAATCCCAGCACTTTGGGAGGCTGAGGCAGGTGGATCACCTGAGATCGGGAGTTCGAAACCAGCCTGACCAACATGCAAACCCTGTCTCTACCAAAAATACAAAATTACCCAGGCATGGTGGCGCATGCCTGTAATTCCAGCTACTCTGAAAGCTAAGGCAGGAGAATCACTTGAACCTGTGAGGCGGATGTTGTGGTGAGCCGAGATCGTGCCATTGCAGTCCAGCCTGGGCAACAAGAGGGAAACTCCGTATCAAAAAAAAAAAAAGTTGAAAGGAACCTTAATTGGTTTTCTGTTTGTTTCTTTCTTTGTTTCGAGATCTGGTCTTGCTCCCTTGCCCAGGTTAGAGTGCGATGGTGTGAACACGACTCACTGCAACCACCACCTTTGGCTAAGTTTTTTGTTTTGTTTGTAGAGACAGGGTCTCCCGATCTCATCCAGGTTGGTCTCAAACTCCTGGCCTCAACTGATCCTCCCACCTTTGCCTCCCAATATGCTGGGATCATAGAACCCACTGGGCTTCCTGACCTCTTAGTTTTCTTTTTAATAAGGATATAGCTGCCTCTTTCCTTTTTTTTTTTTTTTTTTGAGACAGAGTCTTGCTGTGTCGCCAGGCTGGAGTGCAGTGGTGTGATCTTAGCTCACTGCAGTCTCCTTTTCCTGGGTTCAAGCGATTCCCCAACCTCAGCCTCCTGAGTAGCTGGGACTACAGGTGCCCACCACCATGCCCAGCTGATTTTTTTGTATTTTAGTAAAGACAGGGTTTCACCATGCTGGCCAGGATGGTCTCAATCTCCTGACCTGGTGATCCACCTGCCTTGGCCTCCCAGAAGGCTGGGATTACAGGCATGAGCCACCACACCTGGCCACCTACTTCTTACTCTTAGTGTTGGGATCCTTTTATGTAACTTGCTCAATGCCCTGGGATTTCCCTCTTCATAGAGGGAGTAGATCATTGATAATGAAGGATAGCATCATAGCCACAACAGTTCAGAGGATTTTCTGCATCAGTGTTTTGTAATGATGGTGCTGTTGTTCAGTGAGGCCAGTTTTTTGTTGCTGTTTTGGGACTGTTCTTTGGGACTGTTTTGCATATTGCAGGTACCTAGTATTCTCCCAGAATGCCATTAGAACTCCCAGTCTTTGTTTCTGGACACCTGTCCGGAGCCATGAGGCCCGGAATTAGCCGACCTCTGTTGTTAATCTCCGTAAAGCGGAGAAAAGATGGCACATTTCCGGGTTCTTCATTGCAAACATTTCCCGCGCGCGCAAACTTTTCCCCGCCCAGGAAGATATGCAGCCCCCCCTCACCGCCCTGGCCCAACCTCTTCCCCTGCCAGCCTATATAAGGCATTGTACCGCCGCCATTAAATGAGACTTGATCAGGCTATTTGTCTTGTCTCCATTTCTCGTGCTTTCTTGTCCCCTCCATTCCCACTCCCCCTTCCAGGGTCCATGTCGGCTGTCCTGCAGGTCAGGACAGACACCCTCCAGGGAAAGGGGCGATATTGTCTTGGTTGACTTATTTCTTTTTTTTTAGACAGTCTCACTGTGTCGCCCAGACTAGAGTATAGTGATCTTTCTTTTTTTTTAAACAGTCTCGCTGTGTCGCCCAGACTAGAGTGTAGTGGCACAGTGTCACAACCTCCACCTTCCTCCTCAGCCTCCCAAGTAGATGGGATTACAGGCATGTGCCACCTCGCCTGGCTAAATTTTGTATTTTCCATAGAGATGGGGTTTCAGTATGTTGGCCAGGCTGGTCTCGAACTCCTGCCTTCAAGTGATCCGCCTGCCTTGGCCTCCCAAAGTGCTGGGGATTACAGGTGTGAACTACCGTGCCTGGGCTGGCTTGGCTGACTTCTTGTTTGGAGTTTTGACTTTTGGACCAACTGAAGAATCTGATACTTTAAAATACTAAAGGCCACAGAAGCAATGGGGTGGGAGTTGTAAACCAACCAGGGAAAGGGTTGTCTTCTCTCACAGAGACAGAAAAATTGATTAAACTTCCTTACACATTTATACTAGGCTGGGCAGGGCAGATCACTTGAACCCAGGAGACCAATTTAGGCAACATGGCAAAACCCCGTATTTACAAAATAAAAATTAGCTGCGTGTGGTGGTGTGTACCTGTAGTCCCGGTTACTGGGGAGGCTGAGTGAGGTGGGAGGATCACCGGAGCCCAGGGAGGTTGAGTGCAGTGAATTGTGATCATGCCACTGCACTCCAGTCTGGGTGACAGAGCGAGACCTTGTCTCAAAGAAAACGAGTTAGAAAGTGTGTAAAAATAATTTTTTTTTTGGAAATTATCTTTTAAACCAGAGAGTTGTTTTGTTTTGTTTGTTTGCCCACCACCATACCCAGCTAATTTTTGCATTTTTAGTAGAGATAGGGTTTCACCACATTGGCCAGGCTGGTCTCGAACTCCTGACCTCTGGTGAAAGTGCTGGGATTATAGGCGTGAGCCACCACACCCAGCCGACTGCTTACTTTTGAATTTTTTCTTAGATATGAACATAGCAAGCCATTGAAACAGGAAGAAGCAACTGCTACAGAGCTAACTACAAAGTCATCCCTTGCTGCTTCCTCAAGTCTCTCATCGATAGTTGGACCACTTGTTGAAATGAATACAGGCGAAGCTGAGTCAAGAAATTCAAACTTTGCAACTATAGGAGCAGGTTCAGAGGACTGGGTGAATGCTATTGAGTTTGTTCCTGGGCAACCCTACTGCGGCCGTAGTAAGTATTCTGAAGAAGAAAATAAGTGTTAGAGGGCTTGGATAGCAGTTCATCCATTTGCTTAGCTTTGACACCTTTCCCCTTTCTGATTCCATTCCTTTTTTAGTTTAATCTTAGTACAGTATTTTAATTTGGATTACCTAAGATTTACAGATAGAGTGAAGGAAACTTTGAATCCCAGTGAAATGAATTCAGAAAGTTTTGAAAAACTGAATCCTCTCTTTAATCAGTACTTTTTGAAATAAATTTCAGTTACCCAAGACGTAGATAAAGAAGCAGTGTTTTTTGTTTTGTTTTGTTTGGTTTTACAAGTCTAATCTTAGAAATACCAGCGTTAGAAAACATTCCTTTCTTTCAAGTGAAGAAATGAGTTCAGTAGACTGTTTTGGTATTTAATTGCAGTTTTATTTTCATTTTTTGAAGTTAGATTCTCAGTTCCCTTATAGTTCATGTATCTGCCTTATTGTTTGGACTTTTATCACCCTCTTACACATTTTCAGCTGCACCTTCCTGCACTGAAGCACCCCTGCAGGGCTCAGTGACCAAGGAAGAATCAGAGAAAGAGCAAACCGCCGTGGAGACAAAGAAGCAGCTGTGCCCCTATGCTGCAGTGGGAGAGTGCCGATACGGGGAGAACTGTGTGTATCTCCACGGAGATTCTTGTGACATGTGTGGGCTGCAGGTCCTGCATCCGATGGATGCTGCCCAGAGATCACAACATATCAAAGTAAGTCTTTAGGGAGTGTGTGTGTGTTATTAGGTGTGATAATCATTATTTGCCTTTTCACAGCATTGTGGGTTTATTTCAGAGAAACATTTGATGAATTGAATGGTTATCAGTGAGTAGGGAAGTTTTCCTTCCTTGGGTTTCTTGGATGCTTTATCAAGAAGCCCAGTGAACAAAATTAACTGGGCATGGAGGCGTGTGTCTGTAGTCCAGCCACTTGGGAAGCTGAGGCAAGAGGATCGCTTGAGCCCGGGAGGTTGAGGCAAAAGAAAAAAAGAGGTCATACTTCCAGAACTTCAGACTATGGACTTCTAACATTGTTTTCCTCTTTTAAAAAATAATGTTTCTGAGATTCAAGCTGAATATATTTAATCTTTTGAAAATGCACATTTCATTGGTTTTTAGAATATTTACAGAGATGTGCAACCATTGCCATTTTACAAATTTTAGGATACTTTGATCATCCTACACCCATTAGCAGTCACTCTTCGTTCCACCCTTCCTCCAGCTCTTGGCAATAGAATGTGCTTTGTCTCTGGATTGGCCTATTGTGGACATTTCATGTAAATGGAATCCTGTAATGTGGTCCTTTGTGACTGGCTTCTTTCACTTAACGTACTGCTTTCAAGGTTCTCTGTGTGGTTGTGTGTATCTGTTCTTAGTTTTGATGGCTGAATTATTGTCATTGTATGGCTAGACCACATTTGTTTTTCCATTCATGAGTTGATGGACACTTAGGTCATTTCCAGTTTTTGGCTATTATGAATAAGGCTGCTAGGAATATTGGTATATAGATTTTTTTGTGAAGATATGTTTTCAGTTCTCTTGGGTATATATACCTAGGAGTGGAATTGCTGGGTTACGTAGGAAGTGTATACTTTATGTTTTGAGAAACTGCCATACTTTTCCACAGTGGCTTTAGAATTTTACATTGCCAGCAGCAATGTATGGGAGCCAGGGTAGGTTCAGAAGACAGTGTATTACAAACTTTAAATTTATTGGAGCAAAGTTTGCTTCTAATCATTTCTGTCTCTTTTAAATTTCCATCTGTTTAAATTTGGTTGTAGAGGGTAAGGCATGTTATAAGGTAGACATAATTTGATCCGTATCTGTATGTTATAGCTATATATTGAAATAGTGGAACCTACCTCTGAATATATGAATGTTTTTCCTTTTAAAGATTTAGGAAAAGACATGTTTAGTGATGATGTGAGATTATGGATGACATTGCTTTTCTGTATTTTGTTTGTTTGTTTGTTTGAGACAGTCTTGCTTTGTCGCCCAGGCTGGAGTGTAGCAGCACAATCTCGGCTCACTGCAGCCTCCGCCTCCCTGGTTCAAGCCATTCTCCCGCCTCAGCCTCCGGAGTAGCTGGGACTACAGGCGTGCACCACCATGCCCAGCTAATTTTTGTATTTTTAGTAGAGACGGGGTTTCGCCATGTTGGCCAGGATGGTCTCGAACTCCTGACCTCGTGTGATCTACCCAACCTTGGACTTTTATAAGTTAAAATATGATGTCCACACAAAAATTGGTACATGAATGTTCTTGGCAGCATTATTTATAATAGCCCCAAAGTGGGCTAATCTAACCTAAGTGTGCATCAATCTATCAAGCTGAGTAGTTGAAAAATCTCGAAGATGTTTTTCTTTAAAGGCACAAGAGAGTTACGTGCCTGTCACCCTTATTTTCTGACAGGTTTTAACTAGGGTCTTAACCTCATGTAGAAACCAGAAATAACAAACAGTATGGAAAACTGTCGTTAATGTAGTTGAGCTCCAGGTTTGGGGCAGAGAAAATTGGGTAATTTTTCAGTTCCCAAAGTTGAGTCTTCATAGTGTGATTTTCTAGTATTGTTAAATACCACCGCAAAACAAACAAAAAACCAAAAAACACCACACCTGTGTTTACTAGTCAGCAAAGCTCATTTTCGTGTCAGCTTGGGAACATTGTTTCTTCAGTTGACTGTTTGGTTCTTTGAACTTGCATCATTAACTGTTGCTCAAGTTTTTCAGGATTCAATGACTCGATTCCACTTGTTCTCTCTCCACCTTCTCTAGTCGTGCATTGAGGCCCATGAGAAGGACATGGAGCTCTCATTTGCTGTGCAGCGCAGCAAGGACATGGTGTGTGGGATCTGCATGGAGGTGGTCTATGAGAAAGCCAACCCCAGCGAGCGCCGCTTTGGGATCCTCTCCAACTGCAACCACACCTACTGTCTCAAGTGCATTCGCAAGTGGAGGAGTGCTAAGCAATTTGAGAGCAAGATCATAAAGTGAGACTCCTCCCCAGTCTTCATTTGTGCTTTCTCTTTTGGGGAAGAATTTAGTAACTTGTGCCAACTTTCAACCAGATGGACCGCATTTAAATGCATGCATTTTATCTTGAAACTGGGATATTCTAATGGGGATTTCTTCTTTGTATTTCAGCTAGCTTCTAGGTTAGTTGGTCTGTCTATCTACTTTTATTTGAATGAGGAAACCTTGTGTATCAGTTAGTAGAATCTTCGTGCTTTTTCTGAGGAGATTGTGTTTAATGGATTATTAGCCAGTTTAGGCTCAGTGAACAAACTGATCTAGCTCTGAATGTATGTTTCCTGACGTTTTACATTTTCCACTTTCCTATTCCATTCATTAAGCTAGCCAATAATCCACCATCCTTTAAAGATTGTTCTCATAACTGAACAAAAACCACATAATCTAAACAGAGCAAAGCTACAAGAAATAAATTTATTTAAACGAAAGAAAAAGGAGTCTGTGTGAAATGTCTTCTTTTGTTTTTGTTTTCTACCTAAGTTATATTTAAAAAAAAAAGAACTGGCTAGCCATTGAGTTGGATTTATAAAGGAGGTTGTTTTGCTTGAAAGAAATGGTCAGTTGTGTGACAGTATGTGGAACCCTTTCAGGAAATGCCCACGTGCCTTTCAGTTAAGTCTTTAAGTCTGGAGGCGACACACCAGGGTGTGTCCTTGAAGAGTGGGCCTGTGAAAGGGGAATTTGCATTGCAGCCTGTTCATTGTTTCCCAGGTCCTGCCCAGAATGCCGGATCACATCTAACTTTGTCATTCCAAGTGAGTACTGGGTGGAGGAGAAAGAAGAGAAGCAGAAACTCATTCTGAAATACAAGGAGGCAATGAGGTATGAGCACTGCAGCCTTTTCTCAAGCGAAGAGCCCAACAAAGCTTGGGTTCACTTTGAAAAGAATGGTGCTGCATTATACACTCCTACCTCCTTCCTACCCTTCTTTGACTTCCCAGGAGAGTTTATTTTGTCACCCTGATAACACTTAACCCAGTACGTATCTTGCTATAACACAGTCCTTGGGGTCCATACCAAGGGACTGTGTTATAAAGAGGTCTCTATTGTTGACAAGGCCCCACGAGTGGGGTTCTGCGTTATTCTGAATCCATGTCTTAGCTGTCCTATGTTCTTGTGTGTTGGCTTTCTAGAAGATTTTCTCTCTATGGCATCTGCAGAGCTATTAACCAGCATAGACTTGAACAGAGTTACCAGTTTCTAGTTAGTGTTTCTTGCATTGGCACACACATGTTCATAAGAACACATCTTGGGGAGGGCTGTAAGCTGACATACTGGTTCTATCCCTACCTGTTTAAAGAAACCCCGGATGATAGTCAAATACAGACCTGAAATCCACTGTGAATAAGGGTTGCGATATTTTCCTTTCCAGCAACAAGGCGTGCAGGTATTTTGATGAAGGACGTGGGAGCTGCCCATTTGGAGGGAACTGTTTTTACAAGCATGCGTACCCTGATGGCCGTAGAGAGGAGCCACAGAGACAGAAAGTGGGAACATCAAGCAGATACCGGGTAACTCTCACTGTTTTCTTAAAAGAGGGGAAATTCCAAGGTATCAGTTGAGTCCTGCACATACTGGGGTAGGGGAAGGAAAAGGTTAACGCTCAGGTCTGGGAGCGAAAGTGTAGAGTATTAAAGGAGGAAACAAACCTCAGAAACCTGGGAGGGATAGGAAAGGAAAAAATGTGTGTTAAAAGTTCTAGCCTAAACGATTTCCATCAAGTAACCATAGGGGAGGAAGTGGTAAATGGAAACCCTAACTAAGAAGTCTGGTTCGTCATGCCCTCTGGTGTGCTGGACGTTTTGCCTTATAAACAACAGGATAGAAGATACTGCTCGACAGTGCCATCCCTATCATGGCCTTGTTTTTTACAGGCCCAACGAAGGAACCACTTCTGGGAACTCATTGAGGAAAGAGAGAACAGCAACCCCTTTGACAACGATGAAGAAGAGGTTGTCACCTTTGAGCTGGGCGAGATGTTGCTTATGCTTTTGGCTGCAGGTGGGGACGACGAACTAACAGACTCTGAAGATGAGTGGGACTTGTTTCATGATGAGCTGGAAGATTTTTATGACTTGGATCTATAGCAACCTTGCGTGGCGTGTGAACTGGTCTGCTGACCCCAGACAGCAGCTGTGCCCTGTGGTGGTGTGGCAGGGCCTGTGTTCTCTCCTAGGCAGGCCTCTCAACTCCAGGTGCTGTCCTAAGAATTTTTACCCAGGGCCTGTCTTCTCAACCCCTCGCCTTTCCCTGAGGAGTGTGTTGTTTTCCCTGTTGAAAAAAGTTACAAAAATAAATCTTAAAGTTAGTTTTTTGTAACACAAATTTAACTGTCAGACAGTTAGTGTAGGTGTGTTGCGTCATCTGTTTTCAACCAGATTGCGTTTATGGACTTTTCACACACTCATTTTGAGGACCCCAGGTTCAAAAGTAAAAGCAGTGGCCCTGCTTTGGGGTCCAAGAATAGGAGTGATGGGTGAAGGGACCTAAGCTGGCCAATAGCCCTCTGCCCCAGACATGGGATGTGGATCCTTGAGGTTTCTGGTGAAATCTGCACATCTGTGTTTTTTTATCTGTTCCCTACCACGTGCACTTGTTCTGTGGTTTTGGTCTCTTGTTTAATTGCACACAAGTAATACTACTGGGTAACCAGAATCAGGTGTGAGTGTGTTGAGATTTCTACTGTTTTGCATGATAGGAAAATTGAGAAAGAATACATAAAAAGATAGAGAGGCATAACATCAATGCAGAGTTGGAAGTTGACTCCCAAGGGCTGACATGGTGTGTGTGAGTGTGGGTGTGTGACAAGCTTCTCATCCCTGCATAGATGCAGTATTCTTAGCCTTAGTAGAAAAACTTGGTTTAGTGGTTTAAGCCTGTGTGACAGATAGATCTTAAAGGGCAAAGCAGTATATTGGTAGTTGTCAATATAGCAGTGCTAGCTCTGTCTATATAAATAGAGAAATGGGATTAGCCATAGAGGTTAAAACTACCTGGTTATCCCATATACTAATACACACTGGGTCTTGGATACACAGTTGTATTTAATGTTTTACGATCTAGCCTTTCCAGTACAGGCACTTTCTGAGAAACCTTTGTCCTCATTTGGGGCATTTTGTTGTCAGGTTTTTAGTGTTTGTTTTTGTGAGTATTTGCCTCATTCCACCCCTGAGCTTTCAGGTAGACAGATGTGGTTCAAAACTCTGTTCTAAGGTGTTTATTGTAGTGGAATAATGGATTTGCAGTGATAAGTCATACTTTGCCACCGAAGGGGAGGGCTTGGGAGAATCCCTGAGACTAGCTAAAGTTAAGTTGTTGGAAGAATTCCTTGACTGGAAATTTTGCCTTTGTGTTTTGTTGCTCTGTTTCCTGAAAGTAACTCGGGGATGCTCCTGGGTTGTCCATCTACTGCTTTGATTCCTTGGATCCCGCCCATTCTTTCACTTTAAGAAAAAACAAACAATTGTTGCAGAGGTCTCTGTATTTTGCAGCTGCCCTTTTGTAAGAAGCACTTTTCCCAAATAAAACAATTTAAAAAAAAAAGTTGGCTGTTCTGTGTAATGAGCTGTTTTGAAATGTGCCAATGTCAAAGAATAATGATGTTTTTCTTTCACTGACTCTTCGATTAGTCTCTTGTCAGGTAATCATGAGGATAGGTAATTTGAGAAATGTGTGAGAGAGAAAGGGGAACCTTACCTAGCTGGGGTCATCAAACAATTCTATACTTGAAAATGTTCAACATTAACACTGAGCCACCTCATCAGCAAAAGGCACCAGCAGTTTTCTGCCACCATGCACTGTGGTTGAACTTGCTTCGTGCCCTCAGATAACAGGGGAAAGTCACAACATAATTGTGTTTTGAAAGCTTACTGTTCTGCATCATTATTTTGTGAATTTTTAAGGCGTTTTCGTTATTGTGAATTTTTTGTGACAAAGAACCATTCTGCCATTCCCATGGAAGACCTTCAGGTGACCTTTTCTCCACACTTGTAAAAATAACTTCCTCGATTTTAATATTTATATTAAGAATTTATGGCCGAGCATAGTAGCTCATGCCTGTAATCCCAGCACTTTGGGAGGCTGAGGCAGGCCAATCATGAGGTCAGGAGTTCGAGACCAGCTTGGCCAACATGGTGAAACCCCATCTCTACTAAAAATACAAAAATTAGCTGGGTGTGGTGGTGCATGCCTGTAATCCCAGCAACTCAGGAGGCTGAGGCAGGAGAATCACTTGAACCTGGGAGGTGGAAGTTTCAGTGAGCCGAGATCGCACCACTGCACTTCAGCCTGGGCAATAGAGTGAGAGGGAAACTCCACTTCAAAAAAAAAAAAAAAAGAATTTATGCTATTGGGGCCAGGCGCCTGTAACCCCAGCACTTTGGGAGGTCAAGGTGGGCGGATCATGGGGTCAGGAGAGCGAGACCATCCTGGCTAACACGGCGAAACCCTGTCTCTACTAAAAATACAAAAAAATTAGCCGGGCATGGTGGTGGGCACCTGTAGTCCCAGCTTACAGGCTGGGAGGCTGAGGCAGGAGAATGGTGTGAGCCAAGATCACGCCACTGCACTCTAGCCTGGGCAAAAGAGCAAGACTCCGTCTCAAAAAAAAAAAAAAGAATTTATGCTACTGTAAAATGTTTAACCATCTAGGAATCATTTCTGAGTGTGCTTACTGTAGTCATGACAATAACTGGAGATCCACTGAGTAGTCTGTTTCTGTAAGCTTGCGGTACAGCAGGTCCCTGGGGGACTTAAGCCCACCCTCAGCTGTACTAATCAGGCTATTTGGGGGCCTGCAGAGGGGTGGGGAAGAAAGAGCCTGAGAGATGGGTTGGGAGTGCTGGAGCTAGGAGGTGGAGAGAGCCTTGAGCACTTCTGGAAAGTAGGAAGAAGCATCCTGTTTGCATATCTGAATCTGCAACAGGGAGAGAAGGGTATGGCAAGGTCCAGGGAGTGGCAATCAGTCACTTCTGGGGTGTAGAGAAGTGTATGTTTAGAGCAAGTTTTATATCTTGGAAAAGGCAGTGGAAGCTTCTGTACTAGTCGGAGTAATCTGGAATGCAGATTGCCCCCCTCGCTGGATCCTTTGAGAGTGAGTTCTCTTCTTCCCCCTAGTGTTAATTGCCTGTTGCAAAACAAGCTGAGGTGTAAGCATTGATGGATGGAATGTCTTACTTTTCTCATTTGCGTAAAACGACAATTTCAGCCTCTTCCCTGCCACTATACACAATAAATGACATCGCATCGTGCCAGTGATTTGGGAGGGAAGAGGCTTGGTATTGATAAAGGTAGTTGATAAAGGAGAAGAAAGAGGCTTCATATTGATAAAGGTAAGTATTGAAATGGTAGTCATAGTACTGGCAACAGATTTCCAATCCTGCTTTGTGGGTTCGTGGTTCAGTTGCAAGGCCCAGCTGACTTTCCTAGGCTGAAATGTGAGCAGAAGTGTCGTTTCTGGATGAAAATTTAAGAGCCCACAATGTGATCCTCTTTCCATGGCAACTAGTAAATTGTGAGAAGGTGACTGTTCAACCAGCCTGGGTCACCATGCTGGTACACTTAACTGGAACACTCAGTTAATCCGTGAGGGACATGGAATGTGAGCAACTGATAAACCTTTGGGGTGAGAAGCCACTGAGCCAAACAGCCTGTCCTGTCTTGAAATCTTGTTTAAACTGTCATTGTATAAGGAAAATTAAGCAAAAGACTTTTTTTTTTTTTGAGACGGAGTCTCACTGTCACCAGGCTTGAGTGCAGTGGCACGATCTTAGATCACTGCAACCTCTACCTCCTGGATTCAAGCGATTCTCCTGCCTCAGCCTCTTGAGTAGCTAGGCTACAAATGTGCGCCACCACGCCTAACGACTTTTTTTGTATTTTTAGTAGAGATGGGGTTTCACCAGTTGGCCAGGATGGTCTCCATCTCCTGACCTCATGATCTGCCTGCCTTGGCCTCCCAAAGTGCTGTGATTACAGGCATAAGCCACCTCGCCCAGCTGAGAAATAATTTTTAAAAACAGTAAGTCCTGTTACGTACTTGTTCATCTGAAGTGGTTAATGCAAACTCACTCTCACGCAGTGGCTGTGTTTTATTACTTTTCAATGTCCAGGGCTTATTTTGCAAACCTTTAAACAAGTTTACATTGTTGATAAAGGAAGTGCTCTGTCGAAAATTGTCTTAAGACACCGCTTATTTCTTTGTATTGAATGACAGGAAGAGATCTGTTGCTGGTAATAGAATATGCCTCAGATCCTACTTCCCCAGAACTGTCCTGGGCTCTTTGTTCAGTTCGCTAGGTCTTTATCTCAGCCCTCTCATCAGTGTATAGAAGAAATAACACCACACAGTACCTGAGCAAATAAAAGCATTTTTAGGTTCTAGTGATATGCTTCGCGCGAGTGTGTGTGTGTGTGTGTGTGTGTGTGTGTGTGTGTGTTTGAGACGGAGTCTCGCTCCATCACCCCAGCTGGAGTGCAGTGGCGCAGTTTCGGCTCACTGCAGCCTCTGCCTCCTGGGTTCAAGCGATTCTCCTGCCTTAGCCTCCTAAGTAGCTGGGACTACAGGTATGTGCCATCATGCCCAGCTAATTTTTGCATTTTTAGTAGAGATGGGGTTTTGCCATGTTTTTTGTTTGTTTTCTGAGACAGAGTCTTGCTCTGTCACCCAGGCTGGAGTGCAATGGCACAATCTCGGCTCACTGCAACCTCTGCCTCCTGGGTTCAAGCTATTCTGCCTCAGCTTCTCAAGTAGCTCAGATTATAGGCGCCAGCCACCATGCCTGGCTAATATTTGTATTTGTAGTAGAGGCAGGATTTTGCCATGTTGGCCAGGCAGGTCTGACCTCAGGTGATTTGCCTCCCAAAGTGCTGAGACTACAGGCACCACGCCTGTCCTAAAACACTTAATGGTTGACCTCTTTAGCAGAATGAAGGTATCCACATATTTTACAGATAATTTGAGTCCTTGTGCATACAGGCACTGTACTAGTGCTAGAGATGCTGTGAGCAGAGCAAAGTTTGCAGAACAAGTGCTCATCAAACTAGCCCATGTGGTCCCTTCCACTTCCCAGGCCCTTTGCAGTTTGGTTGGTGCTGCATGACTAACTCACATCATATGCCGTGTGCCCTCCTTGTCATCGCCCCTGTTTCATGGAGGTATTGGAAGCCATGTGTTACAGTGGCAGAGTCAGAAGACAGGAGGGATCCTGGATCTCTGTGTCATGGATAGAGGGAGAGCTCGTTTGTTTTGTTTTGCCAGTAGCCTAATATGAAATATCCTAATAAGGCAGTTGTGGCCCTTCATAAAACTGGTGACTGCTTTCGATAGGGGGCCTGGGCTAGTCTGGCCATGGAACACTCATTTGAATTGAGATCTGAATGGGAGAAAAGGCACCCTGCAGACAGAAGACATCCCGTGTTAAAGCCTGAGGCAGGCAAAGGCAAGACAACGGCTTTTCCTGGACGTCACCATTAAGGACACTCAGTGGCCTACAGGGCACATTCAACTTCTGTGTTAGGTATAACTTTTACTTTCAGAAAAGTACATACGTGCAAGTCAGTAACATAACAATGTCAGTAACATTTACAGGAATAATGTTGGATTGCCTTAAAATATCAAAAACATTCTTCTACAATTTAATGCATTAATAAACTGCAACACACTCACCTGATCATGATCTGCTGCAATTGGAACGAGTCTCCAGAGCAGGGCTTCTCAGCCTTTAATGTGCAAATGAATGAGAGGAGGGGGTTCTTGTTAAAACGCAGATTCTGATTCAGTGGGTCTGGAATAGGCACAAGACACTTTTATTTTTTGAAACTGGGTTACTCTGTTACCCAGGCTGGAGTGTAGTGGCACTCTCTTGGCTCACTGCAACCTCCACTTCCCGGGTTCAAGCGATTCTCCTGTCTCAGCCTCCCAAGTACCTGAGACTACAGGTGTGCATCACCACACCCAGCTAATTTTTGTAT
>NW_012115154.1:8712476-8713341 GCF_000951035.1 Colobus angolensis palliatus | reverse complement strand
AGACTATCCTGGATATCACGGTGAAATCCCATCTCTACTAAAAATACAAAAAATTAGCCGGGTGAGGTGGCGGGCGCCTGTATTACCAGCTACTTAGGAGGCTGAGGCAGGAGAACGGTGTGAACCCGGGAGTGAGTCAAGATCGCACCACTGCACTCCAACCTGGGTGACAGAGCCAGACTCCATCTCAAAAAAAAAAAATTTATCTTTTGATAAGCAAATGCAACATCTATCAGGTGAAGAGCAACCTCTGGATGATTCTGCAGAATTATTCCAAATTATTGTGCTCCTTATTACTTTTAGCATGCTTGGTGATTCCAGGGATTTTTTTTTTTTTTTTTTGAGATAGGGTCTCACAGTGTCACCTAGGCTGGAGTACAGTGTCACCTAGGCTGGAGTGCAGTGGCACGATCACAGATCACAGCTCACTGCAGCCTGACCTCCTGGGGTCAAGCGATCTTCCCACCTGAGCCTCCCAAGTAGCTGTGAACACAGGCATATGCCACCACACGTGGCTAATTTCTTTTCATTTTTTTTTGTAGCAGCAGGGCCTCACTATGTTGCCCTGGCTGGTCCCAACTCCTGGCTTCAAGCCATCCTCCTACCTTAGCTTCCCCAAGTGCTGGCATTACAAGCATGAGCCACTGTGTCTGGGCTGGCAAATATTTTTGAGCACAAATTAAACAATGTACAGTGAAGAATAAACACAAAACAAACTGTAGGATGGATGTCAAGACCATTTTTGAAGCTAGCAATATCCTGCTGAGGTAAACCAGCGAAGTGCCTCTTGTGGGCATTTGCATATGTTCATTTAGTGATTGATCACAGCTCTTGAACCGGTTCCATTACTGATGTACTTAAAAAA
>NW_012115154.1:8706048-8707737 GCF_000951035.1 Colobus angolensis palliatus | reverse complement strand
CTGGAGTGCAATAGCCCAATCTCAGTTCACCACACTCCCGGGTTTAAGCAATTCTCCTGCCTCAGCCTCCCGAGTAGCTAGAATTACAGGCGTGAGCCACTGCACCCAGCCAGCTATTGTTTTTTTTTTTGAGACGGAGTTTCGCTCTTGTTCCCCAGGCTGGAGTGCAATAGCCCGATCTCAGTTCACCACACTCCCGGGTTTAAGCAATTCTCCTGCCTCAGCCTCCCGAGTAGCTGGGATTAGAGGCATGCACCACTATGCCCAGCTAATTTTGTATTTTTAGCAGAGATGGGGTTTCTCCACGTTGGTCAGGCTGGCTTCGAACCCCCGACCTGAGGTGATCCGCCCGCCTCAGCCTCCCAAGGTGCTGGGATTACAGGAATGAGCCACCCGCCCAGCCTGGATATTGATATTTGAAAATGAAAAACTGAAGCAGATTCTATTATTACTATCATTATTATTTTGAGACAGAGTCTTGCTCTGTTGCCCAGGCTGGAGTGCAGTGGTGCAATCTTGGCTCACTGCAACCTCCACCTCCCGGGTTCAAGTGATGCTCCTGCCTCAGCCTCCTGAGTTGGGACTGCAGGCGCCCGCCACCAAACCTGGCTACTTTTTTTGTTTGTTTTTGAGATGGAGTCTTGCTCTGTTGCCCAGGCTAGAGGGCAGTGGTGCGATCTTGACCCAGTACAACCTCTGCCTCCTGGGGTCAAGCGATTCTCCTGCCTCAGACTCCTGAGTAGCTGGGATTACAGGCACTGGCTACCGCGCCCGGCTAATTTTTGTATTTTTAGTAGAAAAGGAGTTTCACCATCTTGGCCAGGCTGGTCTCGAATTCCTGATCTCGTGATCCACCCACCTTGGCCTACCCAGAGTGCTGGGATTACAGGCGTGAGCCACCGAGCCCGGCCAAACAGATTCTGTTACTGCCTTTGATGATAATGAATCCTCAGAAACTCGTCTCAATGACCTGGAGTTTTGCTAACCACCTGCAGGGGGCGCTGATCTGTGCTTGCCTTACTGCATCCTTCCCCACCCCTGTTTGCCTTCCAGTGTCTGTTCCAACCCTTGGACTCGGATGATAGGGTGGAGCTTAGCCTGATTTGCCCTGGCTCACCCAAATAACCTTGCACTGAGTGAACTGGAGTTTCCTCATGATCTAAGAGAGTGTACACAGGCCGGGCCTAGCACATTTCAGGCACAGCTTGCCCCTGATTCTCCTACAGTTAGATGGATTTGGGCTACTCCACCCATCCATCTAGACCTTCTCCACCCCACCTACTCCTTCCTATTTAGCTTATTTTACAGAGAGCTGCACAACTTTACTTTGGAAGACATTGAAATACATGCATGAGAGTATATCTTGGAGTGGATACGTTTCTCTCTCTCGCTCTCTCTTGTGTGTGTGTGTGTGTGTGTGTGTGTGCTGAGAATGATGAGGGGTTAATATGATGGAGCCCAAATCTGATGCTGGCCATTATCTGAGAGGGAGTTCAGCATAATTTTTTTTTTTTCTTTTTTGAGACAGAGTCTCGCTCTGTTGCCCTGGCTGGAGTGCAGTGGCCGGATCTCAGCTCACTGCAAGCCCCGCCTCCTGGGTTTGCGCCATTCTCCTGCCTCAGCCTCCCGAGCAGCAGGGACTACAGGTGCCCGCCACGTCGCTCGGCTAGTTTTTTGTATTTTTTAGTA
>NW_012115154.1:8693771-8698332 GCF_000951035.1 Colobus angolensis palliatus | reverse complement strand
AGAGATGGAGTCTCACCGTGTTGCCCAGGCTGGTCTCAAAAACCTGGGCTCAAGCAATATTCCCACCTCAGCCTCCCAAAACATTGTCATTACAGGCGTGAGCCACCATGCTTGGCCCTCACTTAATTTCATATCATTTGTTTGTTACCAATTACACAATTTGGAAGATGTGAAAAAAGTGCCAGAATTAACACACAGTACCATATCTGTAAAGCAAAGTCTGCCTGAGGCAGTTTCACAGTGCCAGTTATGGGACTGTGGTAAACTTCATAGAAGTTGTCCCTGTTTTCACAGCAAACAAGACCCTTGTAGCCTCTAATTCAGGGAAACTGGTAAATTTTATGGATCCCTTTCAAGTGCACACTGTAATTTCAACAGAAGCAAAGGCTGGTTAATTATAGGTCGATGGTTTTCAGTGACTATGTTCTCCTGTTGTGTAACTTGTTGGTAGGACAATTTCAATGGTAAATAATCCCACATAAAGTGCACGATCCCAGAAATTGATGAGATTTTCAGAATATTGATTAGAATTGATGTGCAGATAAATACAGGTAGATTGATGTGTGTCATTAGGGTTGTATTTGTTCGTCAAGTTTTGTGTTCCTTCTTTTGAGTGTATAATTTTTTTTTTTTTTTTGAGACAGAGTCTCACTCTGTTGCCCAGGCTGCAGTGCAATGGTGTGATCTCGGCTCACTGCAACCTCCGCCTCCCAGGTTCAAGCGATTCTCCTGCCTCAGCTTCCCGAGTAGCTGGGATTTCGGGTGCCCACCACCACACCCAGCTAATTTTTGTAGCGTTAGTAGAGATGGGGTTTCACCATGATGGCCAGACTGGTCTGGAACTCCTGACCTCAGGTGATCTGTCCACCTTGGCCTCCCAAAGTGCTGGGATTACAGGCATGAGCCACTGCGTCCAGCCTTGAGTGTGTAATTGAAACATACATTTTTGTCCAGGCGCGGTGGCCAAATCCCAACACCTTGGGAGGCCAAGGCGGGCAGATCACTTGAAGTCAGGAGTTTGATATCAACCTTACCAACATGGCGAAACCCTGTCTCTACAAAAAATACAAAATTTAGCCAAACATGTTGGCACACACCTGGAATATATATATATATATTTTTTGAGACAGGATCTCACTCTGTTGCCCAGGCTGGAGTGCAGTAGCATGATCTTGGCTCACTGCAGTCTTGACCTCCCAGGCTAAAGTGATCCTCCTGCCTCAGCCTCCCGAGTAGCTGGGACTACAGGCATGCACCATCACATCCAGCTAATTTGTATTTTTGTAGAGATAGGGTTTTGCCATGTTGTCCAGACTGGTCTCAAACTGCTTGGCTCAAGCCATCATCCCACCTCACCCTCCCAAAATGCTGGGACTACAGATGTGGGCCACCATGCGGGGCCTTGCTGATTCATTCTCAGCCCCTAGGGATTGCCTTAATTTTTTTTGGAGTTTGACTATGAATTTACAACCATTTATAATTTTTTTTGAGATGGAGTCTTGCTCTGTTGCCCAGGTTGGAGTGCCGTGGCGAAATCTCAGCTCACTGCAACCTCCACCTCCTGGGTTCAAGAGATTCTCCTGCCTCAGCCTCCCCAGTAGCTGGGATTACAGATGCACACCACCATGCCCAGCTAATTTTGTATTTTTAGTATAGATGGGGCTTCACCATGTTGGCCAGGCTGGTCTTGAACTTCTGACCTTGTGACCCATCCGCCTCAGCCTCCCAAAGTGCTGGCATTATGGGTGTAAGCCACCGCGCCTGGCCCATTTATAAATATTTTATCCAGTGTTTTCAGGTACTTATAGTAAGCGGATTTCAGGTTACCTAATCAGCAAAATCCTGGGACCAAGCGTCTCCTGTCACTTATTGGAATGTTACCTTGGGCAAATTATTTAGCCTTAATCTCTTTGTAAAATGTGAATAGTAGCTATTGCAAGTGACAGTTTTGAAAATGAAAAAAATCTTTACTTCTACTAGGCACACAAATATGACACATTAGTGCTTCTGTGGTTCATTCCCAGTTGATGAGGGAAAGCTCTTTTTTATGGAAGAGTGACAGTTAACAAATGTAGCAGAAATGATATAATTTGAAAAGCGCCATTTTATAACCCTTGATTAAACTGATTCAGACAGGTATCATCAGTGGGTGGTGAAAAAAGTTAGTGAAATGTCAGTATTTGCATAGTCCAAAGTATCAGCTCAATGAGGACATCTTACTGCAAAGGAGGAAACGTGCTTTTTCACAGAGAGATCTTCAGTCTCCACCTCCAACAAGTGAGTGAACTCAGCATTTCCGAGAAGAGATGACCTTCAGGCCTGATACAGCCTCTGCCTCCTGGGTTCCAGTGATTCTCCTGCCTCAGCCTCCTGGGTAGCTGGGATTACAGGCACATGCCACCACACCTGGCTAATTTTTTGTATTTTTAGTAGTGACGAGGTTTTGCTATGTTGGCCAGGCTGGTCTTGAACTCCTGACCTCAGGTGATCCTCCCACCTCAGCCTCCCAAAGTGTTGGGATTACAGGCATGAGCCACCGCGCCTGGCCTGGTTTTATATTTTCAAAGCATTTTCACAGTCATTCCCTCTCTTGGTCCTCACAAGTGTTTAATTAAGCAACGGCATCATATGCTTGAGCAAAGGGAATTCACAGAGATGTGTGACTTGTCCAAGGATACATAGTGCCCAAGCCCAGGGGTTTGAGTCTCACACCATCACCCTCTCCTTCTAGCACGGGCCACGTTTGTCCAGGTGGGTCGCAGAGAGCTGTGGGCCCCTGCTTTGACTTGTTGACTAAGTGGGTGAGCCTGGGCACGTGCACACATACTGCCAAGTACCTGCACCCAAACACAGGAGGCTGCTATATTGGTGACAGACCTAGGAAGTTGGTTATCCTGGTGGGTGTCCTGGTAGAGACAGTTGATTGAGTGAGGAAGGACCTGTGGATATGGCTGCAGTACCTCTCAGAACTTTAATGAAAATTCTTTTTGTTTGTTTATTTATTTATTTATTTTTGAGACGGAGTCTCACTCTGTCACCCAGGCTGGAGTGCAATGGTGGAATCTCGGCTCACTGCACCCTCTGCCTCCCAGGTTCAAGTGATTCTCTTGCCTCAGCCTCCTGAGTAGCTGGGATTATAGGCATATGCCACCACACCTGGCTGATTTTGTATTTTTAGTAGAGACGGGGTTTCACCATGTTGGCCAGGCTGGTCTCGAACTCCTGACCTCAGGTAACCCGGCCTAATGCAAATTCTTAACTGGACCGTGGAAGGCAAGGTTTGGCAGCTGGTCTCAGAACTTGCCCTTTGTGAACAAAGTGAGGAGAGGAGGGTTCTGTAAGGAAGGGCAGACACTCCAGCAAAAACAAGGGACTCACACGGCTCCTCTGGGCTGCGGCTTGTTTAGGGGAGCTGCTCAGGCGACTGGTGTCTTTGCGTGGAGCCTTCCCTCCACCCAGCACCAAGCAGCCATCTGCATCCCCTCAACACCTGCCTGGGAGGCCTGGAGTGGAGGACACCTGTGCATAGAAAAACAATCTCCCGGTGGGGAGGTCCCACACTAGGATGGTGGCCGTCCTAGCGGTGATCTCAGGGGTTCCCAGAAGGCCTCCTTCTCTCTAGATGCCTTTCTTTTCCTGTGATCCTGTGAGCTGAAGTCCTGGCTACAGTTTCAACCTTACAGCTTTATCTGTAGGTTTGTGTCTTTGATTCCCATCAAAATACAGATGTCTCAGGGAAGACTAGCACTCCAGGCTGCCACTGGTCTCTGACCTGAGATCTCTTCCTGGTAGAGGAGGAGGGGAAAGAGGGTGCGGCTTGCTTTCAGCGGAGGCTGCATCGCTGCTCCTCAGAATGGGAGAGGGCTAGCCCCCATGGGAGGCACAGCAAGCCGTTCATCTTCATCAGTGCCCACCCTGAGCCGGCACTGGGACACACACTGAACAGACTGATGGATCCATTCCTCAAAAATAGACTAATCAACAAGGAAGGAAGACTCTGTCGCAAGACAAGAAATTTCTAAAAGGCACCTTAACTGAGAAAAATTAAGAGTGCTTCCTGATGGTGAAGGAGAACTGGCAGGAGGCTCATGCTCCGTAGGTCTCCTAGTTTTGTCCTTCTTCTCTGTGGCTGGCTTAGTTCATGGATGTATCCCGAAGGTCAGAATTTAAATTCTGGCTCCTACCCAAGGACTCCTTGGGGACCAAGAAATGTATAAAGGAGCAGGAGAATAACTTAAGGCCAAGGAGAAGACCAGTCCAGGGAAGGAGCCCAAAGACTGCCTTCCTCTCGCTGAAAGGCAGATGGGCTATGATTGGGGCCCTGATACTCAGATGCTAAGAGTGGAGCAGGGGGCCAGGCGCGGTGGCTCATGCCTGTAATCCTAGCACTTTCGTAGGCCAAGTCAGGTGGATCACCTGAGGTCGGGAGTTTGGGACCAGCCTGACCAACATGGAGAAACCCTGTCTCTACTAAAAATATACAAAATTAGCCAGGCGTGGTGGCACATGCCTGTAATCCCAGCTACTCGGGAGGCTGAGGCAGGAGAATCACTTGAACCCA
>NW_012115154.1:8691077-8691621 GCF_000951035.1 Colobus angolensis palliatus | reverse complement strand
AAAAAAAAAAAAAAAGGAGACTGCTTCTCCATCTTGGCTGCTTAGTTGCGTAGTGACAGGCCTCAGTAGTTTGCTAAGTGTACCAATTCCTAAGTCCCAGCCCTAAAGATCAGCTTCAGTAAGTCTGGAGTGGTGTCCATATGTACATTTTTATTTTTTTATTTTATTTTTTGTAGACAGGGTCTTGCTCTGTCACCCAGGCTGGAGTGCAGTGACACAATCTTGGCTCATTGCAACCTCTGCCTCCCAGGTTCAAGTGATTCTCATGCCTCAGCCTCCTGAGTAGCTGGGACTACAGACATGCACCACCATCCACCATGCCTGGCTAATTTTTTTTTTTTTGAGACGGAGTCTCACTCTGTCGCCTGGGCTGGAGTGCAAGGGCCAGATCTCAACTCACTGCAAGCTCCGCCTCCCGGGGTTACTCCATTCCAGAAGGTACCAGCTGCTCTCTGGCCACATCTTACAGAAGGAGTAGTACAACGCTGGCTTGATATTCATCTATGAACCAATTTAATTTTAATTCAAAAATGACTTCTGATCT
>NW_012115154.1:8688753-8690347 GCF_000951035.1 Colobus angolensis palliatus | reverse complement strand
TGGGCAGATCACTTGAGCTCAGGAGTTCAAGATCAGCCCGAGCAACATGGTGAAACCTCGTCTCTACAAGTACAAAAATTAGCCATGTGCCTGTAGTCCCAGCCACTTGGGAGACTGAAGTGGGAGAATCTCTTGAACCCAGGATGCGGAGGCTGCAGTGAGCCAAGATCCCACCACTGTACTCCAGCCTGGGTGACAGAGTATGACCCTGTCTCAAAGAAAAAAAAAAAAGAAAAGAAAGAAAGAAAAAAAAAATTGTAGGTGTCTCCCCTATCCCAGGTGGGTGGCCAAGGGACCCCTGCTAGAATAGAGTGAATTCCAGTTCCATCTCCATCAGACAGTTCCTGACCATTTGGCAAGATGGTACTTCTGGTATTTCTGCTAAAAGGCTTTGCTCCCCATAGTGAAGACCTGAGGTGTGAATGTCAGGAACAAAATGATAGCAGCATTCTGGTTTCTTATTGCGGGCTTTTGTTCCATTCTCCCTGCCTGAGCTGTTTCAAACTGCTCCAGAATGTTCCAAACAGCCTCTTCTCTCTCTTGCTGTTTCGCCTCCCTCCTCTCCTTCACTACGCTCTTCTTCAAGCAAGAAATAAAATTCAGTAGAAAGCAGCAGAAGCTTTGGGGAGACAGAAAAGTGAAAGGGGAGAAGAGTACAATTCGTCCTCCCTCTCCTGGCCTGAAGTCCTGCTTTCTCCAGGAGTCAAGAGTCACTGAAAACAGTGGTGCTGAGAGTCAGCAGCTATGACCTGTGGTGTGAGTCAAGGGAGAAGCGTAACCCATCCAGACTGGGAGGATTAGGGGTGAGCGGCAAGTCCACGCTGGGGTCTAAAGTGCCACTGGGGCAACACTACGGTATCCTGGCTACCTTTAGTTTCAGAGGCGGTCTCTTTGGTGGGTGTGACTGGCTTTGCAAACATCTTAGCAAGTGCAGTGGGTCTTTTCACTTGGACCCTGGGCCATAAGAATGGGGCTGGAGTCCAGTGGGAGGCTGTTCAGGGCACTCTCCCCATATAGGTGCAGGCTGTTGCGGGCGATCAGCTCCTTGGCCATGAGCACAAAGACTTCGTCTATGTTCTTGGATTCCTTGGCAGATGTCTCCAAAACGGCCAGGAGGCCATACTTCTCAGCCAGTGTGCAGGCATCTTCGAACAGCACGTGCCGCTTTTCCCAGAGGTCACATTTATTTCCTGGAAGGAAAAAGATAAGCAGATATTCCGTTGAATAACTTAATCTGGTTTCTTTCAAAATGAACTTTATAAATAACATTTTAGTTCTTCAATAGGCATGCATGCATTCATTCACAAATGGTAATTGAGGGCATTTTTTTTGTTTGTTTGTTTCTTTTGTTTTTTTGAGATGGAGTTTCACTCTTGCCTCAAGGTGGAGTGTAGGCTGTCGCCCAGGCTGGAGTGCAATTTGACTGTGGTGGTGATTAAAGGAATCTATGCATGTGATCAAATTGTGTATAATTATACACAATTTGTTGCCCAGGCTGGAGTGCAATGGCGGAATCTTGGCTCACTGCAACCTCCATCTCCTGGGTTCAAGCGATTCCCCTGCCTCAGCCTCCCAAGCAGCTGGAATTACAGGC
>NW_012115154.1:8684211-8687371 GCF_000951035.1 Colobus angolensis palliatus | reverse complement strand
ATGGTCTCGAACTCCTGACCTTATGATCCACCCGTCTCGGCCTCCCAAAGTGCTGGGATTACAGGCTTGAGCCACCGCGCCCGGCCGAGGCAGGAATCTAAAGATAAAATTACTTTCCCACAGGATTTGTTCTACCAGACATCAAGATTTATTATAAAACTGTAGTAATTAAGACAAGCTAGACCAGTGTTTCTCAACCTGGTTTTCATTACTGTCCCCACAGGAGCCTCTGTAGAGATTTTTTTCCCTACTTCCCCCTTCTTCCATAAAACATGTTTAAGCCTTTTATTTTGAAACAATTATAGATATATGGGAAGTCATTATATATGTATATATTATAGACATGTGTATATATATACACATATATACACATATGTATATATACACACATATCTATACATCTATACATATATATACACATATCTGTACATATATAGAGAGAGAGAGAGAGAGAAAGGGGGGGTCCAGTTTATCCTTCACCCAGTTTCCCCCAATGGTAATATCTTGTATAACTATAGCACATTATCAATACCAGGAAACTGACACTGGTGCTATCCACAGACTTTAATCAGATTTCTTGTCATGAGGCCAGGCTTGATGGCTCATGCCTGTAATCCCTGCACTTTGGGAAGCCGAGGCAGGTAGATCACCTGAGGTCAGAAGTTTGAGACCAGCCTGACCAACATGGCGAAACCCCATCTCTACTAAAATTACAAAATTAGCTGGGTGTGGTGGTGGATGCCTGTAGTCCCAGCTACTTGGGAAGCTGAAGCAGGAGAATCACCTGAACCCAGGAGGCAGAGGTTGCAGTGAGCTGATATCGCACCATTGCACTCCAGCCTGGGCGACAACAGTGAAACGCCATCTCAAAAAGAAAAACAACAAAAAAAAACCAATTTCTTGGCCAGGCGCGGTGGCTCACACCTATAATCCCTGCACTATGGGAGGCCAAGGTGGGTGGATCACCTGAGGTCAGGAATTCGAGACCAGCCTGGCCAGCATGGTAAAAACCCTGTCTCTACTAAAAATACAAAAAATTAGCTGGGTGTGGTGGCATGCACCTGTAATCCCAGCTACTCAGGAGGCTGAGGCAGGAGAATCACTTGAACCTGGGAGGTGGAGGTTGCAGTGAACCAAGATCGTGCCACTGCGCTCCAGCCTGGGCAACAAGAACAAAATTCTTTCTTTTTTTTTTTTTTTCGAGACGGAGTCTTGCTCTGTGGCCCGGGCTGGAGTGCAGTGGCCAGATCTCAGCTCACTGCAAGCTCCGCCTCCTGGGTTTACGCCATTCTCCTGCCTCAGCCTCCCGAGTAGCTGGGACTACAGGCGCCCACCACGTTGCCCGGCTAGTTTTTTTTGTATTTTTTAGTAGAGACGGGGTTTCACCGTGTTAGCCAGGATGGTCTCGATCTCCTGACCTCGTGATCCGCCCGTCTCGGCCTCCCAAAGTGCTGGGATTACAGGCATGAGCCACCGCGCCCGGCCGGGTTTTTTTTTTTTTTTTAAACATAGTCTCTCTGTTGCCCAGGCTGGATTCTCCTGCCTCTACCTCTTAAGTAGCTGGGACTCCAGGAGTGCGCCACCATGCCCAGCTAATTTTTGTATTTTTAGTAGAGACGAGGTTTCACCATGTTGGCAAGGCTGGCCTGAACTCCTGACCTCAGGTGATCTGCCCACCTTGGCCTCCCTACATGTTGGGATTACAGGCGTGAGCCACCACACCCAGCCAAGGACCAATATTTGTTTAACCATCCACCTTATTTATTTATTAATTTGAGCACAGCCTTGCTCTGTCGCCTAGGATGGAGTGCAATGGTGCGATCTTGGCTCACTGCAACCTCCACCTCCCAGATTCAAGCGATTCTCCTGCCTCAGCCTCTCGAATAACTGGGATTACAGGTGTGCACCCCCATGCCTGGCTAATTTTTGTATTTTTGGGGAAGACAGGGTTTCACCATGTTTGCCAGGCTGGTCTTGAACTCCTGACCTCAAGTGTTTCACCCGCCTTGGCCTCCTGAAGTGCTGGGATTACAGGCGTGAGCCACTGTGCCTGGCCTTTATTCATTTTTTTTTTGAGACAGGGTCTTGTCCTGTCACCTGGGCTGGAGTGCAGTAGCATGATCATAGCTCACTGCAACGTTAATGTTCTGGGCTCAAGCAATCAGTCTCTCAAATAGCTAGGACTACAGGCACACACCACCATACATGGCAAATTTTTGTGTGTGTGTGTGTGTGTGACAGGGTCTCACTTTGTTGCCCAGGCTGGAGTTCAGTGGAGTGATCTTGGCCTATGAAAATTTAATACCACAGATGTACTGTGTATGGCCCTTTGGAGGGTCATAAACCATTGTAATATTGAAGATATTTTCACTCGCAAGAGCATGAATGAATAAGATCAATGGAGAGGAAAAACAGCTCAGAAGCAAACTTATGTATAAATGATGTGTACTCTACAAAAAGATGGTGCCACAGAGCAGTGGAAAAGGTTGCCCTTTTTTTTTTTTTGAGACAGAATCTCGCTCTGTTGCCCAGGCTGGAGTGCAGTGGCATGATATCGGCTCACTGCAACCTCCACTTCCCAGGTTCAAGTGATTCTCCTGCCTCCGCCTCACAAGTAGCTGGGATTACAGGCACCCACCACAACGCCCAGCTAATTTTTGTATTTTTCTAGTAGAGATGGAGTTTTACCATGTTGGCCAGGCTGGTCTTGAACTCCTGACTTCAGGTGATCAGCCCACCTCGGCCTCCCAAAGTGTTGGGATTATAGGCGTTAACCACTGTGCCTGGCCAAGGTTGCCTTTTTAGTAAACTGTACCGAGAAAATTAGATCTTTATATGAAAAAGTTTTGACCCATACCTTTCACCATACACAAAACATCAATTACAGGTAGATCACAGATCTAAATGTAAAAGGCAGAGTAATGATAATAATTAATCAATTAAACTTTTAAAAGGTAATATAATCTTGATGATTTCAATTAAGAAAAAATTTCCTAAATAGGACACAGGAAGCAATCATTATTAAAGAAAAGATCAATAGATTTAAATATATTAAAATTAAGAGTGTCTAGGGCCGGGCGCGGTGGCTCAAGCCTGTAATCCCAGCACTTTGGGAGGCCGAGACGGGCGGATCACGAGGTCAGGAGATCGAGACCATCCT
>NW_012115154.1:8676889-8678041 GCF_000951035.1 Colobus angolensis palliatus | reverse complement strand
GCCACCATGCCCAGCTATTTTTTGTATTTTTAGTAGAGACAAGGTTTCACCATGTTGGACAGGCTGGTCTCGAACTCCTGACCTCAGGTGATCCACCTGCCTCGGCCTCCCAAAGTGCTAGGATTACAGGCATGAGCCACCGTGCCCAGCCCTGCTCCTTCTTCTTTATCCCTCACTGCTGTTTCTCCCAATAAATCTCTTGCATGTCTATCTCATCCTGTCCCAACATCTGCTTCCTGGAGGACCCACACCGACACAGACTCATTTTCAGAAGATATAAGCTACTCTTAGGAATTAACAAGAAAAAGATAACAAACAGAAAAATGGGACTTGGACTTGAAAAGTATTTCACAACAGAGGATACCCAAATAGCTAACACACCTCTGAAAGGTGTTCAATCTCATTAATAGACAGGGAAGTGCAAATGAAAAACACTAGTGATCTCATGACACACTTCTCAGGATGCATGGAAGTAAAACGACTAGCAGCAGCAAATGTTGGTGAGGATGTAGAACAACTGGAACCTGCGCATGCTGCTGATGGGAGTATAGACTAGAACGACAACTCTGCAAGTGGTTTGAGATTATCTAGAGCGGCATGACCATGCAATTTTGCTCCTGGGTATTACCCAACAGAGCCATGTGCCCATCGGCATCAATAAACATGTACCAGAATGCTCAGAGCAGCATTATTTTCCTAGTTGCCCCAAACTAGAAACAACTCAAATGTCCATTGCCAACAGAACAGAGAAATACTCTGTAGGGTGTTCTTGCAAAGGAATAGTATACAAATTATACAAAGGAATAGATTACAGCCACATGCAACAATGGATGAAACTCATAAACAATATCGAGGGAAAGAAACTTAGGCAAGAAGGTATGATTTTGTTTATATATAACGTACAAAACAACAGCAAAACAAGATGAGGCATGGTGGATCATGCCTGTAATCCCAGCACTTTGGGAGGCTGAGATGGGTAGATCACTTGAGGTCGGGAGTTCAAGACCAGCCCGGCCAACATAGTAAAACCTGTATGTACTAAAAATACAAAAATCAGCTGGGCATGGTGGCACCTGCCTGTAATCCCAGCTACTTGGGAGTCTGAGGCATGAGAATCGCTTGAACCTGGGAGGCAGAGTTTGCAGTGAGCTG
>NW_012115154.1:8670310-8675713 GCF_000951035.1 Colobus angolensis palliatus | reverse complement strand
TGATCCGCCCGTCTCGGCCTCCCAAAGTGCTGGGATTACAGGCTTGAGCCACCGTGTGTACTTTTCTTTATATACATTAATATGTTCCAACAAAAAAGATTTTGAAAATCCTTTCCCATAGTCACTGTCATCAACCTGCTCAGTGTCAAAGCTGGACTTAGATCATAATGATCCCCAAAGAAGTTTCGATCCAAGACCGTTTTCAGCAGACATTAGCACATTTGAGTGCTACAGTAGGCTGGGAAAGGGGTCCCATGGAGACCAGGCTCTAGCCTCAGGCAGCTGTCAATGCTAAAAGGGTCTTTGCAGGTGTGATTAATTTGAGGCTCTTGAGATGTGGGGATTATTCTGGATTAGCTGGGCAGGCCCTGAATGCAGTCGCAAGTGTCCTTACCAGGCGGAGGCAGAAGGAGCCTTGATCCCATACAGGGAGGAGAACGTGATGTGAAGGCAGAGGCACACAAAGCCAAAGATTGCACCAGAAGCCAGAGGAAGTGAGGGACCGAGTCTCCCCTAGAGTGTCCAGAGGGGCACGGCCCTGCTAACACCTCCATTTCAGCCCCGCAGGACTGATTTCAGACTTGCAGCCTCCAGAACAGTGGGAGAACAAATCTGCTGTTTTCAGCTCCCAGCTTGTGGCAGCTGGTTACAGCAGCCACAGGAAGCTCGTATAGTGCGCACCTTCAGGAGAACCATGCGCGTGTTTTTAGCTGGTGAGCCTGAAGCTCAGGGCTGAGCTCTGCTTCTAGAAGAAAGAAATGAGAGCCCCTGGTGGAGGAAGGGATGTGGTGGGAAAAGGAACTTCTGCAGCCAGGAATCTGATCTACTCCCTGCATCCTGCTCCATCTGTGGATTTTGACTTTTTTGTTTTATTATTATTATTTTTTTGGAGATAGAGTCTCCATCTGTTACCTAGGCTGGAGCACAGTGGCTCAATAATAGCTCACTTCAGCCTTGAACTCCCAGCCTCAAGTGATCTGCCCACCTCAGCCTCTGGAGTAGCTGAGACTACAGGCATATACCACTGAGTCAACTATGTATGTATGTATGTATTTATTTGAGAGAGAATCTCGCTCTGTCACCCAGGCTGGAGTGCAGTGGTGTGCTCTTGGCTCACTGCAACCTCCGCCTCCTGGGTTCAAGCGATTCTCATGCCTTAGCCTCCCAAGTAGCTGGGACTACAGGCACTCACCACCATGCCTGGCTGATTTTTTTTGTATTTTTAATAGAGACAGGGTTTCACCATGTTGGCCAGGCTGGTCTCAAACTCCTGACCTCAAGTGATCCACCCGCCTTGGCCTCCCAAAGTGCTGGGATTATAGGCATGAGCCACTGCGCTCGGCCTTGAAGATTTTATTCAACCTGTTCTGTTTGACTATTTATACATCTGGCTGCATAAATAGTAATGTATTTGGCCATGGGGCATTGCCCCAGACCCTGCTGAGGGTGTTATGTAACACAGAGTACACTTTTCTAAAATCTGACAAATTCTGAACTCTGAAATATTTGAAAAATATTTGAAAAATATTTTGTTGAGTGACTGTGGACCTGTAAATATAACAGGACTTTAAGCGGAAGGTTTGGCTAAGATCCTTAGAGGGACAAATATCGGATGCTGAAGAAAGTTATGAGACAGAACATCCAGGATAACCTATAAAAAAAGGTTGGCTCCCTATAATCCCAGCACTTTGGGAGGCCGAGGCGGATGGATCACTTGAGGTTAAGAGTTTGAGACCAGTCTGTCCAGCACGGTGAAACTCTGTCTCTATTAAAAATACAAAAATTACCCAGGCATGGTGGCAGGTGCCTGTAATCCCATCTGCTTGGGAGGCTGAGGCAGGAGAATCACTTGAACCCTGGTGGCAGAGGTTGCAGTGAGCCGAGATTGCACCACTGCACTCCAGCCTGAGCAACAGAGCAAGACCCTGTCTCAAAAAAAAATTTAAAAATAAATAAATAAATAAATAAATAATGAGGTCACCTCCTAAAGCCCTTGCTGCGATGGAGTGGGGGTGGGAGAAAGATGGGAAGCCAGCCATACCCAGAAGAAAGCAGGGCTGGGACCTGAAGTACCTTATGAACCATGTTCAGGAATATGTGCATTATTCTAAGGGAAATGGGGGCCTTTGAGGCTTTTACGTGGTGCTATTAGGAGGATCCGGGCCCCCTGTGGCCAGCTAGAGGAGGAAGAGCTGTACAAATCAACATGCAATCAACCACTGACACCGGGGTTGTTCCTGTGCTCATGAAGTGGCTTCAAGGAGCTGGGGATAAACTTCTGAGACAGAAAGAAGGACCTGTATGAGGCAATATGTGCAGGGACACTTCCGTGAGGGATGACATAAATTTTTCTGGATTCAGGTGGGGAGGCCACGTACAGGAAACAGGAGGCCCCTGTGTGAGCCCTCTGACATGGACACCTTATAAACTGGGAGACTGCAACACTCCAGGTCATCTTTGGGGGCATTTTTAGAACCGAGGAAGAAGTGAGGCAGAGATGATTGTTATGAAAGACAGACTAGGGTAAAAATACCAAGAAAACATTCTGAGACTCCTGGAAATCCTGTGACATCCTGGCATCTGTCACCCTTCTCTGATGCATCTGTTTCACAGAGCGACTAATTAAAGATGGAGCTGGCTGGGGGAGAGGCAGCTGGGGGCTTGTGGGCTGGAGACAGGGAGCTGCCTTCAAAGATGGCACAGAGGGGCCAGGTGTGGTGGCTCATGCCTATAATCCCAGCACTTTGGTAGGCCGAGGTGGGTGGATCACCTGAGGTCGGGAGTTCCAGACCAGCCTGGCCAACATGGTGAAATCCTGTCTCTACTAAAAATACAAATATTAGCTGAGGGTGGTGGTGGGAGCCTGTAATCCCAGCTACTTGGGAGGCTGAGGCAGGAGAATTGCTTGAACCTGAGAGGCGGAGATCGCAGTGAGTCAAGGTCATGCCACTGCACTCCAGCCTGGGCAGCAGAGCGAGACTCCGTCTCAAAAAGAGAGAAGGTAGCACAGAGGGAGGCACCTGAGGTTGGACAGCTTTCCCTTCAGCCCTGAGGAAGAACTGCCTCCATTGTGTCCTGGAGATGCATGACCTTCATAAAAAGGTAGATCTGGTCCACATTCCTGGGGAAACCGCACGTAGCTTAGAACTGCTTCATTCCCAAGTGAGATGCGTGCTATTCCGCCCTTCTCTAGGAGTCACCATTGCTGCGTTTCCTTCTGCCCCTGGAGGGCATGGGCTGCACCTGCCTGTCCACTCCGGCCCTTTGTATGCCACGGCACAGCTCTCCCATCTTTGTTCTACTAGGACATAACCGTTTCCTTTTATTATTTATTTATTTATTTATTTTAAGAGACAAGGTTTTGCTTTCTCACCCAGGCTGGAGTGCAGTGGTATGATCACAGCTCCCTGCAGCCTCAAATTCCTGGGCTCAAGTGATCCCCCCACCCCAACCTCCCAAGTAGCTGGGACTATAGGCCTGTGCCACCACATCTCACTATTTTATTTTGTTTTAGTTTTTGTAGAGATGAAGTCTCACTATGTTGACCAGGATGGTCTCAAGCTATCTTCCTGCTTCAGCTTCCCAAAGTGCTGGGATTACAGGCATGAACCACCACACCTGGCCCAAAGACATTCATCACAGAAATAGAAAAGATTATCCTAAAATGTATATGGAAGCATGAAAGACTCAGAATAGCCAAAGATATCCTGAGCAAAAAGAACCAACCTCGAGGAATCACATTGCCTGACTTCAAATTATACTATAGAACTATAGTAACCAAAACAGTGTGTTACTGATAAAAACAGACACATAGACCAATGGAACACAATACGGAATCCAGAAATAAATCCATACATCTACAATAAAGTCACTTTCAACAAAGGTGCTAAGAACACAGGTTGGAGAAAGGACAGTCTCTTCAATAGATGGTGCTGGGAAAACTGGATACCCATATGGAGTGCAATGGTATAATCTCAGCTCACTGCAACCTCTGCCTGCTGGGCTCAAGCAATCCTCCCTCCTCAGCTTCCTGAGTAGCTGGGACTGCAGGTGCACACCACTACACTCAGCTAATTTTTTTTATTTTTTGTAGAGACGAGGTTTTGCCATGTTGCTCAGGCTGGTCTCGATCTCCTGGGCTCAAGCAATTTACCTGCCTCGCCCTCCAAAGTGCTGGGATTACAGGCATGAGCCACTGTGCCCCACCTAGTTTATGTATTTTAATGTAAATTATTGGTAAGCACTTATAAATTGACTCTTCTTTTTTTTTTAAAAAAAATCCACTTGTGGCCGGGAGCGGTGGCTCACGCCTGTAATCCCAGCACTTTGGGAGGCCGAGGCGGGCAGATCAGGAGGTAAGCAGATCGAGACCATTCTGGCTAACATGGTGAAACCCCGTTTCTACTAAAAATACAAAAAAATTAGCCAGGTGTGGTGGCAGGCACCTGTAGTCCCAGGTACTCGGGAGGCTGAGGCAGGAGAATGGCATGAACCCGGGAGGTGGAGCTTGCAATGAGCTGAGATCGAGCCACTGCACTTGAGACTGGGTGACAGCGCACGACTCCATCTCAAAAACAAACAAACAAAAAAACCCACTTGTACCCAATAAATGTATATATATACCTACTAGATTCCCATAAACAAGTAAAAAACAAAACTCACCTGTTCACTCTGCAGTAGAGATTATCAAAAATGAAAATAAAGGGCCAGGCACAGTGGCTCATGCTGTAATCCCAGCACTTTGGGAGGGCCATGCAGGAGGATCACTTGAGCCCAGGAGTTCAAGAGCAGTCTGGGCAATAAGGCAAAACCCCATCTTTACAAAAATTAAAAAAAAAAAAAAAGGACTGGGCATGGTGGGATCCAGCTTAAAAGCACCTTCTGAGGCCCTATCCATCACTTGCACATTTAAGATTTCATTTTCCACTGCCATCACAAACACGCAGAAAGCTGAGCATCCTCAGAGGAGAGTAAACCAAAGTTAAAAACTTCAAAAATGCCATACCAATCAGCATAATGACCAAATTTGCAGCTCCGTATTTCTCTATTTCATGAATCCAGTGAGGGACGGACTCAAACGTGGACCGCCGGGTGAGGTCATAGGCGATGATGGCCGCATGGGCACTGCGGTAGTAGCTTTGGGTGATGGTGCGAAAGCGTTCCTGGCCAGCTGTGTCCCATACCTGCATCTGGAGAAGGACAGGAAGGGGAGTCTAAATCAGGGGTTCCCACAGGTAATGGGAACTCCTTCACCTACATCATCTTAAAAACACAGTTTTCTGGGTCTCACTTCTAGATATTCAGACCCAGTAGATCTAGAGTAGGATGCAGGAATCTATTCTTTCAATTTTTCTTTTTTTTTTTTTTTTTGAGACGGAGTCTCGCTCTGTCACCCAGGCTGGA
>NW_012115154.1:8667644-8669785 GCF_000951035.1 Colobus angolensis palliatus | reverse complement strand
AACTCATCAAGTATCATTAGTGTTAGTGTAATTTATGTGTGGCCCAAGACATTTCTTCTTCCAACATGGCCCAGGGAAACCAGAAGCTTGGACAGCCCTGATTGAAGGGATGCTGCTGTCACAGAGGCAGACCTATTTTTTCCTGGGGTGTTGTGTTCTTTGCCTTTTCACCTGATTCATCACGTGGTCCAGATTTGGGGGCTCATCTTTTCAGGTTGCCCATGGATCTGAACACTGGCAAAGGTGATAATATTGGCCAAACTGTTTTGATTTTAAAGGAACACTCAAGCTGTTCATGTCTGGAATGTCCTCACAATAATGCCTCCCAAATTAGCCACCCAAGCGGCAGCACCAATTCACACAGCCTCTCACAGTGTCTGAGGGTAACAATTTCTTCATATTCTCATACTATTTATATAAAATTTATTTTTTAGAGAAAGTTTAAAAACCATACACCAAAGCTAGAGATAATAGAAAAATGAGGCTGGGTGCAGTGGCTCATGCCTATGATCCTAGCACTTTGGGAGGCTGAGGTGGCGGATTGCTCAAGCTCAGGGGTTTCAGACCAGCCTGCCAATATGGTGAAACCCCATCTCTACGAAACATACAAAAATTAGCTGGGCATGGCAGCGCATGCTTGTAGTCCCAGCTACTCGGGAGACTGAGGCAGGAGGATCCCTTGAGCACAGGAGGTCGAGGCTGTAGTGAGCTGAGATCATGCGCCACTGCCCTCCATCTGGGCAACAGAGTGAGACCCTGTCTCAAAAAAAATTAAAAAAACCCTCATACACCTATAATCCAGATTTAATAATTAATGAGATTTTGTTACTTGCTTCATCTAGCCCTGTCTGTTGATTTCTTTGAGGTATTTTTAAATTTTTAAAATTTTTATTTATTATTTTATCTTTTTGAGACAGAGTCTTGCTGACTCCCAGGCTGGAGTGCAATGGTGTGATGTGGGCTCACTGCAACCTGTCTCCTGGGTTCAAGTAATTTTCATGCCTCAAGCCTCCCGAGCATCTGGGATTACAAGCGTGTGCCACCATGCCCAGTTAATTTTTTGTATTTTTAGTAGAGACAGGTTTTCACCACATTGGCCAGGCTGGTCTTGAACTCCTGACCTTGGGTAATCCTCCTGCCTCGGCCTCCAAAAGTGCTGGGATTACAGGCGTGAGCCACCGTGTCTGGCAGTTTATGGCATTTTTGAGTACATAGAAAATTTGACCTCTTTTTGAGACTCTATTGCCTAGGCTGGAGTGCAGTGGTATGATCTCGGCTCACTGTAACCTCTGCCTCCCAGGTTTGAGAGATTCTCGTGCCTCAGTCTCCTGAGTAGCTGGGACTACAGGCGCCCACCACCACGCCTGGCTAGTTTTTGTATTTTTAGTAGAGACAGGGTTTCGACATGTTGGCCAGGCTAGTCTCGAACTCCTGACCTCAGGTGATCCGCCCACCTCGGCCTCCCAAAGTGCTAGGATTACAAGCGTGAGCCACCTTGCCTGGCTGCTAGAAAATTTGATCTTTTAAGGCCAGGCATGGTGGCTCATGCCTGTAATCCCAGCACTTTGGGAGGGTGAAGTGGGAGGATTTGAGCCCTGGAGTTTGAGACTGGCCTGAGCAACACAGGAAAATCCCGTTTCTACAACAAATTTAAAAAATGAGTTGGGCATGGTGGGGTGCACCTGTGGTCTCACCTATTCAGGAGGCTGAGGTGAGAGGATTTCTTGAGCCAGGGAGATGGAGGCTGGAGTGAGCTGTGATCATGCCACTGCACTTTAGCCTGGGTGACAGAACAAGACCCCGTCTCAGGCTGGGTGTGGTAGCTCACACCTGTAATCCCAGCACTTTGGGAGGTAGAGGCGGGTGGATCACTTGAGGTCAGGAGTTTGAGACCAGTCTGGCTAGCATAGTGAAACCCTATCTCTACTAAAAATACAAAACTTAGCCAGGCGTGGTGATGTGCACCTGTAAATCCAGCTACTTGGAATGCTGAGGCATGAGAATTGCTTGAGCCCAGGAGGCAGAGATTGCAGTGAGCTGAAATTGCGCTCCTGCACTCCAGCCTGGGTGATGGAGTGAGACTCTGCCTCAAAAAAACAAAAACAAGGCCGGGCGCGGTGGCTCAAGCCTGTAATCCCAGC
>NW_012115154.1:8664573-8665915 GCF_000951035.1 Colobus angolensis palliatus | reverse complement strand
CAGGAGAATGGCGTGAACCTGGGAGGTGGAGCTTGCAGTGAGCCAAGATCGCACCACTGCACTCCAGCCTGGGCAACGGAGCAAGATTCTGTCTCAAAAAAAAAAAAAAAAAAGGTGGAATCAGTCCCGTCCCAGTGCCCTCTGACCTTCACTTTCTTGCCATCAATATCAAGGGAGCGCACGGTAAAGTCCACTCCAATCGTGTTCTGCTGTGTCTCCGTGTAGACTCCAGACTTGAAATGCTGCACCACACACGTCTTCCCCACATTGGAATCCCCAATGAGGATAATCTTGAACAAATAGTCAAAGTTCTCATCTGCTGCCCTGGCTGAGCCGGAGAAGTGCATGATTCTTGCCACCAAGAACAGAGCTAGGTAGAAAGGATGGAATTCAGCACCAGGAACTGGGGATCCAGTACAAGACAAGACGGAGGGAGGTCATTACCTTCACAGCGCTACATCCTTGTGAGAGGATGATGCTAATAATGCTAGTTAGGCACAGAGGAGTTGCCCCCATAAGCGGACATCTGCTTTACATGTGTTGATCTTACTTTAGGGGTGCTCTTGGAATAAAGAGTTTCTACTGCCATTCTCTGGTGGGTCCAGTGGACGGTCAACACCATCAGATAAAAGCAGTGATATATCCTAGGCCTAGAGATGAGGTGCCACATGCTCCATCAGAGTGCCTGGAGAGCAGGAGGATGGCAGAGGAAATGCCTACAGCAGTGACTCACCTGCCATTGGACGTCCCACCAGTGTCAATTTTACCTGGGGAGAAAGACTCCCTACTGCTATAAGGCTGACCATCCAGGCCAGGCACAGTGCCTCACGCCTGTAATCCCAGTGTTTTGGGAGGCTGAGGTGGGTGGATTACCTGAGGTTGGGAGTTCGAGACAAGCCTGACCAACATGGAGAAATCCCGTCTCTACCAAAAATATAAAATCAGCTGGGTGTGGTGGCTCATGCCTGTAATTCTAGCTACTTGGGAGGCTGAGGCAGGAGAATCCCTTGGACCCAGGAGGCGGAGGTTGCAGTGAACTGAGATCACGCCATTGCACTCCACCCTGGGCAACAAGAGTGAAACTCCACCTCAAAAAAAAACCAAAAACAAAAATGTTGACCATCCAGGCAGCCAATAACAAGGATTGATAAGCGGTGACTGGTAAGTCAACTTGGAGAAGAGTGACATGGCCTTTTTGTCTTGTTTGGAGCCTAATTTTTTCAACCAGGAAATTAGGATTTTGAAAATATTCAAAATTAAAATCATGGCTATAATGTTATGGCATATTTTACCAAAGGCTGGTTATGGCATGTTTTACCAAAGGTTTTTTTTTTTTTTTTTT
>NW_012115154.1:8657357-8663368 GCF_000951035.1 Colobus angolensis palliatus | reverse complement strand
TTTTTTTTTTTTTTTTTTTTTTTGAGACAGAGTCTTGCTCTGTCACTCAGGTTGCAGTGCAGTGGTATCATCTCGAAAACTGCACTGGGCCAGGTTTTGTGTTTTGTGTTTTTAACTTTAAAATACGTTTACTGTGCCAGGCATAGTCGCTCATGCCTGTAATCCCAGCACTTTGGGAGGCCGAGGCAGAAGGATCACTTGATGCCAGGAGGTTGAAAGTAGTCTGGGCAACATAATGAGACTCCCCACCGCTCCCCATCCTCCCACGCATCTTTATTAAAATCATAAGAAATAGGCCAGGTGCAGTGGCTCACACCTGTAATCCCAGCAATTTGGGAGGCTGAGGCAGGTGGATCACTTGAGGTCAGGAGTTCAAGATCAGCCTGGCCAACATGGTGAAACCACATCTCTACTAAAAATACAAAAAGTTAGCTGGGTGTGGTGTCATGCACCTATAATCCCAGCTACATGGGAGGCTAAGGCAGGAGAATGGCTTGAACCCAGAGGGCAGAGGTTGCAGTGATCCAAGATCGCACCATTGCAGTCCAGCCTGGGCAACAAGAGCGAAACTCCATTTCAAAACACAAACAAACAAAAACACAAAACTCAAAACCTCTCTCTCTCTTCCCTCCCCTACCCTCCCCTCTTCTCTCTCATGCTGTCTCTTCCCCAGGTGACTCTGATGACGAGCCAGGTTTGGAAAACACCAATTGAACAAGTCACCTACCTGAAACTTTACTCCTATCATCAGCATCCGTGGCTTAAATGTCCACCCATGCTTAAATATCTCTGATCACAAGGAAGTGACTACCTCCTGAAAAATTTCCATTTTACACTGGGCAGTTCTCACTTCTGTGGGATTGACACCTCCCTCCATGAGGTTTCCATCTGTCTAGCTCAGTGCTATCCTTACTCTGCCAAGACACATCACATTCCTGTTCCACACGACAGCCCATCCGATATTTGAAGCAGCAAGAATATCCCCCCGAAGAGAATATCCCCATCTTCTTTAACTGTTCTTCATGAGAGTGTGTTTGGACTCCTCATCCAATAGCTCTAAAAGTAACTGAAACCTGATCCCACTTAATGATCACATCTGATGTGCTGCAAATTGCCCCTGCCTTGTGACATCCTTCTTCTCTTCTCCGTTTTACCCTGGTTTTCTCTAAAGTCATAGAGAAAGACAGTCTGTCTCATCACACAAGGTAAAATGCACTCAAGTGTCCAATCTGCATGCAAAAACCCAGGGTTTTAAGGCGATGAAGAAGGATCCCATACCTCTCTTGGACCGCTCTGAAATCAATATGGGTAGATGATCCAGCAGACAACAGACACAAGCAAACCACTTTCTTCCTGTCTGACTTTTCAACTAAAGACAGCCATTCCACTTCCGGTGTCTTGGTCTTATCACTGTAACTTGAGCTAAGACTTTACTTCCATGTCTCCTCCCACCCTCCGGAGTCCTCAGGGTTTCCACGAAAGCCCCCTTTCATTTAGCCTACAAGCCTTGCCGGGAGACACAGGCAGCGTCCACCCCATGATGTCCTCCCGCCCGCATCCCGCAACCTTCGCCTTCCTGGTTCACCTATCACTTACCTGTCCGGCTCTCTCACCTCTGCTGGTCAGCAGGTAATGTTTTCTCTTTCTTCTGGTTTTCCTTTTCAGCCCTCAGTGCCCCCTTCTTCCTCCTGCCTCGCTGCTTGGTGGGAAGTGTAGTTCTGGCCCCAGGTGTCAGGTTTGGCGTCCTGAGAAAGTGAAAGGAAAGTACAATCCCTCCCACCTGCCCTGAGCCCAGGGCTGCCGCAGGGTACAAAGCGCCAGGTGAAAGTGGCCAGCACAGGGCAGAGCGCAGAACCGGCTTTCTCACCAGCCTTTGCTGGCCTAGCAGAAAGCCCTCACGAGAAGGAAGAGCCAGCGAATATCAACCAGCACTGGCCCATACGATGCTGCCCCTGCTCCTTTCTTCTACTTACCTTCTCTTGTGTGCTCTTGCGTCCTTTGCTCTCAATTTGTTCTGGTGTCCCTTGTTGGGAAAAAATTTCAGAATGTATCTCATGTAGTAACAGTGACTGTTTTGCAAAATGTTTGGGTCAGTTGTACATGTGCATATTGTACTGGGTGATGTAAAAAAAAATTTTTTTTGAGACAAGGTCTCACTCTGTCACCCAGGCTGAAGTGCAGTGGCACCATCATGGCTCACTGCAGCCTCAGCCTCCTGGGCTCAATAATCCTCCTGCCTCAGCCTCCTGAATATCTGGGACTACAGCTGGCCTGGGGGTTGTTAGCTGAGAGAATATCAACTAAAGGAGGATATAGATCTTAAGTAATTTATTTTATTATATATATGCACATTTTTTAGAGACAAGGTCTTGCTCTGTGGCCCAGGCTGGAGTGCAGAGGTGTGATCATGGTTCACTGCAGCCACAACATCCCAGGCTCAAGGAAGCCTCCCACTTCAGCCTCCCAAGTAGCTGGGACTACAGTCATACACCACCATGCCCGCTTATTATTTATTTTTTTTTTAGAGATGGGGTCTCCCTATGTTGCCCATGGTGGTTTGAAACTCCTGGGTTTGACCAGGCGTGGTGGCTCATGCCTGTAATCCCAGCACTTTGGGAGGCTGAGGTGGGCAGATCACCTGAGGTCAGGAGTTCGAGACCAGCCTGGCCAACATGGCAAAACCCCATCTCTACTAAAAATACAAAAATTAGCCGGGTATGGTGGTGTGCCTATAATCCCAGCTACTCTGGCAAGAGAATCACTTGAGCCTGAGAGGTGGAGGTTGCAGTGAGCCAAGGTCGCGCCACTGCACTCCAGCCTGGGTGACAGAGTGAGACTCTGTCTCAAAAAAAAAAAAGAAAGAAAAAGAAAAAAAGAAAAGAAACTCCTGGGCTCAAGTAAGTGATCCTCCTGCCTTGGCTTCCCAAAGTGCTGGGATTACAAGGCATGAACCACCGTGCCTGGCCAGACTGTAAGTAATTTAAGTCTTTGTTTTGTGGATCTGAATATCTCTTTGTGAGGAGTCAGGGAAAGGAGATGATGCAAAGAGAAGGAAATAAAAATGAAAACTAAAAGAACTTTGAAGGTATATGGGAAGAAAGAGCTGAAAAAAAAAGTCTACCTCACTCTCTCAAAAATTCTACCATAGAGCAAAGGTTACCGTGCAGAAAACCTCCAGTTTATCAGTCCCAGACGCTGGCGGTAGAAGCATAAAGCTGAGGTGACTTTTCCTTACTATTTTTTTCCACAGAGTCTAGAACAGTAACTGCCTCTCATTGTCTATCACAGGGACCAGATTTTCTCCACTACATAGGATGTGATATGTAGGCAGTTAAATGGCATTAAAGACACAATAAGTAAAATTGAAACAGAGACATCTTGTTTGATAAAATGTTGACATTGGTGTCCTGTTTCCAAACTGTGGGCTGAGACCTATAAATGAGTCATGAAATCAATCTTTGTGGGTTGCAACCAGCTGTTTTCACAAGCAGGGATTAGGAAACAATTTCAGAATGTATCTTATGTAGTAACAGTTACTAATGTTTTGCAAAATGTTTGGGTTAGTTGTACACGTGCATATTGTACTGGGTGATGTAAAAAAAAAAATGTTTTTCTTTGAGACAGGGTCTCGCTCTGTTACCCAAGCTGAAGTGCAGTGGCACCATCATGGCTCATTGCAGCCTCAACCTCCTGGGCTCAAGCAATCTTCCTGCCTCAGCCTCCTGTGTATCTTGGACTATAGGTGTGCACCATCATGTCCAGCTATTTTTTTCATTTTTTTCAGAGCCAGGGCCTTGTTTGATACCCAGACTGGTCTCGAACTCCTGGGATCAAGCAGTCCTCCCACATCAGCCTCTCAAAGTGCTGGATAACAGGTGTAGGCCACCGTGCCCAGCCTGAAATGTCTTTTTTACTGTAGGCTGGGGTCCACAACGTTTGAGAAGCACTGAAATACAGGGCAATTTATTCACTGTCCAAGAATATTACTTCTATGATGTCTTCAGATAACCCTGAAAATATTTATCTTACCCAAAATTCCAGTTACATATCCATTTTCAGGATACTCTCTTCTGGGTGTGATAAACTCAACACTGGCAAGCAGAGCAAGAGAACAAGAGACTCTGCCAAATATTGCTGCAGGGTGAGAACCACCAGCACAATGTGGAAATCCATTGTAGGTCAAGATTCATCCCAAATGTGTGATCAGGAAATAAAACCTGTTAGGTGTCAATGTCATGAAGTTAAGTGTCCAAATGTTGTCTTTTTCCGGTAATGGTTACTTTTTTTTCTTTTTTTTTTCTGAGATAAGGTTTAGCTTTTGTTACCCAGGCTGGAGTGCAATGGTGTGATCTTGGCTCACTGCAACCTCCACCTCCCGGGTTCAAGCGATTCTCCTGCCTCAGCCTCCCGAGTAGTTGGGATTACAGGCACCCACCACCACACCCAGCTAATTTTTGTATTTTTAGTAGAGATGGGGTTTCACTATGTTAGCCAGGCTGGTCTCGAACTCCTGACTTCAGGTGATCTGCCCGCCTCGGCCTCCCAAAGTGCTGGGATTATAGGGGTGAGCCACTGCACCCAGAGTGGTTACTGTTTTAAAAAAAAAAGTCACCTGACTCAGACCCACTGAGCACTTGGAGAACATCTACAGGTAGAAAACAAATTTTACAAATATTTAAATATCCTGATGGTTTTGGAAGTCAAGGAGAGAGAGATCCTGCCTCTGTCTACCACCCGACCCTCTCCACCAAGGTCACTATAAATACAAAGAGCATAGCTTGGACTATAGGAAAGAAGGCATTCATATGTATAAATATATGTGTACATATACACTTCTTTTTTTTTTCTTTTTTAAGAGATTGGGTCTCCCTCTGTGATCCAGGCTGGAGTGCAGTGGCACAATCATAGCTCAATGTAGCCTCCAAAGGCAGGGCTGAAGTGATCCTCCTGCCTCAACCTCCCTAGCAGCTGGGACTTCAGGTCCACACCACCACGTGGCTAAGAAGGCATTCTAGCCCTGAGTGGTGGTGACACAGGTCATATACTTGATAGTATACACACACACATATATATGTATACACCCATATATAAATATAACACCAAAAAGTATGTATTTCACTCTATGTATATATATTTACCATTTTAACCATTTTTAAGTGTACAATTCAATGGCATTAAATACATTGTTGTGCAACCAACATCACCATCCCTCTCCAGGACTTTTTTGTCATCCCAAACAGAAACTCCATAGCCATTAAACAATAATTTATCATTTCCCCTTCCCTCCAGCCATGGGCAACCACTATGCTACTTTCCGACTCTATGAATTTGACTATTCTGGCTACTTCATATAAGTGTAATTGTACTGTACTGGTCCTTTTATGTCTCACTTATTTCACTTAGCATAATGTTTTTTAAGATTCATCTATGTTGTAGCGTGTGTCAGAATTTGCTTCCTTTTTTAGGCTGAAAAATAAACGACTCACAATATATTTTTAAAAATAAAAGTAACATATTTGGCTCATTTATTTTTACTCCCCCTGACATCATATTTCTCCTTGGATGCCTAGAGACAAAACTACCACTGTATAAGGGCAAAAAAAAGTGAAAAATAACAGGCTTAATTCCTCTGCTGAAAATAGAGACTTCTCAGCCTTCTCTCTTTTCTTTCAAAATTTCTTTCTCTGTCCCTTTCAAATGTATACAAATCTTTATAACGGCAAAACGAGCCTCTTGCCAGTATCACAACTCAGAAATGTGTCCTCAAGGACTTGGGGTTCATCTTTTTGAAATGCAGACGTGGAGTTAGTGCCTGTATCTCCCAGTTCCTACAGGAGGGTAGGAGACTACACTTAGTGGGCATGGGCGCCTTGCTCCAACTCGTAAAACTACCTCCTGCTATAAAGATATGCGAAGTGTGGCTGGGCGCGGTGGCTCACGCCTGTAATCCCAGCACTTTGGGAGGCCGAGGCGGGCAGATCAGGAGGTAAGCAGATCAAGACCATCCTGGC
>NW_012115154.1:8652049-8655747 GCF_000951035.1 Colobus angolensis palliatus | reverse complement strand
CTGGCGGCGGAGGCGGCCGGCAGCGGAGCCAAGTGGAATCCGCGAGCGGAGCTGGGGCTGCAGAGCTGCAACCACTGCGGATCTCGGGTGGGTGAGCCGTGATGCGTGGGGCCGAAGACCTGCTAGGGGCGGGGGCTGGGGCGGGTCCAATCCGAGGGGCTTCCCCGGTCGGGAGGGCTGTGGGGAGATGTAGGTGGCGGCCCCCCTTGGGTGGGGCGACTAGGCAGGGTCTGCCGCTCGCCCCCTCCATCTCCTCCCTGGGCCCGGGCCTGGGGTCCCGGCGGTCACGGGGAGGCTGCGATGGGGAGGAAGAGAGGGAGAAGGACCCCCGGGGGACCCTGCGGCCCGGCCCCGATCCACACGGCGGCGGCTTTTGTGCTCCTCGCCCGCCTGTCTTCCAGCCGTGGGTTGGGAGATTCTGACTTGATCAGAAAAGAGCTTGTCGTTCGGACCAGGAGAGAGGGGATGCTTTTCAGGTAGGTAGGGAAGGAAGCTCTTTGGGAAGGATGTGTAGAGATCAGAGAAGAAGCGTGGTCTCAGTGGAGTGGCTGGTTTTGTTTTCTGGTAGCATGAACTCGATCAAGGAATTTGGTCAAATTATTCGTCATTCCCTCCTTTCTCTTCTTCGCAGGGTGTGTCCTGTTTATTCTCAGTTTTGACAGGAGATAATGGGAATGTGTCCCCGGCGTTTTTAGTGTTTTCTTGAAATGTAAGATGGTAGGCTATCTCGTGGTGACTGTTACTGAAAAGTTTATAGGGAGGAGTGGTTCCTGGGGTGAGCAAAATCATTCCGTTGTTACCTTTTTGTCCACCGCTTTATTTCTACCTTTACACAAATTTATACATACATACATATATATAATAGTTGTTGAAGGGAATGTCTTCAGTGCTTTGGTGCTTGATTTCCGTTTGTTTGATGTTTCTTGGATACTAGGCTCTATACCAAGAACTCCATATAAATTATCTCGTTTAATCAATACATGAGGAAATTGAGCTTCAGGTCGGACACGGTGTCTCATGCCTGCAATCCCAGCACTTTGGGAGGCTGAGGCCTGTGGATCCTTTGAGGTCAGCAGTTCAAGACCAGCCTGGCCAACATGATGAAACCCCGTCTCTACTAAAACAAAACAAAAAACAAAAAATTAGCCGGTTGTGGTGGCGCTCATCTGTGATCCCAGCTATTTGGGAGGCTGAGGCGGGAGAATCACTTGAACCCAGGAGGCGGAGGTTACAGTGAGCCGAGATCACGCCACTGCACTCCAGCCTGGGCGACAGAGCTAGACTCTGTCTTCTTCTTCTTTTTTTTTTTTTCGAGACGGAATTTTTGCTCTTGTTGCTCAGGCTGGAGTGCAGGGGCACCATCTCGGCTCAGTGCAACCTCCGCCTCCCGGGTTCAAGTGATTCTCCTGTCTCAGTCTCCCGAGTAGCTGGGACTACAGGCGCCCGCCACCACGCCCGGCTGACTTTTCTATTTTTAAGAGACGGGGTTTCACCATGTTGGCCGTGATGGTCTCAATCTCCACCTCGTGGTCTGCCTGTCTGGGCCTCCCAAAGTGCTGGAATTATAGGCGTGAGTCACCGCACCTGGCCTCAGACTCTGTCTTAAAAGAAAAAAAAAGAAAAGAAAAAAAGAAATTGAGATTCAGAGAAGCTGCTTAAGTGGAGGGTCTTAGATTCCATACCTGGCTTGTCTCTTGAATGACACCATTCTTCTATTAGTCTTTGATTTCCAGTCTCTGCCTAAGAAGGTGACCCGGAAACAGTAACTTTATAAAAGTTAAGTCAACAGTGTCTTGCTGCTTTCTAGCTGTCAGGATCAACTGCCTTGTTCATTGTTGAAGGTTCTGATTTGTCTCTGTTCATCAGTGTTAATGTCATGTCACTACAGTGACCATTAACTAGATTATAAATCCTTTGTGTAGAAGAGGAAAAGATTTTTATCTTGAAAACTAGTTATCTTTGAAACATGTCCAAAAACAGGGAGGAAGAATGTGGTCTTGGAAACCCTGGAATAACATGAGAGATATTTACAGATAAATGCCAGGTATTTTATGTCTGTGGTAATGAGACAATTTAAGAAGAGAAAAAAATTACAGGAAGACTTGAGTTATGAATAAAAAGGATTTATGCGGTACAAGTAAATGGCTTCATATAAGATAATGTGGGATAAAAAAGAAACTTGTGGCTTGGTGTAGTGGCTCATGCCCATAATCCTAGGGGTTTGGGAGGCTGAGGCAGGAGGATCTATCTCTTAAGGCCAGGAATTCAAGACCAGACTGGGTAACATAGCAAGACCCTGTCTCTATAAAAACTAAGAAAATTAGCTAGGTGTGATGGTGCCCATCTGTAGTCCCAGCAACTTTGGAGGCTGAGGCAGGAGGATCACTTAAACCTAGGTAGGAGATTGAGGCTGCAGTGAACTATGATCACGCCACTGCACTCCAGCCTGGTAACAGAGTGAGACCCGGTCTTTGGAAAAAAAGAAAAGATAACTTGTATGAGTGTGAGCATTGAGATGCTGAACTGCAACATATGTAATACTGTAAAAATGGTGAACTCAACTATCCATTTAATAATTTCCCACATTCTTCTTTACACTTTGAATACACATAATCTTTTTACTCTGCAGACAAAAAAACTGAAGTCTGGGAGGTGAATAATTGCCCATCTAATGCCCCTCTCCTTTGAGTGTGTAAGAGAACCACTCTTACCAGTAAGATGTTTATTTTTCCCATCCTTTGTGTATACCTCTGAGTTTAGATGTGCTAGTTCATTTATTTATTTATTTATTTATTATTTGAGACGGAGTCTCGCTCTGTTGCCCAGATTGGAGAGCAGTAGGGGAATCTCGGTTCACTGCAACCTCCGCCTCCCGAGTTCAAGCAGTTCTCCTGTTTCAGCCTCCCGAGTAGCTGGGATTACAGGCACCCACCACCACACCTGGCTAATTTTTGTGTTTTTAGTAGAGACAGGGTTTTGCCATATTCGCCAGGGTGGTCTAGAACTCCTGACCTCAAATGATCCACCTGCCTCGACCTCCCAAAGTGCTGGGATTATAGGCGTGAGCCACCGCACCCAGCCTATTTTTATTTATTCATAGCTCTTTTTTTTTTGTTTTGTTTTAATTTGAGACGGAGTCTTGCTCTGTTGCGCAGGCTGGAGTGCAGTGGCGCCATCTCAACTCCCTGCAACCTCTGCCTCCTGGGTTCAAGCAATTCTCTGCCTCAGCCTCCCAAGTAGCTGGGATTATAGGCATCTGCCACCACGCCTGGCTAATTTTTATATTTTTAGTCGAGACGGGGTTTCACCATCTTGGCCGGGTTGGTCTTGAACTCCTGACCTCATGATCCACCTGCCTTGGCCTCCCAAAGTGCTGAGATTACAGGCGTGAGCCACCTGCCTGGCTTTATAGCTCTTTTTTAATGCCTGAAGGGTGTGATAGCTCTAACTACTGTATTTTACCCAGCTTGTAGTATTTTCTATTTTAACCAGCTTGGAGTATTTTCTATTTTAACCTTTCCCCTTAAATGATATAACATAGGATCTAGAATTAGGTCTGAGTTGGAATGTGCACTCCATCTCTTAAGAGAGATTGCTTTCTTTTTTAAAAAATTTTTTGTGGGCTGGGCGCAGTGGCTCACACCTGTAATCCTAGCACTTTGGGAGGCTGAGGCAGGTAGATCACGAGGTCAGGAGTT
>NW_012115154.1:8641116-8651167 GCF_000951035.1 Colobus angolensis palliatus | reverse complement strand
CCACCTTGGCCTCCCAAAGTGCTGGGATTATAGGCGTGAGCCACTGGACCAGACCTGGAGATTACTTTCTAATATCTGTTTTCTCATCTGTAAAATACTGAGAGAACTAAATGCAGTAATGCATGGTAGGTACCTAGCATGGTACCTGGTACTTTGTAAGCATTTAGTGTTCTGCTGTCAGTCAGCCAATTCATTGATTCAAAAAAAATTTTTTTTTTATATGGGGTCTCACTTTGTTGCCCAGTCTGGAGTGCAATGGTGCAACCTTGGCTCACTTCAGTCTCCACCTACCGGATTCAAGTGATCCTCCCGCCTCCACCTTTTGAGTAGCTGGGACTACAGGTGTGCACCACCATGCTCTGCTAATTTTTGTGTTTTTTATAGAGACAGGGTTTCACCATATTGCTCAGGCTGGTCCCGAACTCCTGGGCTCAAGCCATCTGCCTGCCTTGGCCTCCCAAAGTGTTGAGATTACAAGTGTGAACCATTGCACCCGGCCCAAAAATCTTTATTGATCATTCTCAGTGCTCTGCTGGGTCCTGTGGATGTAGCTGTGGGACTCAGGACAGAGAGAGCCACTGCTTTTATGGAGCTTACAGATGAACAGTAGACATGGAAACAGTTAGACCAGATAATTGGGAGAAGTGCTCTGAAGGAAAGAAATGACGAAAGAGATGAGAGCGGTAGTAACCAGGGGAGACCATTTTAGATAGGGTGGTCAGGGAGGTCACTCTAGGGGGTGACATTTCATTGACTAGCCAAGAAAAGGAGCAAGCCGTTTGCCAAGAAGCAGGAGAAAAGCACTTCTCTTGTGGAACAGCAAACACAAAGCCCGAAGCAAGAGGAGGCTTGATCGGTTCAGGGACTGGAGAGGGGTTTGGTGTGGGGAGACAGTGGTGGTGGTGAGGGTGGGAGGTACGTGGGCAAAGTAGAAAGGAGACAGGCTAGATCCTCACCAGGCAGCCTGGCAAAGGATTGGGAACCACCCAGCTGCCCAGTGGGGGAACTGGTTAAATATCTAAAGATTCGTTCATGTCAGGGAGGATGGCACATGTGTTCAGAAAAGTGCAGCAGCTCTGCCGGTGCTTATATGGATGGACCTCCAACCTCTGGTAAGTGAAGAAAATGCACAGCAGATAGTGTGTGCTGTGCGCTTGCATGTGTGATCTTGGGGGCTCTCCCTGGTGTGTGTGCAGAGGCACAGATTGTGCCCCTGAAGGAAAGAAAGAAGATATGAAAAAAATTGGTTAGGAGATCAGGGTGGACTGAGAACACAGGAGGGAGTTGTATCCTTTGAGGTGTTTTTTTTTTTTTTGGAACAGAGTCTTGCTCTGTCGCCCAGGCTGGAGTATAGTGGCGTGATCTCAGCTCACTGTAACCTCCACCTCCTGGGTTCAAGTGATTCTCCTGCTTCAGCCTCCTGAATAGCTGGGATTACAGGCACATGCCACTGCATCCAGATAATTTTTGTATTTTTAGTAGAGACGTGGTTTCCCCGTGTTGGCCAGGCTGGTCTCAAACTCCTGACCTCAGGTGATCCGCCCACCTCAGCCTCCCAAAGTGCTGGGATTATAGGCGTGAGCCACTGCGCCAAGCCATATCCTTTGAGTTTTATACCTTAGGTATATAATACCAGTTGAAAAGTAATGAAATAAAACCCAACCTCTGCAGTTTAGTTATTGGCTCCGACAGGCTCCTCCTCCATCTGTACCAACCCATCTGTCAGCCCAGTCCCTCCCCAGCCCTAAGCATCCTGTTTACCTGCAGAGGTTAGACAGGCTTTGAAGGCTGTGGCAAAGAATCTGTGTTTTTATCTGAGTCTTGGGAAGGCAGCAAAGGGTTTTAAGCAGAACCTGTTGAGGCAGGCAGGTGGGAGATGCTGCTGGTGGTTTATCTTAGGGCGATAGCAGTGAGGATGGAGAAGACAGGGTGGCGGTGAAGAGGACTAGAACCAAGAGGCTGGGGAGTGAGCTTACCCATCTGGATGTTGGGATTTGGGATATATTTTGGAGGTGAAAAGGACTGGATTTAGTAATGGATTGGATGTAGAAGTTAAGGGAAAAGAAGTAAAGGCTACCTCGTAGTTACCTTGGTTGACTGTAACGAATGGCAGTACCTTTGCTGAGATGGGGAATACCAAGGGATGTTGCAGGTCATTAGCGACTATCTGGGCTGGTGGAGGTTACATGGACACCTTTCAGTCCCACTGGAGTGTAGCTCCAGCCAGGACCTTCAGTTACCTTCCTGCTTAGATGCTGGTCCACTGAGGGTTCCAAGTTGGGAAAGAGAAAGGGAGGGGAGAGGGTTCTCCCTAAGGAGAGTTTCCCGTACAGGCCACCAAAATGTTGCAAGTGATCAGTGACTATCTGGGCTGGTGGTGTAGGCAGTGAGAAGAATTTGCCAAGACAGTTATAGGTATAGAAAGGCAGATTTATTAGAGAAGGTAGGAGAGTATGTTTGCAAGGAAGCAGCAGGCAGGTCAGCAGGAGAGGAGCTGACTGCAAGGAGATGAAGGCTTGCTGGAGATTTTATAGGATGGTGCTGCGTGCTGAAGAGGGCTTTGTGCAGTACGGATAACGATAAGGTTGCAGTGAGCTAACTGGCATTTTTCTATCAGCTGAGTGTCTGGTGATTACTGGGTGCAGGAAGATTGTAAGTTACTTGCGCAGAAGGGGTGTGTGTCCTGGACCACGAAGAAAGGCAGACTTAGTTTATCTGCTTATTCTTTTTGGTTTCCCCTGATCCCACCAGCCTGACTCCTTTTTCTCTAATTAGAACTCCACATGGGAGGGATAGATTTGGAGGGAGAAGTGAAGAGTTGTGTTTTATTTTATCTTATTTTTTTGAAACGGAGTCTCACTCTGTTGCCCAGACTGGAGTGCAGTGGCCTGATCTCAGCTCACTGCAACCTCTGCATCCCGGGTTCAAGCGATTCTCCTGCCTCAGCCTCCCAAGTAGTTGGGATTACAAGACGCATGCCACCATGATCAGCTAATTTTTGTATTTTTAGTAGAGACGGAGTTTCACTATGTCGGCCAGACTGGCCTCGAGCTCCTAATCTCAAGTGATCTGCCTGCCTTGGCCTCCCAAAGTGCTGGGGTTACAGGTGTGAGCCACTGAGCCTGGCCTAAGAGTTGTGTTTTAGATCTATGGAGGGATATTAAGTGGTCATTTGGATCCTGGAGGGTCTAAGTTAGAGCCATGAATCTGGGAATTGTTGACATAAAGGCATGATACCCTAGGAAGGAGGAGAGAAAGATGTTGGAAGTTTAAAAAGAGAAGTGTGAAATCGCTGTCTCAGTTTGAGAAAGCAAAATTACTTGGAAGTGTAGTAGGCTTGCTGGGCAGTGTTGCATGCCCTTTGAGGTTTGTGGTTTTGAATCTAAAAAGTGAAATCAGCCAGCTCGAGTGGTTTTTCTGTGGCAAAACTCAGCTGCTTGGGTGCAGGGAAGGAGGAGGACAGAGACAAGGAAGGGCACTGTAGATTCTAAGTTGGTAAGGCAGGAAATGAGGACAGGACGGGGCTGGATAAGGGAAAAACTAGGCTACTGAATTGGGAGCCTTGTTGAGGTCAAATGACTGTTGAGGTGTGGTGTATTCAGGTAAGTGATCTGCAAGGAAAGGAAGTAGAAGGTTTGAAATCCGCTTACCAGGGTTCAGCCTTGCGTGGGTTTTTATTGGGGGATGGAGGAGAAGGGTGGTGGTGAAGAGAACTGGAACTGAGAGACTGAGGAGGAAACTTATCCACCTGGCCGTGGGGATGGAGGTTGGGTGACCGTGGCTCAGGAGTGCGGGGGGGATCAGTCTCTGACATCTATGGGGAACAGCAGGCTATAGAGCCCCAAGGTGTGAGTTTCAAAGAAGGGGGTTCTTGGCAGGAAGACGCTCCAGAAATGGCCTGGGGGAGCAAAGACAACCTGGACCCCTTGTGTCCTTGAGGCATGTAGGTTGCCGGAGGGAAGACTGTCCCTCTTGAGAGGCCTTAGGGGAAGTGAAGGTACCGGAAGTGTCCGGAGTCTTGTAAGGATATGGTGCCTGCTACCCACGTAACTAGGTTTCCAGAGAGCAAGGATACGGGGCTTGCTAACCGTGTCTCTCTGTTTCCAGACAGCGTGGTCAAAAGGGCTGGCGGTGGGGTGTGTGGGAAGGCTGGGCAGAAGAGATGAGTGGGGCAGAGCGGGTGTGTGGTGGCTTCACGTATGTCATCTCTTTTCCTGCTGACCACTCCCCTGCCCACTCTGCAGTAGACTTTCTTCAGAGAGTTCCTCATACGAGACAGTTGGGTTTTTTTGTTTTGTTTTGTTTTTTTGAGGCAGGATTTTCCTCTGTCACCTAGGCAGGAGTGCAGTAGCATCATCATAGCTCACTGCAGCCTGGAAGGCCTGGCCTCAAGTGATCCTCCTGCCTCAGCCTCCCTAGTAGCTAGGACTACAGTACATGCCACCATATCTGGCAAAATTTTAAATTTCTTATAGAGACAGGGTCTGTTGTCCAGGCTGGTATTGAACTCCTGGCCTCAAGTTTTCCTCTTCCCTTGGCTTCTGAAGAACAGCTTTATATTTGGGTTGGAAAGGACTCTAAATACCACTATAGAAAGTGAAATTAGAAATAACATTTGGGGGAAATTTTATATCCCAAAGCAGTGTTGTAGAAGGCAGCGTTGCCTTCCTTCTGGACGTGTTGCTGCAGTGCGAAGTCATCTTTTACGAAGCAGTGATTGCACACTATTGTAACCGCCCAGTGGGTTTGCCTTTCCTGCTGCCTAGACAGAGCCAATTTATCAAGACAGCGGAATTGCAGTGGCAAAACCGTAGTTCACACAGAGCCGGCTGCGTGGGAGATGGGCGTTTTATTATCACTCAAGTCAGTCTCCCGGAGCATTCGGGGATCAGAGTTTTTAAAGATAATTTGGCGGGTAGGGGCTTGGGAAGTGGGGAGTGCTGATTGGTCAGGTTGGAGATGGAGTCATCGGGGGCTGAAGGGAGTTTTTCTTGCTGCCTTCTGTTCCTGGGTGGGATGGCAGAGCTGGTTGAGCCACATTACCGGTCTGGGTGGTGTCAGCTGATCCATCGAATGCAGGGGCTGCAAAATATCTCAAGCACTGATCTTAAGTTTTACAATAGTGATGTTTTCCCCAGGAGCAATTTGGGGAGGTTCAGACCCTTGGAGCCAGAGGCTGCATGACCCCTAAATTGTAATTTCTAATCTTGTAGCTAATTGGTTAGTCCTGCAAAGGCAGACTGGACCCCAGGCAAGAAGGGGGTCTGTTATCAATTTTGTTTCAGAGTCAAACCATGAACTGAATTCCTTCCTAAAGTTAGTTCAGCCTATGCCCAGGAATGAACAAGGACAGCTTAAGGGTTAGAAGCAAGTAGAGCCGGTTAGCTCTGATTTCTTTCACTGTCATAATTTCCTCAGTTACAGTTTTGCAAAGGCAGTTTCACTATTGTGTTCCATTCTGGAATTTACCATTTTTGATGGGTAGTCCTCTAGGACTAAGAAAAACTTCACTATGAAAATCACATGAGTTAGTGATTGTGAACTTGCTTTGGAAAGTAGAAGGTTATGGTTCTGGATTTTTTTTTTTTTTTAGATGGAGTCTTACTCTTGTTGCCCAGGCTGGAGTGCAGTGGCATGATCTTGGCTCGCTTCAGCCTCTGCCTCCTGGGTTCAAGCGATTCTCCTGCCTCAGCCTCCCGAGTAGCTGGGACTACAGGCGCTGCCACTCGCCTGGCTAGTTTTTGTATTTTTAGTAGAGACGGGGTTTCACCGCGTTAGCCAGGATGGTCTCGATCTCCTGACCTCGTGATCCGCCCGTCTCGGCCTCCCAAAGTGCTGGGATTATAGGCTTGAGCCACCGCGCCCGTTAGGAATCCTTTTTTTTTTGGTTGGCGGGGAGGGGGACAGGGTCTCACTGTGCCGTGCAGGCTGGAATGCGGTGGCACAATCTCGGCTCACTGCAACCTCTGCCTCCCAGGCTCAAGTGATTCTCCTATCTCAGCCTCCTGAGTAGCTGGGACCACAGGTACGCACCACCACCCCTGGCTACTTTTTTTGTATTTTTAGTAGAGACGGGGTTTCACCGCGTTAGCCAGGATGGTCTCGATCTCCTGACCTCGTGATCCGCCCGTCTCGGCCTCCCAAAGTGCTGGGATTATAGGCTTGAGCCACCGCGCCCGTTAGGAATCCTTTTTTTTTTGGTTGGCGGGGAGGGGGACAGGGTCTCACTGTGCCGTGCAGGCTGGAATGCGGTGGCACAATCTCGGCTCACTGCAACCTCTGCCTCCCAGGCTCAAGTGATTCTCCTATCTCAGCCTCCTGAGTAGCTGGGACCACAGGTACGCACCACCACCCCTGGCTACTTTTTGTACTTTTTGTGAAGACGGGGTTTTGCCATGTTTCCCAGGCTGGTCTCAAACTCCTGGGCTCAAGCAGTCCTCCTACCTCGACCTCCCAAATTATTGGAATTTCAGGCGTGAGCCACTGTGCCTGTCCAGAATCTTATTTTTAACAAGGATTTTTTTTTTTTTTTTGTCTTTTAAAATAATTCTAAAGGGGGTTTGGGGAGATGTTGGCCAAAGGATACAAAATTTCAATTAGGAGGAATAAGTTTAAGAGAACTATTGTACAATATGGTGACTATAGGCTTTGTTTTTTTGAGACAGGCCCTCACTCTGTCACCCAGGCTGGAGTGCAGTGGCGCAATCGCGGCTCACTGAGCCTCTTAACTCTCAGGTGATCCTACCATCTCAGCCTCTGGAGTGACTGGGACTATAGGCTTGCGCCATCACACCCGACTAATACATGTATATATATTTAGATGGAGTCTCGGTCTGTTGCCCAGGCTGGAGTGCAGTGGTGTGATTTCGGCTCACTGCAGCCTCCGCCTTCTAGGTTCAAGTGATTCTCGTGCCTCAACCTCCTGAGTAGCTGGGATTACAGGTGTGCATCACCATGCCCGGCTAATTTTGTATTTTTAGTAGAGACAAGGGTTTTGCCATGTTGGCCAGGCTGGTCTCGAACTCCTGACCTCAAGTGATCCACTCGCCTCGGCCTCCCAAAGTGCTGGGATTACAGATGTGAGTCACTGCACCCGACCTGGCTAATATTTTTGTATTTTTTGTAGAAATGGGATTTTGCTGTGTTGCCAAGGCTGGTCTCAGACCTCTGAACTCCAGCAGTCCACCCGCCTTGACCTCCCAAAGTGCTGATGTACAGGCCTGTGAGCCACTGTGAGCCACTGTGCCCGACCAGTGACTATAGTTAATAACAATGTACTGTATTTTGAAAATTGCTAAAAGAGTAGATTTTAAGTTTTCTCACCACAAAAAATAAGTAGGTGAGGTAATGGATATATTTACTAGCTTGACTGAGCCATTCCATAATGCGCACATATTTTAAAACCTGTTGTACATGATAAATATATACAATATTATTTGTCAGTTAAAAATACTATAATGTTAAAAATCTTGTTGCAGTCAACTATCAGTTGATAATTGTGTATTCAGTATTCATTAATAGAGTCTGCAATCATACCTGCATACCACCCTGAACATGGCCTGCCTTGTAGGACTTTGGAAGCTAAGTATGGTGGGGCCTGGTTAGTGCTTGGGTGGGAAACTGCCTGTGAATACCGGTGCTGTAGGCTTTAAGAAATAAAAATTCACCGATTGAGAAAATACTGAATGACAAGCTACAATAAATTCAGAAATGCTGAAATGAAATTTGGTTTTGAAATTTGGTTTTATTAATTATAACAGCATTTACACATACTTGAAAAATGTTACACTCTTGTTCAGTGTGTATTTAGAGTGGTAAAGAGAGTATTCTTCAAAAAGTAGGACATGCTCGATGGACTCAGATTTGACATAAACTCCTGTACACCCCAGGGTCCCTGAGCTCATGAATGATTGGAAATCACTTCTGTGATAGACAGGATACATGTGCAAGGTATAATTATTGCATAGGACCAAATGTTACAGTATTTATCTTAAATGTCATTATGCACACAGCAGGTGAATGTTTAAAACTATTTTCCTGGGCGAGGTGGCTCACGCCTGTGGTCTCAGCACTTTGGAAGGCTGAGGTGGAAGGACTGCTTGAGACCAGGAATTCAAGACCAGCCTGGACAACGTGGCAAAACCCTGACTTAACATTAAATGCAAAAAATAAGCTGGATGTGGTGGCGTGTGCGCCTGTATTCCCAAAGGATTGCTTGAGCCTAAGAGGTCAAGGCTGCAGTGAGCTGAGGTTGTGCCACTGCCTTCTGGTCTGGGTGACAAAATGAAACCTTGTCTCAGTCAATCAATCAATCTATCAATCAGGCCGGGCATGGTGGCTCACGCCTGTGATCCCAGCAATTTGGGAGGCCAAGGATGGTGGATCATCTGAGGTTAGGAGTTCGAGACCAACCTGGCAAACATGATGAAACCCCGTCTCTATTAAAAACACAAAAATTAGCTAGGCATGATGGTGGGCGCCTATAATTCCAGCTACTTGGGAGGCTAAGGCAGGAGAATATCTTGAACCTGGGAGACAGAGGTTGCAGTGAGCCGAGATCATGCCACTGCATTCCAGCCTGGGCAACAGAGCCAGACTCTGTCTCAGAAAAAAATAGATAAATAAAATAAAGCCTGTTTTCCCAATGTGCTTATTAAGCCTTTTCTCCCCAATCATTGTAACTTAGGAAAAGATCGTCTATTTAGAAACTAAATCCAAAGGGCCTCAAATATCTTGGTAGTTATTTAAAGCTATTAATGTAAGTGTATAGCCCTAGATTATGCAGCTCTATTGCCAACGTGCTGTAATTTCAATCTGTTGGAGCATTTATTTTTGGAATTATGATTTTACACGATACATTATTGAATTTCATATCCCATGCCCTTTCCTGGAGTACATACTACAGTGTTTGGAGGTGGGAAGGTGTCCAGTTCAAAGAGCTATGATTCATAGAGAATGATTAAAGTTTTGTGTTTTTCCACTTGGATTTAATGTTTAATTTGCAGGATGGAAGTAAATTTAGTCATAACACTAATAGCTCTTGTTTTTGTAACTTCCTGGAATTATAGACAGGAAGTTTATTTACATTTTGTGAGTGGAATTTTATTGTCCTACTCTGCACGTGATTTTATTAACATTTTCCAAGAAGAATGACTTTAAAATGAAATTAGCTAAATTCTACTGATTTGGAATTAATCCTTGGCAGATCAGTGGCTAATATAATTTATCTGAATATGTCACATACATTGTTACTTTTAGCCTTACAGCTCTCAAATGAGATCAGCCATTTTATGGATGACCACTTGTGATTTATAGAGCATGACCTGTCCCAGGGCTCACAGCCAGTAAGGAAAACAACTGTTATGTGTACATAATTGTAACCACCTCAGCTTTGGTTCTTTTATCTGCCAGTTGCAAGAATGACCTTTCTGCTGGGTCTCTTAGCCTTTAAGGTTTGGGTGCATCTATTGAGCTGTGGCTAGTGAAAATAAGTAGTGTAACAGTTCCAGTGAACATAGATCTGAGAGCCAAGCCCTGTGATTCTCTCTTGAGTATTGGGAGCTCTTGCATGTGTTCCCTACCTTGACTACTGTTGTATATTTATCATACAAGCCATTTTATGGATTTTTTTCCCTGAATATGAGGATAAATTACATTACTTTTTTTGTTGTGGCAGGGGGCAGGCAAGGTCTTACTCTGTGGTACAGGCTGGAGTGCAATGGTGCGATCATAGCTCCCTGCCTCCTTGAACCCCTGGGCTCAAGCGATCCTCCTGCCTTAGCCTACTGAGTAGCTGGGACCACAGACGCGAGCCACCATGCTTGGCTATTTTTTTTTTTTTTTTTAGTTTTTGTAGAGATGGGGTCTCACTATGTTGCCCAGGTTGTTCTCAAACTCTTGGGCTTAAGTGTTCCTCCCGCCTTGGCCTACCAAAATACGGGGATTTACAGGCATGAGCCAACATGTCCAGCCTAAATTATAGTACTTTTCTAATGCTGTGGGTGTTTCCATTATAAAAATTATATTGATGTTTATTGTAGACTTTTTTTTT
>NW_012115154.1:8633892-8640091 GCF_000951035.1 Colobus angolensis palliatus | reverse complement strand
TGGCAAGGAGTGGCCCGACCTCTTTCTCTGTTTCATTGACTGACACAGTTTTTTTCATTTTGAGGGGATACTGGGGGGCAGACAGGGGTTAGGCAGCTTGCCTAATGTCTTGCACTGGGACCTCACCTCAAGGCAATAGAAGATCGTGTAGAACATTGTCTTGAATCATTTTGTTTTGTTTTGCTTAGAGTCAGGGGTCTCACTTTGTTGCCCAGGGTCAACTACAGTGGCGTGATCATAGCTCACTGTAACCTTGAACTCCTGGACTCAAGGGATCCTCTTGTCTCAGCCTGTCCAATAGCTGGGGGACTACAGGTGTGAGCCATTGTGCACAGCTCCTTCTTTCTTTTAATATTAAAAATCTCCTCCAACACTTTGTGAAAAATACTTTTTATAGGCCTAAACACATCTTGTATTTTTTAAGGAATAGATCCCTGGAAATACTTTTTTTTTTTTTAAGTGAAAGCAAGTTTATTCAAAAGTAAAGGAATAAAAGGGCAGCACTCCATAGAGAGAGCAGCCCAGAAATTGAATTTTTGTGTCAAACACTCTTGATGAACATGGCTAGATTGTCCTCCTATAATATTATACTAATTTCTACTTCTTTCAGTAGCGTGTGGGAGTTCAGGAACCATTATACCCTGAGCTGCATTGAGCACAATCTTTTTTAACTATCCAAATGTTTTCTTGCCTTAATTATATTTCTAATATTACTAGTGGGATTGAACTTTTATTTCTTAAGTTCAATAGCCATTTCATTTCTTCTGAGTTGTCTATTTCCTTTGCTCATTTTTTCTATAAGAATGAGTGATTTTCTTATCAGTTTGTATGAGCTCTTTCTATTAAGATATAATCTCTTGTCCAGGATTTTTTTTTTTTTAAAGGACTACCTAATAGCTTTAACATAATTATTAATCCAGGTTTCTGGTGTCAACTAGGCCATGAGATTTTTTCCCACAAGGCCTGATTATATGGTGACTATAAATCGAAATAATTCAGTTTTTGGATAATCTGCCGAGGTTTAATAATGTCCATAATATGTTTTGTCTTTCCAGAAAGAAGAAATGATGTAAATCACTCACTATCCAAACTTTAGGGTCAAAGGTGAGAAGGAAGGTCAGGAAGAACATGGCCTGGCCAAATGTTTTTCAGAGAGGGTCTCTGCTGTCCCGATTCAGCCATCATCACGTTGTAGTGTTCCTGCTCACCTTCTTCAGGTAAGCACGTTGCTAAAGCTGCTCTCCTGCTTTTTTTCTTTTTTTCTTTTGAGGGAGCTATTGCATGGCAAGTGTCAAATGCACTGATGGGCATACACTTAATAATGTTGGTTATTCCTTCTGTTGTAGTCTTGATAGCTCTAATATAGTCGTTCTCGAGGGCTATTTTGCCCTCTAGAGGACATTTGGCAGTGTCTAAGATAGTTTTGGTTGTCATGAGCGGGGAGGAATGCTACTTGTAATTAGTGGTGGAGACCAGGGATGTTACTAAACGTCCTCCCGTGCACAGGACAGCTCTCCACAACAAACAACATTTCGGCTCAAAATGTCAACAATGTGGAGGTGGAGAAGCCCTGATCTGGTTTTGTATTTTTTATTTTGTACTTTTTTTTTTTTTTTGAGATGGAATATTACTTTGTTGCGCAGGCTGGAGTGCAGTGGCATGACCTCGGCTCACTGCAGCCTCCGCCTCCTGGGTTCAAGTGATCCTCCTGCCTCAGCCTCCCGAGTAGCTGGGATTACAGGCACGTGCCACCATGCCTGGCTACTAAATAGAAACACTTTCACTGTTAGCCAGGATGGTCTCGATCTCCTGACTTCGTGATCTGCCTGCCTCAGCCTCCCAAAGTGCTGGGATTACGGGCATGAGCCACCACCCCCGGCCAACATAAATCACTTCTTTTCATCACCCTGTTTGGAGAGAGAAGTCCTCTATTTGTTAAAACCAGGAGCTGGAGAACAAAGGCGATCGTAAGCGGTTCTCTTAGAAACATAGCATACATCAGGCCATTGGGTGTTAGAGGCGTGCTATAAGTGACCTTGTTACTCAACTGTTTTTGATATTTCTGCTGAGTAGATTTTATTATTAATCTTTATGAAAGACACCAGAAATAATGATTATTTATTTATTTATTTGAGATGGGATCTCACCCTGTCACCCAGGCTGGAGTGTAGTAGTGTGATCACGGTTCACTGCAGCCTCTGACTCCCAGGATCAGATGATCTACCTGCCTCAGCCTCTTGAGTAGTTGGGACCACAAGCACGAACCACCACGCCTGGCTTCTTCTTAGGTTTTTATTATTATTTGTAGAGATGAGGTCTTATGTTTGCCAGGCTGGTCTTGAACTCCTGGGCTCAAGCAGTCCTCCCGCCTCAGCCTCCCAAAGTGCTGGGATTATAGGCGTGCGGTACCATGCTTGGCTCATCCTTTTTTTTATTTTTTAATTTTTTTTATTATTTATTTATTTATTTATTTATTTTTATTTTTTATTTTTTTTTGAGACGGAGTCTCGCTCTGTCGCCCAGGCTGGAGTGCAGTGGCGGGATCTCGGCTCACTGCAAGCTCCGCCTCCCGGGTTCACGCCATTCTCCTGCCTCAGCCTCCCGAGTAGCTGGGACTACAGGCGCCCGCCACCACACACCTGGCTAATTTTTGTATTTTTAGTAGAGTCAGGGTTTCTCCATGTTGGCCAGGCTGGTCTCAAACTCCTGACCTCAGGTGATCTGCCTGCCTCGGCCTCCCAAAGTGCTGGGATTACAGGCATGAGCCACCACACCCGGCCCCTTTTTTTTTTTTTTAAAGAGAAGAATTCTTGGCCAGGCATGGCAACTCACACCTGTAATCCCAGCACTTTGGGAGGCCGAGGCGGGTGGATCACCTGAGGTCAGGAGTTCGAGACTAACCTGGCCAATATGGTGAAACCCCATCTCTCCTAAAAATACAGAAATCAGCTGGGTGTGGTGGCCCGCACCTGTAATTCCAGTTACCTGGGAGGCTGAGGCAGGAGAATTGGCTTGAATTTGGGAGGCGGAGTTTGCAGTGAGCTGAGATGACACCACTCCAGCCTGGGCAACAGAGCGAGACTCTGTCTCAGGAAAAAAAAAAAAGAGAAGAATTCTAAAATTGTTCAGTGTCATGCCTGTAATCCCAGCAATTTGGGAGGCCAAGTGGTGGGAGGATCACTTGAGCTCCGGAGTTTGAGACCATCCTGGGCAACATAGCAAGACTCTGTCTCTACAAAAAATACAGAAATTTTTGTAGCCTGAGTAGCTAAGATTACAGGTGCACTGAGCATGGTAGGGTGCGCCTGTAATCCCAGCTACTCAGGCTGGGGTGGGAGGTTCGCTTGAGCACGGGAGGTCAAGCCCAGTGAGCTATGATCATAACTGCACTCTAGCTTGAGTGACAGAGGGAGATCCTGTCTCAAAAACTAAAAATAAATAAAATTGAGAGAGCCTCTCTGAATCTATTTTGGTGCAAGTGGCTGCCCCCGAAATAAAATAAAACATGACTGAATAAAAGAAATGGGCTTATACCTGTGATTTTATTGAATGCTATTTCTCCTTGCTATTCATTCATCTGCATTCTCTCTATTTTGTAGTTATTCATTGCTCCATGCTTCACGAAAAACATTTAGCAATGTCAAAGTCAGTATCTCTGAGCAGTGGACCCCAAGGGCTTTTAACACGTCAGTTGAGCTGCCTGTGGAGGTAAGCAGAACAAAGTGCTGGGATGGATTGAAGGGACCGCGCCCACCCCTAGATTCTTCTTAAGTTCTTTTTTGCATCTTTTGTTTGCCCAGGACTCTGAAATGGCTCACTGTTTCCTATCACATAAGAGCCAAACTCTTCTACTAATTTCAAAGCCTGCTCTGACTCAGTCCCATTTTACCTCTCCAGCTAGCTTATTTCTAACTGTTTAGAAATCACACCTTCTGACGAGGCTATTTTTCACTGGCTTTCATTAGTGCTATACTTGTTTCTGTCTTTGAGATTTTGCATGTTATCTTTTATGTGCTCTTTTGCCCTTTTCCACCTGTCTGAAGTTTGCCTTTCTCTTTTGTGTCAAGATAAAATGCCACTTTTTTTTTTTTTTTTGAAACAGGGTATCTTTCTGTTGCCCAGGCTGGAGTGCAGTGGCACGATCTCTCAGGAAACACCTCTGCAATCTCCACCTTCTGTGCTCAAGCAATCCTCCCACCTCAGCCTCCTGAGTAGCTGGGACTACAGGCACTCACCACCATGCCCGGCTAATCTTTCTTTTTTGTTTTTGAGATGGGGTTTCACCATTTCCCCAGGCTGGTCTTGAACTCCTGAGCTCAAGTGATCCACCTGCCTTGGCCTCCCAAAATGCTGGGATTATAATGTGAGCCATCACACCTGGGGAAAATGCCATGTTTTCAATCAAGTTTTTCCCCAACTTCTAATGTTTCCCTTCACTAAACTCTTGTACACTGTGTATTGCATATTGTAATGTCTTGGTATTTCAATATTTTCTAATTGTTTCTTTTTCTTTTTTTGGAGACAGAGTCTCGCTCTGTCGCCCTGGCTGGAGTGCCGTGGCGTGGCGCCATCTCGGCTCACTGCAAGCTCCGCCTCCCGGGTTCACGCCATTCTCCTGCCTCAGCTTCCCGTGTAGCTGGGACTGCAGGCGCCCGCCACCTCGCCCGGCTAATTTTTTTTTGTATTTTTAGTAGAGATGGGGTTTCACCCTGTTAGTCAGGATGGTCGCTATCTCCTGACCTCATGATCTGCCCTCCTCGGCCTCCCAAAGTCTGGGATTATAGGTGTGAGCCACCACACCCAGCCTGTTTGTTTTTTTACTTTAAAGTTTTTTGTAGAGACAGCCTCTTGCCCTGTTGCCCAGGCTGGTCTTGAACTCCTGGACTGAAGCCATCTTCCGTCCTTGGCTTCCCAAAGTTTTAGGGTTACAGGTATGAGCCATTGCACCCAGCGTGTTTCATCTGTTTGTATCTTGCTTATGTGCCTTGAAGTCAGGCGCAATCTTGGCTCACTGCAACCTCCACCTCTGGGGTTCAAGCGATTCTCTTGCCTCAGCCTCCCAAGTAGCTGGGATTACAGGCATGCACCACGACACCCAGCTAATTTTTGTATTTTTCATAGAGAAGGGGTTTGGCCATGTTGGCCAGGCTAGTCTAATTCCTGACCTCAAGTGATCTGCCTGCCTCGGCCTCCCATAGTGTTGGTATTACAGGCCTGAGCCTCTGGCCCTGGCTAGAGTTTTTTTTTTTTTTTTTTTTAAGATGGAGTCTTACCCTTTCGCCAGGCTGTAGTGCAGTGGTGTGATCTCGGCTCACTGCAACATCTACCTCCCAGGTTCAAGCGATTCTCCTGCATCAGCCTCCCGAGTAGCTGGGGACTACAGGCACCCGCCACCATGCCCGGCTATTTTTTGTATTTTTTAGTAGAGACAGGGTTTCACCATGTTGGCCAGGATGGTCTTGATCTCTTGACCTCGTGATCCTCCTGCCTCAGCCTCCCAAAGTGCTGGGATTATAGGTGTGAGCCACTGCCCCTGGCCCAGATCATAAATCTTAAAGATGGAAGTGGTCTTAGAGAGATCATGCACCCTACCCTCCCAGATTGGAATCTTTCTTTGTCATTCTTGGAAGATAACCATCCAGCTTCTGCTTCAGTAGTTCTAGGCAGAAGAAACTTGCTGTTGTGTGAGGTGGATGCTTACATTTTTATTCAGCTTTTGAAGAAAATTCCTCCCTGTCTCCGTAAGTTTCTATTTAGGCAAAACATTCTTGGCTCCTTCAGCTGCAGTTTAGTGACACTGAGCACTAATTGTGGGATTTCAGGTACAGCCTGAACAATATAGAGAAAAACAGGATTTCATTTAGGCACTAGATTTCCAGCTGGATTGCCTAAGGCTGCCTTTATTTTCAAGTAACTGGGTTGGGGGTTCCCAAGACCACCCCCAGTTTGGTGATTAACTAGGAGGACTCAACATAGAGTACATGTGGCTGTAATTTATTCCAGTGAGAGGATATGAGGTAAACTCAGCAAAGGGAAGAGGCCGGTGTGGTGTGAAGTCTGGAAGAGGCCAGGCCCAGAGGCCTCTTTCATTAATTTTTAATTAAAAAAAGTTTTGGCCGGGTGCGGTGGCTCAAGCCTGTAATCCCAGCACTTTGGGAGGCCGAGACGGGCGGATCACGAGGTCAGGAGATCCAGACCA
>NW_012115154.1:8628070-8628727 GCF_000951035.1 Colobus angolensis palliatus | reverse complement strand
CGCCCAGCCTTGCTTATATATTTTTAAAAGTTAAAAAGTTAAACAGAAAAACATTTCTTAAGTGCTCTAAACAGCATCCTAAAAAGTACCTTTTATAGCTTTCATTTTTATGCTTAGCTCTGGGTGTTTTACAAAAAGAGTTCAGCAGACACAGTCTCTGTTACCTTTAGAACTTATAATGGATCCACTGACATGGACAAACATTGGAAATGGTAAGTAAACATAATAAACATAAAATCTATGTCTGTAGATAATAATCACTAGATCTTATATTTGAGAACAACTCAGCTAAAATCTATAATAAAAATATGTACAGTTCTTACATGAGAATAGTGCTAGAGAATCTAAAATTATCCCCACGAGAAGGAAGAAGAATTTAAAGTGTCTTGGGCCAGGCGCGATGGCTCAGGCCTGTAATCCCACCAATTTGGAAGGCCTAGGCAGGAGGATTGCTTGAGCCCAGGAGTTTGAGACTAGTCTGGGCAACATAGAGAGACCACTGTCTCTACAAAAATGAAAAAACACACACACAAAAAAAACCAAAAAAACACTTTGGGAGGCTGAGGCGGGCAGATCACTTGAGGTTAGGAGTTCGAGAGCAGCCTGGCCAACATGGCGACACTCCATCTCTACTGAAAATACAAAAATTGGCTGGGT
>NW_012115154.1:8621257-8623214 GCF_000951035.1 Colobus angolensis palliatus | reverse complement strand
GACTACAGGCACGTGCCACCACACCTGGCTAATTTTTGTATTTTTAGTAAAGATGGGGTTTCACCATATTGGCCAGGCTGGTCTCAAACTCCTGGCCTCGTGATCCCCCCATCTCGGTCTCCCAAAGTGCTGGGATTACAGGCGTGAGCCACTGCGCCGGCCTTGTTTGTTTTTTAAGATGGGGTCTTGCTCTGTTGCTCAGGCTGGAGTACAGTGGCATGATCATAGCTCACTGCAGCCTTGAAGTCCTGGGCTCAAGCGATCTTCCCATCTCAGCCTCCTGCACTCTGGCACTACAGGTGTGCACCACCATGCCCAGCTAATTTATTTTTATTTTTGTAGAGATGTGGGGGGTGTCTCACTATGTTGCCTATGCTGGTCTTCAACTCCTGGTCTCAAAAGATCCTCCTGCCTGGGCCTCCCAGAGTGTTGGATTATAAGCATGAACTACTGCACCCAGCCTCTTTAAATATTCTAAAATCTAATTTTTTTTTTTTTTTTTTGTGATTGTGTCTTGCTTTGTCACCCAGGCTGGAGTACAGTATCAATCTCAGCTCACTGCAACCTCTGCCTCCTGGGTTCAAGTGATTCTTCCACCTCAGTCTCACGAGTAGCTGGGCCTACAGGCACATGCCACCGCGCCCGGCTAGTTTTTGTATTTTTTCATAGAGATGGGGCTTTGCCATGTTGGCCAGGCTGGTCTCAAACTCCTGACCTCAAGCGACCGACCTGTCTCGGCCTCCCAGAGTGCTTGGGATGGTAGGCATGAGCCACTGTACCTGGCCTAAAATCAAAATTTCTTTCTGTAACAACCCATCTCAGAAATGCCAGGATATTATAATTAGTAAGTACCTCAGAAATGATGTAGTCCAAGCATTTTCTAGCTTTTTGGTCATAGGACCCCAAAATGTTTTTGGTTATATGGGTTTATATAGATACTAGTTTAGAAATTAAAGCTGAGAATTTAAAAAATACATTGGAGTTTTTGGGATTGCATTTTAATGAATTAAATAAGTCAATACATAGTAACATAAATAACATCTTCTGCAAAATGACTTTTTCAAAACAAAATAATGAGTGGCATTGTTTTACAGTTTTGCACATCACTTCATGTCTGTTAATAGGAGATAGTGGGTTTTCATGTCTCCTTTGAATTCAGTGGTGTTGCAGAGTTTATTCAAAGATCTGTAGCTGGGCATGGTGGAGTGTGTCTGTAGTCCCACACACTCAGGAAGCTAATGCTGGATCACTTGAGCCTAGGATTTCAAGAGCAACCTGGGCAACATAATGAGACCCCATCTCAAAAGAAAAAAAATTCTTTGAAATATAGGAAGAAAAGTTGGCCTTTTCACAGGTTTGAAGTTAGAAAAGAGGGAAGTGTTTTTGTAGCCTTTTCAGCCAGTTGTGGATGTTCATTTGTCTTTGGTACTACAGCAAAATTTGGATAAGTGATAATTTCTTAAAAATTAGTTCCGGTGATGGAATCTGAAACTGTATCAATGCACTTTGGAATACTCTTACATTAAGATCCATTGGTCTGTGTTGTTCTTTGGATCTTTAAAGTGACAGGCTCATTTCATTCATGTCTGAGGCAATCCCTGCCAAATACTCAAATCTGAGTAACTAGTTTCTCAGTCTTTCAAGTCAAAATATGTTCCAGCTGCTTTGGTAGCAGAAGTGATTCTTGCAGACTTTCTACTTACTGACACAGAATACGAAAAATTATTGGCCGGGTGCGGTGGCTCACTCCTGTGATCCCAGCACTTTGGGAGGCTGAGGGGAGCAGATCACGAGGTCAGGAGTTTGAGATCAGCCTGACCAACATGGTGAAACCCTGTCTCTACTAAAATTACAAAAATTAGCTGGGCATGGTGGTGCGTCCCTGTAATCCCAGCTATTCAGGAGGCTGAGGCAGGAGAATCACTTGAAGCTGGGAGACAGAGGTTGGAGTGAGCTG
>NW_012115154.1:8619013-8620607 GCF_000951035.1 Colobus angolensis palliatus | reverse complement strand
TCAGTGCAACCTCCTCCTCTCAGGTTCAAGCAATTCTCCTGCCTCAGCTTCCCGAGTAGCTGGGATTGCAGGCACCCGCCACCACACCCGGCTAATTTTTATAATTTTAGCAGAGATGGGGTTTCACCATGTTGGTCAGGCTGGTCTTGAACTTTTGACTTCAAGTGATCCACCCTCCTGGGCCTCCCAAAGTGCCGGGATTACAGGTGTGAGCCCCCCAGCCCAGCCGACGTTGGCTTTTTAAAATCCTTTTTTGGTTTTTTATTGTGAGGATGTTGCAGTGAGCAATATGGTGATTACTAGTGCTGTTTGACATTACTGCCTTGGTTTATGCTAAGGTGCGGCGGTTTCTCTCCAGTGCAATAGGGAACAAAGTCGAAAGGATATCACATTTTAATGTGGTGCAAATAATTTTGACCTTGCAGACCCCCTTGGAGGAAGGCTCTGGAGGCCTCTCCGTCTACCCGAGTTCCGTGGACCACAGTTGGAGGGCTGTGATCTGGTCCATCTCCCATCCTGTTGAAGAACCCCTTCTGTATCTTTGAGAAATTACCTTCCTGTTTCCCTCAGGGATGTCTGTTGTGGGGGAAATTCACTACACCGTGAAGCAGCCCATTACATTTTTGAAAGTTCTGTAAACTAACTCAGATCTTTTTTCCACCACTGGCCCTTCATAAAGTTGAGGATAACTTTTCACAGATCCCCTGTGTCTCTCTTTTTCAGCATAAAATTATATTTCCATTTCCTTCAGTGGTTCCTCTCATGGCCTGGTTTTGTATATCCTGCTCCTCTTTCTTTAAAATGAAAATGAATGGACATTATTTAATTCATTACAAAAGACCCTGTATAAATATGTGTTAGACTTGGTTCTTATCCTAAAGGAATTTAGAAAACTGGATTCATTTCAACACAGCTGAAGAATATAAATATCCTGCAGAATCATACATGGCATTTTGCAGTTAGAAAGAACCTAGCTCTCGGCTGGGTGCGGTGGTTCATGCCTGTAATCTCAGCACTTTGGGAGGTGGAGGCAGGCAAATCACTTGAGGTCGAGATTTCAAGACCAGCATGGCCAACATGGCAAAACCCCATCTCTACTAAAAATACAAAAACTATCTGGGCATGGTGGCACATGGCCATAATCCTAGCTGAGGGAGGCTGAGGCAGGAGGATCCCTTGCACCTAGGAGGTGGAGGTTGCAGTGAGCCAAGATCACGCCACTGCCCTCCAGCCTGGGCAACGGAGTGAGACTCCATCTCAAAAAAATAAAAAATAAATAAAAATAGAACTTAACTCGTTTTGTGGTTCTACAGACTGGCCACTGAGGTACTGTGAGAGCTGCTCAGCTGTTTTGTCGTGATTGGGTTGTAGGTGGGATGCGATCTCCCTTCCCTAAGCTCCTGGGGTTGCTAGGTGGGGCTTGGGATAGCCTCCTCCTGATTTTAGACTGGTGGATATTCCCAGTCCAATTAACTCTGACCTTGAACATCTTCAATTTACCCCAGTGTGTTGTACAAAGATCGTTTTCTATGTGTGCCTATGAAGAAGCTGAGAAGTATTGGGATAAGTGGCCTCTCTAGGGCAACAAATTCTT
>NW_012115154.1:8615206-8618748 GCF_000951035.1 Colobus angolensis palliatus | reverse complement strand
GCTATTTTTTTGTATTTTTTTTAGTAGAGACGGGGTTTCACTGTGTTAGCCAGGATGGTCTCGATCCCCTGACCTCATGATCCGCCCGTCTCGGCCTTCCAAAGTGCTGGGATTACAGGCTTGAGCCACCGCGCCCGGCCTGGGGCAACAAATTCTTAAGCATAGAGTTGGGATTATAAGTGTTCTGAGTACCAGACTAGAAAGATAATAAAGTTGGCAAGACATTGTGATTTGATTGAAGTAGGTTAATGAAGGACACTTTTTTTCATTTTAAAAATCAAGATGTGATTTTTAATTACCTTTTTAGTATACAGTTCTACAGTTTTTGATAAACACATATAGTGTTGTAACTATTCCAAGATATAGAACATCACCCCCTAGATTCTCTTTACCCCTTGTTAGTTAACCCTTCTTGCTTCCCTCAGCCCTAGGCAACCACTGATCACTAGGAAATTATTTTTGAAGAATATTGTAAAATGTTTCCTTAGATGGAGTTAGACTTAATTTCTCCCATCCAAGTAGTAACCAGGCCTGACCCCACTTAACTTGCTGTATCAGATGAGATCGCATGCTTTCAGGGTGGTATGGCCCTAGATGGTAGGCATAATTTCTAATTGATTGGATATTGAATTCTGCCAAACAAAAAGATAATAATCAGAATTTATTTTTTATAAATGTCTGCTTTTAAACTTACTGCCTCACTTTCTCACTTAATTGACTTAGTCACTAGCGTTTGGGCATTCTAATGATACATGTTTGAGGTGATAGGTTAATTGCCCTGATTTGATCATTGCATGTTGAATATATGTTGAAATATCACACTGTACTCCCTTAATATGTACAATTATTATGTGTCATTTAAAAATAATAAAAGCAAAAAAAAATACTAGTTATTTCTTTTCTTTTCTTTTCTTTTTTTGAGACGGAATTTTGCTCTCGTTGTCTGGGCTGGAGTGCAATGGTGCGATCTCTGCTCACTGCAACCTCCGCCTCCTGGGTTCAAGCAATTCTTGTGCCTCAGCCTCCCAAGTAGCTGGGATTACAGGCATGTGCCACCACGCCCAACTAATTTTGTATTTTTAGTAGAAATGGGCTTTCTCCATGTTGGTCAGGCTGGTCTCAAACTCCTGACCTAAGGTGATCTGCCTGCCTCGGCTTCCCAAAGTGTTGGGATTACAGGTGTGAGCCACCGCACCCGGCTATACTAGTTGTTTCTAAATGCATTTGAAGTAAAAGTTGGTCTTGAGCATTACTGGTGTTTTGGAAGTGTTTGTGAAGGGGCTTTGGGAAACAGAAAGCCCTAGCAGATTCCACAGGGACTGACCCGTTCCTGCTGTCTTACTGTAGATCTGGAGCAGCAACCATTTGTTCCCCAGTGCAGAGAAAGCGACTCTTTTCCTCGGAACGCTGGATACCATTTTCCTCTTCTCCTATGCTGTGGTAAGTTTTAGAACTCGAGGGTTTAAAGGTAAAGAAAAAGGTAAGAGGAAAGAACGCTGAGCCTTACGAAATGTGTAAGGGATTTTGAATTTGCTGACCAAGGCAGAGTTCAGTATTTCTGAAGTTTATATTCTTTATTCTTCCCATTTGTTTATTAATTCATTCAACAGATATTTATTGCTCATGTAGCACATGTCAATGGGAATTTATCCTGAACAACACAAAAATGCCCTGCCTTTATGGAGCCTGTGTTCTTTGGCGGGGAGCTTGGGGAGACAGTCACCAAATGCTATAAATAAATTGTAGAGTACATTTGAAGGTGATAAGTGCAATGAAGGAAAATAAAGCAGAGAAGGGGGACTAAAGGGCCCGGGTGAGGTTGTAATTTTAAGTAGCATAGCTGGGAGACCTCAGGAGGCAGCAGGCATTTGAGTGAAGACCCAAGCAGGTGACTGAGGTCGGTGTGCTTGGATCAGAGCTGTAAGAAGTGAGGCCAGAGATGTGGTGGGGCTCAGATCTGTAGGGTTTTGGTGCCTTTGTGGGGGCTTTGGCTTTAACCTTGAGTGTGATGGGAGCTGCTGGAAGGTGCAGAGCAGCGGCAGGACCTGAATTAGGTTTGGACAGGTGCACTTGCTCTGGGAGCCGAGTTCTTTGGAGGTGAAGGATGATGGTGGCTTGGGTCCAGCATAGCATTAACAGAGGTTGCGGGAAAGTAGATTTTAGTAGCGTGTTGGAGGTAAAGCCAATATTTTTTCCCTCTTGAATGTGGAATGTAAGAGAAATGTGTGAAGAACACCTCCAGGGTGGAAGTGTCATGGCGGAGGGGAGACTGGGGAGATAGAAAGATTTGAGGACTCGCTTTTGGATGCATTACATTTGACCACTACTGCCCAGATGATGAAGGGCAGGCGCTTGGTCATTGAGTCGGAGTCCAGGGTGTAGGCTCAGGCTGAAGATACACATCCTTGGCCTTTATTATTTTTATTATTTTTTATTTTTGAGACAGAGTTTTGCTGTTGTCACCCAGGCTGGAGTGCAATGGCACGATCTCGGCTCACTGCAACCTCCGCCTCCCGGATTCAAGCAATTCCCCTGCCTCAGCCTCCCGAGTAGCTGGGATTACAGGCATGTACCACCACGCCCGGCTAATTTTGTATTTTTTTTAGTAGAGATGTTGGTCAGGCTGATCTCAAACTTCTGACCTCAGGCGATCTGCCTGTCTTGGCCTCCCAAGTGCTGGGATTACAGGCATGAGCCACCGCGCCTTCCCTTTTAGATGATTTATAGATCAGAACTGTGAAGCTGCGTGAATTGATCGAGGGAACAGGCGAGGGCAGGGAAGAGGTGTGAAGCCTGAGCCCTAGGGCTTCCAGTCCTCAGAGGTGGGTAAGGAATGGGCCAGGTGGCGGGGGGTGGAGTGGTAAGGAAGGTGGGGTTGGGTATGGGCTCACGCCTGTAATCCTAGCACTTTGGGAAGCCAAGGCGGGTGGATAACTTGGAGTCAGGAGTTTGAGACCATCCTGGCCAACATGAAGAAACCCCATTTCCAATAAAAATACAAAAATTAGCCAGATGTGGGTGCCTGTAGTCCCAGCTACTTGGGAGGCTGAGGCAGGAGAATTACTTGAACCCAGGAGGAGGAGGTTGCAGTGAGCTGAGATTGTGCCACTGCACTCCAGCCTGGATGACAAAACGAGATTCTGTCTCAAAAAAAAAAAAAAAGGAAGGCGGGATCCTGGAGAGGTAGCATCCTGGGAGACATTCCACGGTGGTGAGGAGTAATTCAGCGTAAGGATAGGCAGCTGACATCTCTGGCTTGCTGTAGGAACGGCTGTGGTGGCTCCCACATTAGAGTTCTGGAGCCTACGGTGGCAGCAGCTGGAACGTGGACTGTGAGAGGAGCTTTTCTTTTCTCCCCAGCATATAAGATGCTGTCTTTAAGTGTGCCTTACTAAAAACGCCTTTTAATTCTCAATGTTCAGGCAATGTGAAATACTGGGTAAAAGTCCTGAAGTAGTTTCTAAATGTTTATTTAGTTAATTATTTTTATTTATTTATTTATTTATTTTATTTTATTTATTATTTCTGTTTTGAGATGCAGA
>NW_012115154.1:8611918-8613231 GCF_000951035.1 Colobus angolensis palliatus | reverse complement strand
GGGTTTCACCATGTCGGTCAGGCTGGTCTTGAACTCTTCACCTCAGGTGATCCACCCACCTTGGCCTCCCAAAGTGCTGGGTTTACAGGTGTGAGCTACTGCACTTGGTCATGTTTTTTTTTAGAGATGGGTTCTTGCTATGTTGGCCAGTTTGGTCTTGAACTATTGGCCTCAAGCAATTCTCCCCTCTCCCAAAGTGCTAGGATTACAGGCATGAGACGCCACGCCCAGCCAAGTTTTTCTAATGATGTAGAGATACTCAATTTATCAGAAACACCTGGTCCTAACTGACTTTAGGTTTTAAGTCAAGACATTTTAAATATTTATGGAAGAAACCTAAAGCCTGCTGCCCTTAAGGTCTTCAGTCTCACTTCCTGCCATGATCTCAGCATTTTAATTCCTGCCACTCAGTGGGAGGAGAGTAGAAGGCAGAACCTGTCTCCAACTAATGATTGTCTCTGCCTTCCTACTCTCCCTGCCTTGGGATGTCATGAAACCCAAGGGTCAGATTCAGCAGGCAGCTAGTGTGCCCTGGAACCTTCTATTCCACTTTTTACAAGTTTGGAACTGAAACTGCAGGGTGTGTGGTAACACATGTTAACCCAGAGTGCAGATGGCTAAGAGGAATCCCTTTGAGGGAGCTTATCACTGATGGGTAGGAATTCATCTAGTCTAGAAAATGGAATATATTTGTGTGCTTGTTTCATTAGAGTCATTCTTACTTATTTTTTTCCAGTTAGGGAATCAAGTAAAACCAAAGTTTGCCCTGAATTTTGGTGTGTTTGTGGTAGAGTATGCAGAAGCCCACTGCCATTTCCTTTTTTTTTTTAATATTCTTTTTCTTCTATTTTCCTAACTTTTTTGTTTTCACTTTATTACTGACCCTATTATCCAGCCCACTGCCATTTCATGAAACGTTTGTGAAACTCCTGTAGACAGCTAGCCTAGGCATGTGAATAAGAGTTAATTTTAAATAATGTCTGCGTGTGACTCATTTGCTTTGCAGCGCATGTTACTTTTTCATACTGTGTTATTATTGAGAGCTGTAAAAGAAAATGCTTTATTTTCAGGGCCTTTTCATCAGTGGCATCGTTGGGGATCGGTTGAATTTGCGGTGGGTTCTGTCTTTCGGCATGTGCTCTTCTGCGTTCGTGGTAAGTTGAAAAGGTCTTATTATTATTTTGGTCAGGTATTTTAGAATCCAAGTAATCCCCCTACTTCTCTGTAGAATAGAATGGTAAGATGAATCCTCAGTGTTCCAATCCCTCATTTGCCTTTTCACTTAGATGAGTCTTTTTTTTTTTTTTTTTTTT
>NW_012115154.1:8608495-8610558 GCF_000951035.1 Colobus angolensis palliatus | reverse complement strand
CATCACCATGCCTGGCTAATTTTTGTATTTTTAGTAGAGTCAGGGTTTCACCATGTTGGCCAGGCTGGTCTCAAACTCCTGACCTCAGGTGATCTGCCTGCCCCAGCCTCCCAAAGTGCTGGGATTACAGGCGTGAGCCACCGTGCCCGGCCTCTATATCTGACTAATCGTCATTGTTTGCTAGCTTCTAGTCAGGAATTTTTGTTGATTAAATGAAACCATGGAGTTTAGTTAGACCCTAATTTATTATGATTATTATTTTTTTTTAGAGATAAGGTCTCAGTTTGCTGCCCAGGCTGGAGTGCAGCGGTGTGATCCCAGAGCCTTGAACTCCCAAGCTCGAGCAGTCCTTCCACTTTAGCCTCCCGAGTAGCTGGGACTGTAGGTGTGTACTGTCATGCTCAGCAATTTTTAAATTTTTTAGTCATGGGTCTCACTATATTGCCAGGTTGATCCTTGAACTCCTGGCCTTAAGTGATCCTCCCTCCTTTGCCTCCCCAAACACTGGAATTAGAGGCACAAGTCCCTGCCTTTGGCCTACTGTTGTTTTTCAGTGTTTGTCATTTGAATGTAAGTAAAACCTTTTTTTCCCTTGAAATTTTAGAGATGGAAGCACTTTATTTTTTATGAGTTGCTCACCCACACATATAAACATATTATTTTAAAACCTGTGTACAGACTTTTTTGCTTTTTATATATTTTTTAAAAACTGCGGTTTGTACATAAACTTGCCCTTTTTAAGCATATTGTTCAGACTTTCAACAAATGAGTAGTTTTGTGACTGCCCCTCCTTTCTCCATCCCCTGGCAAGCCCTGATCATTTTTCTGTGTACTGTTTTGCTTATTCCAGAATGTCTTATAACTAGAACCAGACAGTATTATACATGCTAGTTTTTAATCATGCAGAGTATTCTCAAAATAGAGTTTGTAGATAAAATGTCCACTTGAGCAAAATGCCTGGAAAAAAGCAGCCCCTTGAAAGCTGCTAAATGATTCAGCAGATCACAAGTTCGATAGGTTTCGCTTTCGTTGATTAACTCAGGAGCTGCAGCCATAACAGTGGCTGGCACTCACCCCGTGTCTCTGCCTAGAGCGGTGCCTGGCACTGTTCCGGGGAAGGTGGCCTCCCTGGGCTCATTCCATCCTCACAGCAACCCTCTGGAGGTTGCTGTTCCCTCCACATGCACAGTCTGAGGGTGAGGAGATGGAAATAGATGTCAAACGAGGAATTCACTTTTTAGTCTTGGAAGATGTCAGTTGGAGCGCTGATAGCTTAATGACTTTATGTCTTTGACATCACCTCCGCTCTGGTGGGCAGTGATTGGGCGGCTGCCTCCTCATTGTGGCTCTGAGCAGGACCTCTGTGATGCCAGCCACATGATGTACAGGCACTGGCTGTATGAGTGTATCCTTCACGTGGTCTCTACTCTGAAGCAAGTGGGTGGGTGGCATCGCCTGAAAGTTTCATTGTGGCTGTTACATATTCCTTTTGTTTCCTCCTCTTCAAGGTGTTTGTCTTTGGCACGCTCACAGAATGGCTGCGTTTCTACAACAAATGGCTGTACTGCTGCCTGTGGATTGTGAATGGCCTGCTGCAGTCCACCGGTTGGCCCTGTGTGGTTGCTATTATGGGCAACTGGTTTGGGAAAGCCGGGTATGCCACTTCTTTCCTCTCTGATTTCTCTGTTTCAGTGGTTTCCATGATGAATTTTTCAGATTTGTCAAAGTCAGTTGCTTTGATGCCTTGGATGTCACCCACATCTTTCATTAGCAAGTCAGAGGAGTTCAGGGAGAGAGAGTTTCACGTCAGTGTGCGTTGGAAATGGTGTGGGCCTTAGAAGTGATCCGGCCTAGGAGACACATTCCTACTACTCTTTGGGCTGTGGGCAGATTCTGAGTGTGGGCCAAGTCAGGAGGTCTCAATTTTTTATTTTACTCATCGTTTCTTTAGAGAATATAAAAATCTCATTTGCTATCCATCGTGTATCTTCCTTTTGGGTTTTGCCTTCCCTGCCCATTTTTGAGAGTGATCTTATAATTGAGGTCAAAGGTTATTCTTGTGA
>NW_012115154.1:8602001-8604030 GCF_000951035.1 Colobus angolensis palliatus | reverse complement strand
CCCGCCTTGGCCTCCCAAAGTACTGGTATTACAGGTGTGAGCCACTGTGCCCGGCCTATTTTAGTGTATTTTTAAAAACTTTTAAAATAGCATGTTTAGTCTTGGTAGTATGCACCTTGGTTGTTTTGGCTGTTTTGTATTTTGAACTGCCCAGAGTATCTCTTCTGACCATGGTCCTTTGTCTCCACTGTTTTCCATCTTAGACGAGGAGTTGTTTTTGGTCTCTGGAGTGCCTGTGCTTCTGTGGGCAACATTTTGGGAGCATGCCTAGCTTCTTCTGTTCTTCAGTATGGTTATGAGGTAGGTGGTGTTTTCTAGCTCTCGTGCTCTCTCTCTGTGTGTGTGTGTGTGTGTGCGCACATGTGTGTTGCTTTTTATATATTAAATAATACTGTGGCCATTTAAAACTATGTAGAACGGTGTCTGGATAGGGCAAGGCTTGTATTAAAAGTAGTCAAACTTCTGGCTGAGGTCAGGAGTTTGAGACTAGCTTGGCCAACATGGTGAAACCCCGTCTCTACTCAAAAAATACAAAAGTTAGCCGGTGTGGTGGTGCACACCTATAGTCCCAGCTACTCCAGATACTGAGGCAGGAGAATCACTTGAACCCGGGAGGCGGAGGTTGCAGTGAGCCAAGGTCGCACCACTTCACTCCAGCCTGGGTGACAGAGTGAGACTCCATTCAAAAATAAATTAATTTTAAAAAAAAGTAGACAACCTTTTGATATATTCATTAAAAGCAGACAAATTTCTGATATATTCAAACACATAAAAATTATCCAGAAACAGTTCTACATAGTTTTAAATGGCCACAGTATTATTTAATATAAAAAATTATTCATAACAAAAACACTATGGAGAGCCTAAAGACACATAACCAGTTGAGAAGTATTTGCAACTGATGTTACAGATAAAGGACTAATCTGGGTCAGGCATGGTGGCTCACACCTGTAATCCCAGCACTTTGGGAGGCTGAAGTAGAAGGATCACTTGAGCCCAGGAGTTCAAGACCAGCCTGGGCAATATAATAAGATCTCGTATCTACAAAAAAACTAAAAAATGGGTCAGGCATGGTGGCTCACACCTGTAATCCCAGCACTTTGGGAGGCTGAAGTAGAAGGATCACTTGAGCCCAGGAGTTCAAGACCAGCCTGGGCAATATAATAAGATCTCGTATCTACAAAAAAACTAAAAAATTAGCTGAATGTGGGGGTGTGTGCCTGTAGTTCCTGCTATTCAGGAGGCTGAGGTGGGAGGATTGATTGCTTGAGCCTGGGAGCTGGAGGGTACAGTGAGCCAAGACACATCACTGCACTCCAATCTGGGTGATGGAGCAAGACCCTGTCTCAAATAAACACCAAAAAACAAAGGCTAATCCCCCTCATATGTAAAGAGCATCCATGAATTTTAAGAAAAAGATCAACAACAGAAAGATACAGAATTTGAATGTATAGTTCATGGAAAGGATGTAGAAATGGCTTGTAAACATATGTAAAATATTCTACTCACTGCTTATTCATTTAATAAATATTTAACTCCCCGTATGTGCTCTTAGAACTGTAGAATATAGGACTGACCAAAAGAGACAAAAATCTCTGTTCTTACAGAACTTAGCAGGGAAATGCAAATTAAAGCTATGTTGTTTAAAAAAAAGTGGGTGGGGGGGGAGAAAAACCATACTCTATACTTATTAGACTGGTAAAAATCCAAAAGTTCGAAAACATGTTGTACTTGTAAGAACCTGAAGACACAGGCATTGCAATGGAAAGACTAACAGAGTCACTAACTCCTGGAGGGATCAAAAAGGCAGTATCTTAATCAAAATTACAGCTACACACACTGAGCAGTTCCACCTCCAGGGATTATTCACACAGATGAATAGACTGAAACACCGGCAAATGATACATCTACAAGGTTCTTTATTTTGGCATTGTTTATAATGCCAGAATGTTGCAGAGCAGTGCACTGCAACAATCTCAAAAGTGTGCTAAGTGGGCCGGGTGCGGTGGCTCATGCCTGTAATCCCAGC
>NW_012115154.1:8595415-8601251 GCF_000951035.1 Colobus angolensis palliatus | reverse complement strand
AACTCCTGACCTCAGGTGATCCGCCCACCTCGGCCTCCCCAAGTGCTGGGATTATAGGCATGAGCCGCCATGCCCAGCTTTTACTGTACATCTTATTCCTCTATTGCTTGAATCATGTGAACATATCACCTACTCAAAAACCTAAATTATTAAAAGTAAGTTTGCTCTTTTAAAAAGTGGATACATTTTTAAACAGTTCACCAAGAGTTTTGGTGTAGTTAGGGTCAGTGAGAAGTCCTTCATTCCCTTTATTCATGGCCACCTTTATTCTAGGCTTCTTAGCCTCACACCTGGATTGTATAGTTGGTTCAGATGAAAATTTCTGTTCACCTTCTGTGCTGCTCTCAGCACTTCTGGAAACACTGCTTTAATTTTGTCACTCACTGGTTTAAAAATTCAGTGTCCACATCAGGCTTCATTCTCTGTTAAATAAAAATTCAGCGGTGCAGCCTGGGGTTGGAGAGTCTTTAATCTACCTGTCACCTTTCCAAATCAGTTTTCTTCCCTATTACACCCTAACAGAAGCCCTCTGCTTGAGTTGTGCAGTAAGCTTTCTATCTCCTTCCACCCTGTGCCTTTGCTTACCATGTGCCTGGAAAGATGGACAATTGGCTTTCATTTTCCATTCTTCCCTGAGACAGTGTCTTACTGCTTCAGCCTCTTCAGCTCTTTCCTTCATCTGGATTCCTGTATATGTTTCTCAGTAGGATTGGGCCTTCTCATTTATTCAACTACATGGTGCTTTATAATATTGTTTCATGTATTTAATCCCCTCAACTGTATGTAATATCTTCGAGGGCAGATACTGTCTTTTATAAGAGGCTATGTGATACAAATAACTAGATTTTTGGAGCTAGTCTAATTTCACAACTATAATAGTACCACTTAGTATCCAGGGGACCTTAATTTTCTTCCCTGAGCCTCATAGAATCACCAGGAAGAATTAAATGAGAAAACATGAGTCGAGCACTTTGCACAACGCCTGGCCCAGTGGAAGCACTGGGTGCTCCCTTGCTTCCCAGTCTCCCTTCCCACCTCTCCCCCACCCCTTCCTCCCCCCACCTGCCTTTACTGAATATGCTTGTGATGACTGTCCCCAGATATGTAAGGACCCCCTTTCCCCCTCTCCTCCAGTATGCCTTTCTGGTGACGGCGTCTGTGCAGTTTGCCGGTGGGATCGTTATCTTCTTTGGACTCCTGGTGTCACCAGAAGAAATTGGTGAGGAGAAGCCGTCCCTTCTATTCCGAATGTCTTACTATTATGGCCAAAAGGAAATCTGAGGCCAAGAAATCGAATCTCTTTTTTCCTAGGAAAACTCTGAGCTCCTTTTAGTGAGTGAAAGGAGAACAGTACTACCGTTTGAGTCCTGTCAACATTGTAGCCAGCCCCTGGCACAGCTGGACGTGTTTGAGGGGAGTGATGCACGTCTTTTATAGATACAGGAAAAGCTTCGCATTTGCAAATGATTTTTATAATTGAGACCCTGGCAATGAATGAACATGGATGTATTTCTAATTTCACTTCTTGAAACATTTCTTTTCATCCATAGAAATGATTCACAAAAATGATACCTGTACTTAAATACAGATTACCTACAAGCGAAACCACAGAAGCAAACAGATGTACAATTCTTCTATCTTTTGAGGATTTTTAGACAGACTGTGTGACTTTAATTGACCTTAGTTGACCTTGGTCTCTGGACCTTCATTGCTGTTTCTGTACAATGGAAATAAAAATAACATCGCCCCATAAGTAGTGATGTATGCCGAGCCCTTCGCACGTGGTGGTCGCTCCATAAACAGTGGCTGTCGCTGTTGTTTTAGGTCTCTCAGGTATTGAGGCAGAAGAAAACTTTGAAGAAGACTCACACAGGCCATTAATTAATGGTGGTGAAAATGAAGAGGAGTATGAGCCGAATTATTCAATCCAAGATGATAGTGCTGTCGCCCAAGTCAAGGCAATAAGCTTCTACCAGGCGTGTTGCCTTCCTGGAGTCATACCGGTAAGGGCCGCTCACATCTCACCACTGCCAGGGAGGTAAGAGAGCCCGTGACATCCCCTCTGCCTGGGATAAAGCTTCCTTAAGTATTGAGCCTCTCTTGGATACTTTATTTTAGGAATATATGTTCTGAGGAATGTTGTCTCGTGTCCCTCAGCTTATCTGATCTCTAATGCAGGGGTTGACAAACCTTCCATGAAGAGGCAGAGAGTAAATATTTTCGACTTTGGGAAACCATCCAGTCTCTCTCCCAGCTACTCAGCTCTGTAGAGCAAAATAAGTCACAGAAAACATGGGCCAGTTAGGTGTGGCCAGACTTGGCCAAAGAGCTCTGCTTTCCTGACCCTGATCTAGTATGTGATTAAAAAGGCAAAACTGATCTTTTTTAATGTGTACTTTTGGGCCTTTCAAAGTATTATAGGATTATATGTGGACCAAGAAGAAGGGTTGTGAATGGTTCCTAAGTCTGCCTTGCTCCCTTTTATTATTTATTTATGTTTTTGAGACAGAGTCTCGCTCTGTCACCCAGACTGGAGTGCAGTGGTGCAATCTCGGCTCACTGCAAGCTCTGCCTCCCGGGTTCAGGCGATTCTCCTGCCTCAGCCTCCCGAGTAGCTGGGATTGCAGGTGCATGCCACCATGTCCGGCTAATTTTTTGTATTTTTAGTAGAGACGGGGTTTCACTGTGTTAGCCAGGATGGTCTCCATCTCCTGACCTCCTTGCCCGCTTTGGCCTCCCAGAATGCTGAGATTACAGGCGTGAGCCACTGTGCCCAGCTTGCCCCCTTTTAAAGGGTCCAGAACAGAGCACTCCACAGTCTTTCTTGGTCTTGCATTCCAGTGTTTTCCACAGCCTGTGCAGTCAGGAAAGCCAGGAAAGCCTTCTAACATCTACACTAAATCCCTTCTGCAGTTTTTCTGTCTTGATGTTTCGGGCGCTCTAGCACTGGAGTGGAAGTTAAGAGGCCTAGGTTATGTTTCCAGCTTACCCACTAACTTTCTGTGACACCTGGGGTAAGTCACGCAACCCATCCATGTGTCTCAGTTCCCCTTCCCATGGAATAGAAATTATTCCAGTCCTCCCCGGGGCCTGTAACATTGGGCTGTTGTGTTTTGAACAAGCACCTGTTGTTATTTCATTTGTCAATGGTGCTTTATGAATGTGATCCCTCAGGTAGAGTGATCTGTAGGCCGTCTTAATACGTGCCTGTCAATCCCCTTCTGTCGGTGCCCCCAAGCTGAGAGAACTCTCATTTCCAACAGAGTTAAGTATGAGTTAAAATGCAATTTTCCACAATCCTTTAACCCAGTGATGATATATGATATAAGAGAAATGCAGGTTGCTTTAGGCCTGTTCTTATGCTATTGATTATTATCTTTTAACTGGTTTTTAAAATACTCTACTGGTAATAGTTTAATTTTTGAGAACGATCTTTGTTGTGACTAAATATGGACCTCTTTTGTTGTTCCTTTGTTCTTCACAAGCTATTGTTCTCTGACACGGGCAGGGATGTAAAGGAAATCTAGTTAACTTAATTCCTTTGTCTTTGTAGCAGGCTGTCTGGTCAGAATGCACTCGTGATTGGGATTTGGCTCTCTAGGAGGTGGCTGTTGCCTGCCAGGGAAGCTGTTTTAAAACAAGTGATACCTAGGGAATAACTGGCAGCTCCAGGGAAAAGAATATACTAGCCAGACACCCTTTGAAGTCAGCCCCTCTGTTCCCCCCTGTTTTTCCTTTGATGCTAACTGTCAGGATTTCCTGGTAGTAATGTGTTGAATATAGGAGGCTCAGCCCCACCACCATCTTCATGTAGCTGCAGCATTTTTTTCCCCTAAAGGAGAGAGTCACAAGGATGATGATGACATGTTCTTTCGTTTTTGACTCGCCAGAGAGACTCTCTTCTTTGCCACTGGACCGGGGAATGTGGAGCTTTTGGAAACTAGTGTGAAAGGAATTATCATGCTGCTGCTTTTCTTGGACCTTGGAACTGTAGTGTAGTCCCTTTGCTCTCCATTGTTCATAGTGTTGCCTTGGCAAGGAGTAGAATAACCAAGCCCGTTTGGCTGCTCCCAGTAAAGGCCGTGATGCTTCCTGGACTTCTTTGCCTGTGGTTAACGCTGGTTAGTGGCATGAATACCATTCATCTTTGTGTGAATAAAGAAATGTGGGCACGTGCCCTGCCTTTAGGTTCAAAACACTGGCTTGCTTCTACCAGACAACTGATAGGAGGAGAAACTGGAGACAGCTAAGAAGTAGCCATATGTGTTTTTAATTCTAAAGGCCTGCTATACATGCCTGTCTAGAAGTTAACAGGGATGAAGAGCAGAGGGAGACTGGCTGAAGTCAGGCATGTGGGGGTTTGTAGAGATGTTTAATTGTAAAATCAGGTTCTGTTCATCCTAAATTCCTTTATTTTGTTTTGCTTTTAAATGACATTCAAAATGGTGGTCATGCTGTGCTATTTGTCCCTCACTGAGAGTTGAATGCTTTTCTTGTAGTACTCACTGGCCTACGCCTGCTTGAAGTTAGTGAATTACTCCTTCTTCTTCTGGCTCCCCTTTTATCTGAGTAACAACTTCGGCTGGAAGGAGGCGGAAGCCGACAAGCTGTCCATTTGGTACGACGTTGGAGGGATCGTAGGTATGCCAGCGATGCGCCTTTTCCATAATAGTTAGTCACTAGTGATCTTTTACTGGGTTGTGAAAGCTGGCCTCATTTAAAGTTTTATTACTTATTCTACAGCCATTTTCCCTAAACTGTCCCACTAGTAAACAGCCAAACTCTTAAAAAAAAAAAAAAGGAAAAAACAAGAGGTCCATAGAAAGGAAGACCCAGCCTAAGGCAGCGCTGTGATTTACTGGGCTCTTTTTTCTTAGTCGTTTGCTGATGGATCAGTTCTTTTGTCTTGGGAAGCACATGGGAATCTCTTTAAATGCAATCCTTTCATACGGCTTTCTCAGTGATATCTTAGCTCTAAAGCTAATTGTATGTCAGAGATCCAAGTTAGAATGTGAACGTGTTCATTGTATCTACCTCCCGCTTTCCCCACCTCCCCCAGCCTAATAAGGGAGAGTACACCAGTCCCCCCCCTTATCTGTGGTTTCACTTTTCAAAGTTTCGGTTACTCTTAATACTGTACAATAAGATATTTTCAGAGAGAGAGACCATTCACATAACTTATGTTACAGTATATTGTTATTATTTTCTATTTTCATTAGTTACTGTTAATTTCTGTGCCCAACTTATAAATTAAACTTGATCATGGGAATGTGTATATAGAAAAAAACATAGTATATATAGAGTTTGCTACTGTCTGTGGTTTCAGGCATCCGCGGGGCTCGTGGAACATATCCGCTGAGGATAAAGGGGAACCGCACCTTAGTGTGTAGGTTGTCAGATCATAGAGGTAGACGTAACAGCAGGGATTAACTTTTGTGAATGTTTTACAGTTGTTTCATTGTAGACAAAGATTTTAATAGTGGTTTTTTTTTGTGGTAGCTGGAAGTATCAACAAGGAAGTAATAAGTATGAACAAGGAAATAAGACAGAGGAGCAGAATGTCCTTTAGTGGGTATTACTTACATGGCTTTGCCAAATCTTAATAACCTTCAATAATGTTAACGTTTAGAATTGTGGTGAGACTCAACTGCCGGGAGCTTGTGAAAGCACACAGTCTATGCTAGGCAATCTACTATTACTGTATTTGAACTTGGCTGCCCGCATTCTTAAATCCAGAGCCAAAGGTGAGGTTGCAACCTTTAGACCTCACCGTACTTCTGTATCCTCTGAAGTTGAAATTGTCCAGCTGCCTTCTGTCTGATAAGGACACACCAGA
>NW_012115154.1:8569404-8594050 GCF_000951035.1 Colobus angolensis palliatus | reverse complement strand
CTCACTGCAAGCTCCGCCTCCCGGGTTCACGCCATTCTCCTGCCTCAGCCTCCCGAGTAGCTGGGACTACAGGCGCCCACCACCATGCCTGGCTAATTTTTTTTGTATTTTTAGTAGAGAGAGGGTTTCACCGTGTTGGCCAGGATGGTCTCTATCTCCTGACCTTGTGATCTGCCCACCTCGGCCTCCCAAACTGCTGAGATTACAGGCGTGAGCCACCGCGCCCGGCCCAGCCACATTTTTTGATAGACCAGTGTTAGGCTGCTGCCAGTGAGACTAGAGGGCCAATGGGGAGCACACCTCAGGTGAACGAGCTAAATTAGAAGTGATTTTGATTGCTTGACACTCTGTGCTTGAAGGTGGAACTTTGCAAGGCTTCATCTCTGACGTACTACAGAAGAGAGCGCCGGTTCTTGCCCTGAGTCTGCTTCTGGCAGTTGGGTCCCTTGTCGGGTATAGTCGTGAGTATTCCTTTGCAATTACGAATTCCTTTGCTTCCCTAGTCTGGTAGGAATAAGGCATTTGTCTGGAATCAGTGACCAGTGCTAGGGAGAGCCTGGAGACCAGCTTCAAGGCCTGATATGCCACCTTTGCATTGTCCTGTGAATGCCTGGGAAACCTGTCATCACATCGTTTTATTTGTCTTGGGAGGAAACTGACATCTCTTTTGCTTTGTTAATTTGCTTAAAAGCTTGCTTGGGAGTGTATATGCTTTGTTTGGGGGAGGCTCCAGAGACATGGCATTATAGCCAATAAAACAATAAAAAGGGAACAGGTTTCAAAAGCGGAAAGATGGTAATTAGTAGGTTTGGTATATGTCCCTTAAGATGCTGCTGAGACAGGAGTAGAGCTTTTCTTTAGCTTTTAGAAGTCTCGTTAGCTTGAGCACCAGCAAGAGGCAGACGTTACAAATCAGAGTTGAAAGAAGCAGAGAGAGTTGTGTCTCTTTGTTATCTCTGGGAGTGATTTGTGAGGTCGCGGAGATTCAGATCTTTGCGTACTGTTGGCAGAGGCACGTGGGGTCTGCTTTTTAAGTTACTGTGGTTTGTCTGTGTCTTCCCTCACAGGTTCTCCAAACGATAAGGCCATCAATGCCCTTCTGATGACTGTTACAGGTGCGGCCCACAGCTCTGCTCCACCGTGCTTCTGCTACTCTGTCAATTCAGAGGAAAAGGGAAACTGTTTTCTCCCTCAATTTGAGTAGTACCGAAACCTTAATTACAGAGAATTCAAATTTTAGAAGGAAAGATGTCTCCTTTTCCAGATTCTTTTTCTCTGCTCTTTCTTACATCACCTCCTCAGTCCTATTGTGACAGAAGCAGTCCCTATTGACAGAAATTTTCCTAAGATTTTTTTTTTTTTTGAAATGGAGTCTCGCTCTGTCACCCAGGCTGGAGTGCAGTGGCGCGATCTTGGCTCACTGCAAGCTCCGCCTCCCGGGTTCATGCCATTCTCCTGCCTCAACCTACCGAGTAGCTGGGACCACAGGCGCCCGCCACCACGCCCGGCTAATTTTTTGTATTTTTAGTAGAGATGCGGTTTCACTGTGTTAGCCAGGATGGTCTCGATCTCCTGACCTCGTGATCCACCCGTCTCGGCCTCCCAAAGTGCTGGGATTACAGGCGTGAGCCACCGCACCCGGCAGATTTTCTAAGATTTTTGATTACTGTCCCAGCTTCTGCTCTTATTTCTAGAAGTGACTTAGAAAGATGCCACGTGCGAGACCAATTCACGAGCTTTCAAAAAAATCCACAATAGCTCGTGTCTCCTCCTGTGTTGGAGTCGGTCCGCATTTTGTCACTTGAGCACTAGATAGAATAGTTGGGTGCATTTAGGGACGATGTTATAGAAAAATTACTTATTTTATTTATTATTTATTTATTGAGACAGAATCTTGCTTTGTTGCCCAGGCTGGAGTGTAGTGGCACAGTCTCAGCTCACTACAACCTCCACCTCCTGGGTTCAAGCGATTCTCCTGCCTCAGCCTCCTGAGTAGCTGGTAATATAGGCATGCACCATCATGCCCGGCTAATTTTTGTATTTTTAGTAGAGACAGGGTTTCACCATGTTGCCCAGGCTGGTCTCAAACTCTTGACCTCAGGTGATCCACCTGCCTTAGCCTCCCAAAATGCTGGGATTACAGGCATGAGCCACCATCCCCAGTCAGAAAAATTACTTATTTTAAACTTATTTTATTTTTATTTTTGAGAAGGAGTCTTGCTCTTGTCACACAGACGGGAATGCAGTGGTGTGATCTCAGCTAACTGCAACCTCCACCTCCTGGATTCAAGTGATTCTTCTGCCTCAGCCTCCTGAGTAGCTGGGATTACAGGCGCCTGCCACCACGCCCAGCTAATTTTCGTATTTTTAGTAGAGACAGTGTTTCACCATGTTGCCCAGGCTGGTCTCGAACTCCTGACTTTGGGTTATCTGCCCACCTCAGCCCCTCAAAGTGCTGAGATTACAGGCATGAGCCACTGCGCCCAGCCAGAAAAGTTACTTATTTTAAACTTTAGATCGTGCTTGGCAGAGTGAGCTGCTCATTCTGCTTGGGGTCCATGGAACTGATTCCAGCAGTGAGAACAGATTCACTTGGGCCATCCCATGCCTGATTCATGGGCAGCCTCACTGAGAGCAGTGGCAGATAGCGTCACCTGCTCCATTTCAGTGGCTTTTTCCTCTTTGCTCTTTTTCCTTTTTTCAGTATTCCTGGTTGAATTTGTGTAGAAAGATCATATGATGCAACTCTACCATAATGGAATTTATTTGACAAGCTAGTGCAATTGTTATTAATGAATGTAAACTTCACAGGATTAGAAAGGCTATGTGTTTCACTATATTTTTGTATCTTTGGGTTCTATAAAATATACTAGAGTGTCACATAATTCAAGAAGAGATTTCAGGAACATGGATGTTAACTATTAATAGTTTGAAAATGATACTGTCTGGGGGTTTCCTTTTTTTTCCACGTCTGTCCAACATATTAAGAAAACTATCGGGGTATTATTTTGCCTTATGCAGTAGATTGCTAGTGGTTGTGAATTGTGTTTTAATAAGAACCTGTTCTGTTTGTGACTTCAGGATTTTTTATTGGTGGACCTTCTAATATGATTAGTTCTGCTATTTCCGCGGACTTGGGTCGCCAGGAGCTCATCCAAGGGAGCAGTGAGGCCTTGGCCACTGTCACAGGAATTGTTGATGGTTCGGGGAGCATTGGAGCTGCCGTGGGCCAGGTGAGAGAACAGGAGAGGGGCTGGGATTCTAATGTCTTCCCTCAAAGGCGCCTGAACGTGAACCTGCGCTCTGGGCCTCAGTAGGTGGCACTCTTGTGCTGTAGAACACTGTTCCGAGAGCCCAAGGACTTCCATCTCCTCTCAGGACCAGCTGATGCCTCCTAATGTGGAAGAACTCTCCATTTTTTTAAGTTCCTTTTTTCTACTTACACTTCTAGATTCTTCCTGTCTGCAAATAAGCTAAGACCTCCTAAGACAGACAGATCCTTCTGCCCCAGCCCACCACCCCCTTCTTTCTTTCCAGGCTGAACTTAGTGTTCCATGGCCAGGGGCGCTTCTTGTTATCCCCACCTGGCATGTGGACCCCACCATTGCTGTCTCCTGTCTCCCTCTCCCAGACACTCTACTGCATACACGTTCCTTCCTGGGCCCCACCAGACATGGCCATGGACTCTGCAGCTGCTTCTGAATCACTTGCGCTGCTTCCTGTGTGTCCAAAACTCTCTGACTGTATCTCAAAGAGTGGCCCATAAGTGTCTGGTATCAGAATCATCTGGGGCACTCATTAAAGTACAGAACACCAAGCGTACTACAGACCCGCGGAGTTAGAACCTACAGATCTGTATTTTCAACAAGCCTTCTTGGTGATTCTTCCACGCTCGGATGTGTGAGATCCCTACACTGAGATTGGCCTACTATACTTAGAACTATTTACATTGACCTTTTTTTTTTTTTTGGCATAAATTCAGGCTTTCTCTGGGACAGACACTTCTTTTCTGGCACAGTAATGAGTCATGCCTCTTCCAGGATATACCACTACAGATTGTAGAGTACTAATTTCGCTAAAAGATGGATTTGAGAGTCATCTGTATGGATAAAAATAGTTGAACCTGTGGAAGTGAATGAACCATTTAATGGGGAAAGAGAATGTTGGCCGAGCCTCAGGGAATGCCCAGTGGTCAAAGAAAGAGGAAGGCAGCAGAGTAAGCTGTAGTCAAGGGAACTGTGTTTGAGAAGGCATTAGTAAGGTCATGGATGTAGAGAGGTCAGGAGAAGGAGAACTGAAGGATTTGTCTCTTAGGCTCTTAGTTTTGACATCTAGGAGGTCATTAATAGCCTTGACAATTATTGTTACTTGCTTGATGGGGGTGAATTGCTGATGTCTGATTGCTAGTGGTTAATGAGAGACAAGTATTGAGGTAAAGGAAGCCATGTTAGTACTTTGACTACCTAGCTGTATTTTAATAGTCTATATGCGCTTGTTAATGTCTGTCCCTCCCACTTACCATGAGCTTCCTGAGTGCGGCATTTTGTTGTATGTTCTTCTGCCCCCTTAGTACCGAGAACAGTGCCTGGCACACGGTAGACATTACTTGTGGAATGAATGCTTGATATGCTTAGCATATTTGATTATAAGACTAAAGGGCAAAAAAAACCCCAAAGAAACAAAAACCTTAGCAAAGACTTGAAAACTGTACTTACCTGATCGTGCTCTGGGGTGGGAATTGAAAAACGCTCCAGCCGTCAGTTCAGATGTTTTCCTCTTTGGGGTAGAGAGTGGCTACATTGGGCATCCTTTTCTGACATTAGATTATTTTAAGTTATCCTTCGTTTCGAATGTTTTCTTCACTAACTAAATGGGTGGATTATAATGAGTATTTCAGAGTTTACTTTTATTTAGATTGCCTCACCTGCCAGTATCCAGATCCCTCACTGTGAACTTGGGTCCTAGACTGACCTTCATGGTCGGGGAAGCACATCCGGAGTGAATCACTGTTAGCTTTACTCATTCCTCTTCCATGTTGAGTTTTGAATGATTTCCCATTGCTTAAGGGGTGAAGTCCCAAACTCTGTGACTTAGCGTTAAACTCTATCCGTCCTGTCCTTAGCCAGTGTACTAATCTACCCTGAATAACTTTGTTGCCCCCATCTTTCCCTGACTTCCCAAGTAAAGAATTGTTTCTCCTTCAGGTTGCCATAGTAGTTGATGCGGTCCTCTAGTAGGCACCTGTCACGGTGTAAAGGGGTACACCGTGACAGGTGCTGTGCTTATTTCCTTCGTCTTTGCATACCCAATGCTTAGTGCTTTTTTTGACACATACTAGGGGTTCAGTAAGATTAAATTGCGGTATCTGCCCAAGAGAAATGAGAATGTATGTCCACATTAAAACTTGTACATGAGGCTGGGTGTGGTGGCTCATGCCGGTAAACCCAGCACTTTGGGAGGCCAAGGCAGGAGGATTGCTTGAGGCTAGGAGTTCAAGACCAGCCCAAGCAACACAGTGAAACCCTCATCTCTACAAAAAATAAAAAGTGAGCTGGGCATGGTGGTATGTGCCTGTCCCAACTACTTAGGAGGCTGAGATGGGAGGATTGCTTGAGCCTGGGAAGTCAAGGCTGCAGTGAGCCATGATCACACCACTCTCCACTCCAGCCTGGGTGACAGAGCCAGACCCTGTCTCTCTCTCTCTTTTTTTTTTGGGGGGGGGGACAGCGTCTGACTCTGTCGCCCAGGCTGGAGTGCAGTGGCAGGATCTTGGCTCACTGCAACCTCTGCCTTCTGGGACTCAAGCGATCGTCCCACCTCAGCCTCCCAAGTAGATTGGGCTGCAGGTACACACCACCACGCCCAGTAAATTTTTGTATTTTTTTTTTGTAGAGATGGGGTTTCACCACGTTGCCCAGACTGGTCTCAAACTCCTGGGCTGAAGTGATCCTCCTGCCTTGGCCTCTCAAAGTGCTAGGATTACAGGCATGAGCCAGGCCAAGACCCTGTCTTAAAAAAAAAAAAGAGATAAAGTTGCAGTCAGAGTTTGGAGCACCCCTGTGCTTCCTTTAATGGATGATTAGACCTCTTTTTTGCTTCACATGATGTGATCTAACATAAATCACATAGTCATTCTGCATTAACTTTTTTCACATGTACATTTCAGTAATAATGTGATCAAAGAATGTTACCCTTTTGTGCCTGTGGCCAAACTGATTTTTGACAAGGGTGCCAGGACCATTCAATGGAGAAAGGATGGTCTCTCAATAAACAGTATTGGGAAAACTGGATATCCACATGAAAAGAATGAAGTTGGAGCTGAGGAGTGGGGGAGGAAAGAAAAAAAAAAAAGAATGAGGTTGGACTCTTACCTCATATGCAGAAATTACCTCAAAATGAATTAAAGGCCTAACTTTAAGAACTTAAAATTGTAAAACTCATAGAAGAAAACATAGGGACAAATCTTCATGACAAATATGTACAAATGACCAATAAGCACGTGAAAAGTCTCAACATCCTTAGTCATTAGGAAAATGCAAATCAAAAACACAGTGAGCTGTGACTTCATACTTACTATGATGGCTGTAATTAAAAACCAGGAAAGGTGACTGGTGTTGGTGAGGATGTGCAGAAATTGAAGCCCTGCATTGCTGGTGGGAATGCAAAATGATGCAGCTTCTGTGAAAAATACTTCGGTGCTTCTTCAAAAAAATTTAAATAGAATTACCATATGACCCAGCAATTCCACTCCTAGGTATTTCCCAAAAGATTGAAAACTGGGGGCCGGGCACCATGGCTCACACCTGTAATCCCAGCACTTTGGGAGGCCGAGGTGGGTGGATCACTTGAGGTCAGGAGTTCCAGACCAGCCTGGGCAACGTGGTAAAACTTCATCTGTACTAAAAATACAAAAATTAGCCGAGTATGCTGGCTCAGGCCTGTAATCCCAGCTACTTGGGAGGCTGAGACAGGAGAATTGCTGGAACTTGGGAGACAGAGGTTGCAGCGAGCAGAGATTGCCCGCTGCACTCCAGCCTAGGCAACAGAGCAAGACTCCATCTCCAAAAAAAAAGGAGTGAAGTTCCAATGTAGTCTACCCTGAAAGCATTATGCTAAACATTCCAGACATAAAAGGACAAATACTATGATTCCATTTACATGAAATATCTAGCATAGGCCAATTCATGGAACCAGAAAGAAGAGGTTAGCAGGAGCTGGGGTGATGGGCAGTTAATTTCTTAATAGGAACAGAGTTTCTATTTGGATGATGAAAAAGTTTGGAAATAGATAGTGGTGATGGTTGTACGACATTATTAATGTAACTGATACCACTGGATTATACACTTAAAAATGTTTAAAATGGGCTGGGCGCGGTGACTTACGCCTGTAATCCCAGCACTTTGGGAGCCCAAGGTGGGTGGATCACGAGGTCAGGAGATCGAGACCATCCTTGGCTAACACCTGGCTCTACTAAAAATACAAAAAATTAGCTGGGCGTGGTGGCAGGCGCCTGTAGTCCCAGCTACTTGGGAGGCTGAGGCAGGAGAACGGCATGAACCCAGGAGGTAGAGCTTGCAGTGAGCCGAAATCACGCCACTGCACTCCAGCCTGGGCAACAGAGGGAGACTCCATCTCAAAAAAAAAGAAAAGAAAAGAAAAAAAAGATTAACATGGCAAATGTTATGTAAGTTATATCTTACCATAATAAGAGAAAAAAAGAAAATGGGTTAAATAAGTGCAATTAGATCCTTTTCAGTAATTGAAAAAGTAAATGGATATGCTGTAGGCTGCAAAGGTAGTACAGCAACACTGTGAGCAAACAGCATAACTGGAAAATGAGTGGCATACTTAAAGACCAACTCTTTTTGAGGCATCAATTATAGTACCTTTCATTGGAAGAAAGCATGATTAAGTGGGAGTAGCTTGCGGATGTTCATCTTCCTCTCTAAATAGCAAAGTGAATAAAATAAACCTTCTGGGCCGGTGCGGTGGCTCACGCCTGTAATCCCAGCACTGTGGGAGGCTGAGGCGGGCAGGTCATAAGGTCAGGAGATCGAGACCATCCTGGTAAACACAGTGAAACACCGTCTCTACTAAAAATACAAAAAAATTAGCCTGGTGTGGTGGCAGGCGCCTGTAGTCCCAGCTACGCGGGAGACTGAGGCAGGAGAATGGCGTGAACCTGGGAGGCGGAGCTTGCAGTGAGCCGAGATTGCGCCACTGCCCTCCAGCCTGGGCGACAGAGCAAGACTCCGTCCCAAAAAATAGCCAATAAATAAATAAATAAATAAACCTTCTGAACTGACAACTTCTACCATACGGTTTTTCCATTTAGACTCTGCATGCTTAAATGGGCCATTAATCACAGCAGGCACATGTATGTGGAAGAGCTGTGTAAACTGCAAAACATAAAAATCCTGTGTCCCCTTCTTATTTTCTAAAATAGCCATGTTTAATCTACTTTTTAGCTGCTTCCTTTTATAAATTTATAAAGAATTATATTGTAATTTTTTTTTCTCCCTTTCAGTATTTAGTGTCTCTGATCCGGGACAAGCTAGGATGGATGTGGGTTTTCTACTTTTTCATTCTCATGGTAAGTAGGTGCCCCTTTAAAAAAAAAAAGTCATTTTTCTATTAATTAAGTTCAAAGCATTTACTTAAGTCACTTCTTCAGCAGAATTGCTGATTGCTTTTAAAGGCTCCTTTGTGAAAAGTAACATTTTATTAGTCTGAAAGACACCTTCTTCTTCTTCTTCTTCTTTCTTCTTTTTCTTTTTTCTTCTTTCTTCTTTCTTCGTCTTTTTTTTCTGAGGCAGTCTTGCTCTGTTGCCCAGGCTAAAGTGTGGTGGCATGATCTCGGCTCACTGCAGCCCCTACCTCCTGGGTCAAGCGATTCTCCCACCTTAGCCTCCTGAATAGCTGGGATTACAGGCACCAGCCACCACGCCCGGCTAATTTTTGTATTTTTAATAGAGATGGCGTTTCACCATATTGGCCAGGCTGGTCTCGAACTTCTGACGACCTCAGGTGATCCACCCGACTTGGCCTCGCAAAGTGCTGGGATTACAGGCATGAGCCACTGCGCCTGACCTCACATTCTGCTTTTTAAGGAAGAAAAAGGCTCTCAGTTTGCTCTTGACCTGAGTCTAATGAATATTGCCATTTATGATTTCAGAAAAACAAGAAGAGACTTACTTAAAGTATCACCAGCCCCTAATCAGTATACTCTTCTAGGCCACTCTCTATCTGCTGAATGTAATTTAGGAATTCTGAAGTAAATTACAATGTACACCAAGCAACACTGAGTTAAAAGAGAAGCATTGCTGTAATTAACACTGTCATGTTTCCCGGTTCTAAAATGGTGATAGTTTCTTGAGGAAATACTTATGTTGCCCTAGACATTCTTGGCTGGGATTCTCTGCTTTCTTGCAAATAACCAATAAAGAATAAGTCGTTGTTTATTTTTTTTATTTATTTTTTTGAGACGGTCTCATTCTGTCACCCAGGCTGGAGTGCAGTGGCACGATCACAGCTCACTACAGCCTTGACCTCCTGGGCTCAGGTGATCCCGGGCTCAGGTGGTCCTCCCACCTCAGCCTCCTGATTAGCTGGGACTAGAGGTGTGTGCCACCATGCCTTGGTAACTGTTTGAATTTTTCCTAGAGGGGGTTTCACCATGTTGTCCAGGCTGGTCTGAAACTCCTGAGGCTTTGTGCTTTTAAAATGTTACTCTCTGTTATGAGCTGTGACATACTGAGGCACGTTATTGGTGGGACAGTGCTCAAGACAGGTCTACCTGAGAGTGTGGAAGGCACCAGGGACACATTCAGTATCCTGTCCTCAAATCCAGGGCACTGTGATTGAAGACAGCCACCACCCCTACTCCAGGCAGCTGTCCTCTTGCTGTGGTCAAGGATTCTCGGGATAGTCCAGCTCCAGGAATACCTTGGAGCTTTTATCTAATTCCCTTCTAGCTTCCAAAGACTGGGCCATGTAACTTGTGTTCCATTTCTTTTTTTTTTTTTTTTTTTTGAGACGGAGTCTCGCGCCCAGGCTGGAGTGCAGTGGCCGGATCTCAGCTCACTGCAAGCTCCGCCTCCTGGGTTTAGGCCATTCTCCTGCCTCAGCCTCCCAAGTAGCTGGGACTACAGGCGCCCGCCAAATCGCCCAGCTAGTTTTTTGTATTTTTTAGTAGAGACGGGGTTTTATCGTGTTAGCCAGGATGGTCTTGATCTCCTGACCTCGTGATCCGCCCGTCTCGGCCTCCCAAAGTGCTGGGATTACAGGCTTGAGCCACCGCACCCGGCCCATTTCTGACACCCATGCTAAGTAGAGGGAAGTATCTTGTGATGAACTTTCTGATGTGATCATACTAGGAATTGTAGTAGAAAGAAAACTTTATTATAAGGATCATCGTTTTAATCTGAGCCTCTGGTCTCAGTTCTCTGCTCTGCCTATGGCAAATTATTTGTATGTGTTGTTCTTTTTTTGGCAACTGAAATGTGATGTTAAGTGTTTTGTAGTATTAGCCATAATTTTCAAAATCATTTTCTAATTCATTGACGATTAAACGTTACCTTTGTATGAAGTCAAAGTGAATGTAATTGTCCAAATCCATTGTTACGTTCAAAACATGACGCTCTAACAGAAGTAAATTGTTGTTGCATTTTTAATACTATTTTCTCTTCACAGACAAGTTGTACAATTGTGTTTATCTCGCCATTAATAGTGAGGGAAATATTCTCTCTCGTGCGAAGGAGACAGGCTCACATATTAAGGGAGTGACTGGTGCCTGCAAGACAGAAAGAACAACGTCAGCCACATCAGGACCGTTGGGGCTTCAAATCTGCCCTAATTTGGGTTTGTCTAGGAGCCACCAGCCTGACCTTGGATTGTCAGGCCTCTCTCAACACTGCCAGCCACCCGAGATGCTGACCAGCGGTGAAGGCTGCGCGAGTTTTCTACACTACAGGAATTATTGTTGATGATTTTTGTTGTTTCATGAATGTGCCGAGTGACCTCTGACTCTGCCAGCATCTTTGTGTGGCCCGTTGAGGTTTAGCATTTTAACCTTAACTGTTGTTTTGGACTTGAACTTTCTCTAGCCTCAAAAATGGAGTGAATGGGAGGCACAGCCACCCGTGGTTTGTGTTGGTGATGTGTTCCACAAATGGAAGAGATCATTGCATTTTGCTTTGATAATGAGTTTATAGAGAGTGGCTCATCTTTGAAGCATCAAATCCCGACCAAATGCTCAAGCTGGACCGAGCTGCCAGCCTGCCTTGGACAAAGAATCCGTCTGTTCACTGTGGTGGGAAGAATCACGCTACATGCCCGTTGATTGGCTCAGTCACTCTGTGTCTGATCTAAAAGTCATGCAGCCCTAGAAGCATGAATATCTTCAAATTCTTGTCAACTGCTCTCCTCCATCTTCATTCAAATTAACTTTGACTCCTGGAAGTATTTAGTCTTCCTTTCAAGGACCATAAGGTGCATCAGTTATCTCGAACACTCCGACGTGTAACTCGCAGCCGAAGCAACTCCACCCCAGATGTGTTGTCTGGGAACTTTAGGATCCTCTAGGAAGCTAATCTGCTTAGTCTATTTTTAGAGGATTGATCTCTGGCACAACCGGGTTCCCGGAGTTACCTCAGCTGAGGACTAGAATTAGAGAAAAGGGAAAGATGTTTCGTTCTAGTAAGTGTCAAGCACGGATGCTCTGACTTACGATGGGGTTACGTCCCAGTAAACCGATTGGAAGTCAAATGCATCTAATACCCCTGACCTACCGAACGCCACAGCTTAGCCTCGCCCACCCTAAATGTACTCAGAACACTTAGAATTGCCCACAGTCGGGCAGAATCATCTAACACAAACTCTGTTTTATAATCAAGTGTTGAATATATCATGTAATTTATTGAATCCTGTACATTATGTCGAAATTGCAACCATTTCGCACCATTGTAAAGTCCAAAAAGCAGAAGCCGAGGACTGACTGTACGTGACATTGAATCACATGAATGGATTACTGGGGCCTGAGAGGTGTCCGTTCTTTAGAAAAACGAGGAGTATATCTCTTCAGGGCTGTGAATTCCATACTAGTTATCAATATTTTAAGATCATTCTGTATATGTATATATTTTAAATTATACAAGCAAGCTAGGAGGAGAATGTGTAATTTTGAGGGACACCTAATTTGCATTGGGTTAGGGAATATTTTTCAACCTCTTGCTTTATACTCTGATATGGGGTGTGTTTATGAACTTGTTAATATTATTTAATCATGCAGATTTCCAATCAGTGTATTGCTCATTTACTGACAAAAAGGGAAAATACGAAACACAGAAAGGGGAAATAAACTGACTTTTATAATGAACCTCCGTTTCGATATTTAAATGTATATACCGTGAGTGCTGAGATTTAGAATGCGATCAGTGCCCTAATGTTTCCTGATACTGAGCGCTCCCGGGTGAGCCCACGCTAACCCACAGCATTGCTGAGTCACCTGCTCCTTCACCCGAGGTGCTGGAGTGGCTTCATTTCCATCTGTTCTGTGAAAACTTGCCCTTTCCTACTATGGAAGACTGTGCTCCGTTTGGATGAATTGCCCGGTTGTAAGTTAAGGGCCGTCTGTTTTCTCATTGAACCTCTTGACTGGCGTTTGGTTCAGTTTCCCTTCCAGCTGCACTGTGGGTGTGGTCCCATCTTTGTGTCCCCACGCCAGCCAGTGTTTTCTTACCCAGTTGAACCTTAGATTGGTGACTGTTCCCTGACGTTTCTGTGGCCCCCGAGTTGTACTGAAATAAAACCATTTTTTGATTTTTTTTGAGACAAGAGTCTCGCTCTGTCACCCAGGCTGGAGTGCAATGGCACGATCATGGCTCACTGCAGCCTCGACCTCCTGGAGTCAAAAGTGATCCTCCTGCCTCAGCTCCCAAGGAGCTGGGACTAGCCTCCCAAGTAGCTTACCGTGTGCCACCATGCCCGGCTAATTATTTTTAGTCTTTTTATTTTCTGTAGAGATGAAGTCTCACTGTTACCTGGCTGGTCTTGAACTCCTGGGCTGAAGCAATCCTCCCACCTTGGCCTCCCCAAGTGCTGGGATAACAGGCATGAGCCACTGGGCCCTGCCTAAAATGAAATTACAAATAAATGCTCAGCACTGGACAACATGAAATAAGGATATATTCCCTTATTCTAGTTTTGCCAATCTGCACAGGATTTAACTTTTTTTTTTTTTTGAGATGGAGTCTTACTCTGTTGCCCAGTCTGGAGTGCACTGGTGCAATCTCGGCTCACTGCAACCTCCACCTCCTGGGTTCAAGCGATTCTCCTGCCTCAGCCTCCCAAGTAGCTGGGACTACAGGTGCATGCCACCATGTCCGGCTAATTTTTGTATCTTTAGTAGAGATAGGGCTTTGCCATGTTGGTCAGGCTGGTCTCTAACTCCTCAAGTGATCCACCTGCCTTGGCCTCCCAAATTGCTGGGATTACAGGCGTGAGCCACTGCGCCCAACCAGGATTTAACTTTAATGAACATCTAAGAGTTTGCTTTATTTTCTTAATATCTTCTCCCTCGAAAAGGGAAGAGAAAGCCATAGTGAAAGCTAATTTGAAAATGCATCCTTTCCTCACAGCCAGATCTCCGATGCTCACTAGGCTGAAGTCAAATGCTGCGGTCTGCCTTTTCTTTTCAGAAGGTGTTTTTTTTTTCTTACAGTTTCAAAGGAGGAAATGTCTCTCACCACTCCTGCTATTCCGTCCTTTCCTGGTTCCGAGGAACCAGAGTGCCACAGTCAGCATGCCTGCAGCAGTACTGGAGGAGCTGCTGTGCCTCATGATGTTCCGTGGGATGGAGAATGTGCAATGCTCTCAGCCCTTTGCGCCCCTTCCCTTTTCCCTCCCCCTGCTCTCTTTTTTTTTCTTTTTTGAGACAGGGTCTTGCTCTGTCACCCAGGCTGGAGCGCAGTGGCGCGATCATAGCTCACTGCAGCCTCAACCTCCTGGGCTCAAGCAATTCTGCCACCTTAGCCCCACTCTGAGTAGCTAGGGCTACAGGTGCACACCACCATACTCAGCTAATTAAAAAAATTTTTTTTTGTAGAGAAGGGATTTCGCTGTGTTTCCCAGGCTGGTGTCTAACACCTGGGCTCAAGTGATCTACCCACCTCGGCCTCCCAAAGTGCTGGGATTACTGGCATGAGCCACCGCACCCAACCCCCTTCTTCAAAACCTCCAGAAGTCCTCCTGCCTCCCAAATCAATACATGGTAAAGCCTTTTCTTTTCCCTACTGGGCTTTTCTCACTAATGTCCTAGTTTTCTTTTTGCAGCTAAGTTATTTGAGTTAATAGACAGCATCTGCTGCCTTCCCGTCTATGCTACTCATTTCCTCCTCAACTAGGTAGCTACCTATCTGTTGGCCCAGGACAGTCCTGGTGTATGCCTGTCATTCACCGTAGTTATCAATGGTACTTCCTTTTGCTCTCCGAGTGCCCTAGTTTGGACCCCGTATCTCTAGCCTCTGGCCTCTCATCACCCTACAGCATTGAGGGTCATTGAATTTTGAGATTTTTTTGCCCCCTCATCCCGTATTTGTGCTTGACACCTGTAACCACTTCATCTTTCCCAGGACTTTTTCTTCTTTGGCTTCTCTGGCATTTTAATTTATCGAATCTTCTTACCGACTATCCCTTTTCCTGGGTTCTCTCCTCTGTTCCCCCTGTGCTGGTTTCCTTTCTACTTTCCCTGATGAGCTACTTTTGTAATCTACCAGTAACCTCATCAAGTACTTATTGAACAAGAAGCCACCAAAGAGAGGAATGACATCTGTTTGTTAATGACTGTCTGGTGCGTAGTTAAGAACAGCCGGTCTCAGGGGAGGGGACTGGACTCGACTTATATAATCCCAGCCCCTTCTCCCCTCCCCACACAGACCACTCTGCCAGTTTGCTGCATTAATCGTTTTCAATTCTTTAGGTCGTAACCCCTTTTGAGAATCTGAAAGCCACTTAACGTCTCCCAGATTGAAATGCTTATATGAAAAAATATTCGCAGTTTTCTTATTGGATGTTCATGGGCCAAAGCTTGAAGCTCATCGTTGGACTACAAAGTTCGAAACCTTGGTCAAGAGAATCAAGTACCTGGGACTGAGATTCTGCAGAGTTCAGTTTCACTCACTTTCTGTATTGACCCTCCCATTGCCTGTCTACACGAACCTTCTGCAGCGAACCTTCTGCAGCGTCAGACCAGCTAGCTTGTTTACTCACTGCAAGGGAAGTTGTGCATTCATATTCATACCTTCTTGTCTTGATTGACACCTCTCTTTAATACCCCTTTTTTGCTCCCAGCTTCGTGAATCTTAATTTTCCCTCAAGGCTTGGCCAAGCACCATCTCATCTGAGGAACCTTTCCCAACCAGCCATGCTAGCCCTTCCTTCTCTACCATCTCTCCTTCCCTTGGTGGTCATGTCAGTGTTGCTTATTTGGTGCTTAGCTGTTTCTGTCTTCCCTATTTTTGTATCTAACTCCCCAAGGAGACGGCTGCTGTTTTTCTGCAGTGCCCAGCTCCTCGCATGGTTGGTGCAGAATAAATGTGGAGTGTGTTGGGAAGGGTGGGAGGAAGATTGGAGAGTGGAGTGTGGGCAGAGCAGGCCAGGGCAAAGTTCCTCCCTGACCCTGCATACTGCCCCGCCACCTGCTTTACACAGGACGCTGCACGCCTGCAATTAATGGCCGCAGACTGTCGGCGCTGCCCAGGTTCTCGGACTACGTGGCTTTTGAGTGCAGTCTCCTCTCCTCTGGCTCTTGGCAGCCTTGCCAGCTCTCCCTGAGGGGTCAGTGGCAGCAAACAGTGAGCTCTTTTGGTCCAGTACAAATCTCCATGTTATTCAAACTGCTGCCTTTATTCCTGCTGTGTGTTTTTACTTGGCCTGTCCCTTCCAAGCATTCAAACTCTCTTCATCCCTCATAGTCCCCTTCGTTGCCCACCTCCATGAATCTTTTCCTGATAACCCTACTAGTAATGCTGTTTTCCTCCTGGAAACCTCTCTTGAGAGCCCTTATCCTTAGACCACACAGTCTGCCCCAGGCTGATTGGTTTTATTGCCTTATTTTGTTCTCTATTGTTTCTGGCTAAGTTGTCATTTCCTCAATTAAACTGTGAGAGTCACAGGAGTCAGCACCCTGGCCCAGGACACAGCAGCTGTTTCATCACCACTGGCTGATGTTCCTTCTCACCTTGCTGCTTCTGTGCCTTTAGAGTCAATGTCATCTCCTTGTGCTTTTCCTTAGGCCATTTCTGGTGACATAAAGTTTGTTTCCGCTTATGTCTAGAATAAATCAAATTAAATGTGAAATACCGGCTGGGCATGATGGCTCATGCCTGTAAACCCAGCACTTTGGGAGTCCGAGGCGGGTAGGTCACTTGAGGTTAGGAGTTCAAGACCAGCCTGGCCAATGTGGTGAAACCCTGTTTCTACTAAAAATACAAAAATTTAGCTTGGTGTGGTGGTTGGCGCCTATAATCCCAGCTACTCAAGAGGCTGAGGCAGGAGAATCACTTCAACTCAGGAGGCGGAGGCTGCAGTGAGCCAAGATTGCACCACTGCACTCCAGTCTGGGCAAGAGAGCAAGACTCCATCTCAAAAAAAAAAAAAAAAAGTGAAATACTGATATTTACATATACATGATCATAGATTCATAGATAATACAAATCACTTCAGTGGTTTTATATTTGTGTGTGCGTGTGTGTGTGTTATATGCAACGTGACAATGATTTGTTACTGTATGGCTTTTTGGAAGTAAGAACATATGCATGCTGCATAGTTAATCAAATCATACTCGAAAAGTTCTGTACCTGGACACCCGAGGTGTGGTCTTTCAGCCGTTAGTGAAATAATGCTTCATAGGTGGATGCATCTTTAAAAACTGCTGTTCCGTTCACCACTCTGTTTTCTCCCTTACACAGTCTGAGGTCCGCAGATGGTTCTGTAGTTTACATGTGAGAACCAAGATTCAGAGAGGGTAAGTGGCTTGCTGGGAGTCAAATCATCTAAATAACAGAACTAGGACTAAATTAAAACCCAGTTTTTAAAATTTAACTTCAGTGGCTTTTTTTTCTGCCATGCGGCCTCTCCTTAAACTGACTCTTCCCCTAGGCTTACTACCAAGGTGTAAATTGGGCGGCCAGTTCTCATCTTTCTCTAGGGCCAGGGTCCCAAAGGTGAGCAGAATTGTCAGACCTGCACCTTTGTGTGGAAACCACCTGCGCCCCGTTCCTGCTGTTGGGCTGTGGCCCTACATGGATGTCCAGGCCACCCTGGCTGACTGGCCTTGCCCTGGGGTCTTAGCCTCTCTCTAGGGGGCCTTCTGTACTACATTTGCCTTTTTATTTATTTATTTTTTTTGAGACGGAGTTTTGCTCTTGTCGCCCAGGCTAGAGTGCAGTGGCATGATCTCAGCTCACTGCAACCTCCACCTCCTGGGTTCAAGCGATTCTCCTGCCTCAGCCTCCTGAGTAGCTGGGAGGTGCCTGGCACCACACCTGGCTAATTTTGTATTTTCAATAGAGATGGGGTTTCACCATGTTGCCCATGCTGGTCTTGAACTCCTGACCTCAGGTGATCCACCCACCTTGACCTCCCAAAGTGCTGGGATTACAGGCGTGAGCCACCGCACCCGGCTTAGGTTTGCCTTTTTAAACAGCACCTCTGTAGTCTTTTTCCCGCATCTTCTGTTTGAGTCTAAGAGTTGCAGCATCCACTTCATAAACTGCCTCGCTGGTGTTTCTCCCCGATTCTGTGTCTGTACAGTCAGCGGAGGTGTGACTGTTTCACGGGCCTGGCTGACCCAGGTCTGCCTTGGGTCCCTGCTCGGGCACCCCTCTTTCTAACAAATGTTGAATTAACCTTGAATGAGATTGTTGCTTCTAAAATGCCATTGGTCAGCTTTTTACTGCTTGTTCTTGCCCTCTGTTTAAGGAATGTTTTTTTTCTTTTTGTCCTTTCAGGAATTAAATAAAAAGTAGCAAAATTGTTGGAAACTGTTTTCAGTCCCCTTTATCACTGTGGCACAGGAAGCTGTCATCTCAGAAATTCATCGGCAGAGAAACACAGATAAAAGGGCTACCCTGTTGGACAGGAATGTTCTTTTGGATTTAATGGGATAATTGTATTTAGGTAAAACCTTTCATCTGAGGACTTCAAAGGACTTTACCTTGTTTAGTAGTTATTATCACACCCTACAGAATGACATTAGGGTACTACACTCCTAGATTTTTGTGTGTGTGTATGTGCATTTGTTTATTTATTTAGTATTGTGCTTGTTTTCTTAGGTTCACCATGGAAAGTCTCAGGAACCTAACAGCACTGCAGTTGATATCCATTAAAAAATAGTACCTAACAAATAGCAGACGTAACTGGCCTCTATGTCCTGGAATGACGAATGAAGATGTTAATGGGGTTATAAAATAAAGAGCAACCATTCTGGAGCCAGGAAGGCGGGGCTGGGAGGGACAAGAGTAGTGACCAAAGTACTGGCAGCAGAGAGCGCTCCTTCCCCACATGCCCCTGGTGGGTTTTACTTTTATTGGTTCTACTCAGGGTCCAAAAAGAGATTATTCTGTGAACAAGCTCTTGGAGAGAGTGTAGAGCCACATAATCCCCCTTAACAGTTTTTTTTTTTTTTTTTTAAGACAGAATCTCGCTGTGTTGCCCAGGCTGGAGTGCAGTGGTGCAATCTCAGCTCATTGCAGCCTCTGCCTCCTGGGTTCAAGCGATTCTTATGCCTCAGCCTCCAGAGTAGCTGGGATTACAGGCGTTTGCCACCATGCCTGGCTAATTTTTGTGTTTTTGGTAGAGACAGGGTTTCACTGTGTTACCCAAGCTGATCTCAAACTCCTGACCTCAGGTGATCCACCTGCCTCGGTCTCCCAAAGTGCTCAGATTATAGGCGTGCACCACCGCACCTGACCAACAGATCTTTTGAGAAGCAAGCTTGTGTCATGACCGGAGGAAGGATCCCTAAGTAAGTTAAACTAAGGCCAACTCCCGCCCCCACCCTCCCAGCCCCAGTCTCTGCAATCCGTGAGAGACCATTGGCACAGCCTCTGGGTAAAGGGGTTGGATCAGTGGTGAAGGGAAGAAGCTTTCAGAGAAAAGCCTGGCAAGAGTGGCCATGGGGTGCCCAGTGCTGTCCCCTTTGCTGTCCCCTTCCACATGCATCTGGTCTTGAGCTGTGGCCCAGCCATGTCACTTTTTACCAGCTTCTTTAATGCTGCAGGGTCGTGGTGGTTGTGAGAGAGAAGATTTTTATACCATTGGTTATGTTTTCCTTCCCAAAGATGCAGTGCTTGCCCTGTGAAAACAGTTTCCCCATAGCAGGCCATTCATACCTCTTGGCTCAGCAGGGGGAGACAAAGTCGCAGACACTGCCTACTGCACTTGTTTGACGGAAAGTCCTGCGCGCTCTTTATTTCAGTCTCACTTTATATCCATTTGTTTAGATGTCCTCCTGGCTAGTGAGTCTCTGTTTCCTCTCTGTGTAAGTCCTCAGTTCCCTCCCCTGGCCTCCTATTTCCGCTGGTAACCTCCCAGTTCCTTATACTGGAAGATGCAGAGGACCTGGAGGTTGTCCACTGAGACAGTTCAGCCTCAAAATCCCTGGCTCAGCCTGTGCTAAACTCTCAGAAGATGTGGATCCTTAACTTCACTTGAAATCTCACTCCCTTAAATTAGCTTCTGTCTACCTTTTTCTTTAGTCTTTATGTCTCCAGACCTCTGAATTGGGGCAGTGGAGGGAAGAGAGACCATCAGTCACTCACTTCGCCCCTTACAGCTGCCATCCCTCTACCACCAGTGCTGAACAGATTCTCTGAATGGACAGTCCACCTATGAAAACCACATTATTTCCCACCAACTCTGCCTCCCATCATCTGGAATCCAGCTTTGAACTGAGTTTAGAGCTCAATCGGCTTCCTCCCTCCCTGGTGTGTGAATTTCTTTGTGTCATCTCTACCAGCTGGCCACTAACCTGTCCATAGAAACTGTCTCCTTTCAAGGACCAGAGCATGCTCTCCCGGAAAAGCCATTCCATCATTGGAGAGCTCCAATGGTTAGAACGGTCTTTATCCTATTCACTGAGAATCTCATGATTTCTTCCATTGGTTCTAGGAAGAGGCAACACAAATGTATATTTTCTCTTGAGATATGTAATATACAGTTTTTTCCTTATTTACATTGAAGGGCTAACTCGATGTATTTGAAGACAACTTCCGTCTTTCCCTTTCAAAAGCTTTTTAGGGCCGGGCGCGGTGGCTTATGCCTGTAATCCCAGCACTTTGGGAGGCTGAGGTGGGCGGATTGCTTGAGGTCAGGAGTTTGAGACCAGCCTGGCCAACATGGCAAAACCCCATCTCTACTAGAAATACAAAAAGGAGCAGGGCATGGTGGTGGGCGCCTGTAATCCCAGCTATTTGGGAGGTTGAGGCAGATGAATTGCTTGAACCAGGGAGGTGGAGGAGGAGGTTGCAGTGAGCCGAGATCGTGCCACTGCACTCCAGCCTGGCTGACAGAGTGAGACTCTCTCTCTCTCTCTCAAAACAAACAAACAAACAAAAAACACTTTTTCAAAATATTATTGAAACACTTCCCCTGCTATTGCCTTCTGATCAAACTGGGAGGTCCCAGTTCTCCCCTTTTGAAATTGTTGAGTGCCTTCTCGTTCTTTGAAGTCTACTCATCTTTCCCAACTTGATTTCCTCTTTCTTCCTAATCCTCAATCCCAAGAAACTCTCTAGGCAAAATTCTTTCATTTTCTGTGTTCCAGAGATTCTTGTTCATACTCGACCTTGTCTTCACCAGTCTACAAAACTCTAGAAAGGTCTACATTCTAATCATTAAAAAAAAAATCTCCTAGTACAGCGCCTGGTAAACAGGAGGTAGAACATTACTTAATGTTTAATTTTCTCTGTTCTTACTCTAGTACTTCCTTAGAAAGTTCACTTTTTAGTATTTTTTAAAATCTACAAATGACTACTAAGTATTTAGCCCTAGCCCCAATTTGTTACTCATTTTCCAATCTTAGGTTCCCTGGAGATCACTGGATATCCCAATTTAATATAGCTAGTTTTCTCCAGTCCCTGCAAACCTGCCGCCCATATAACTTTCCTAGTGGTTTTTGTTCAGTAAGCTGCTTGAAACGATTTTGAAGGACCTTAGGAATCGAGCCATGTCTGGATTCTCATTCATGAAGTTGTTCTGATTCCCGGACCACGGGCCCTCAACTGGGCCGTGATTCTCATGCTTTCTGGTTTCTCTTTAACTGTCGGGGGCAGCCCAGTCTTTCGATTCCCCCGAGCTCTCAGCCACAGGGATCATTTTTGGCACATCTTTCTCTTTCCATGTAGTCAGCCTCCTCCAGGAGGAAAAGTCAGCCACCTCCTCACTTTTCCAATTCATCTTTCATTTTTATTTCTGAGCCACCATCCTGTGCCTGGGTGACCGGCAACAGCTTCATCGCTGGTGCTCCTGCTCCCAGCTTTGCCTCGCTTCACTCTGCCCTGTGCTTAACTCAGAATAGTCTTGCTAAGGGGACTTTTGCGGTGTTATTCCGCTGCTTAGACGTCGAGAGTCACTCTCTTACTTGCTGGATTAAGTGTGAGATCTTGCACGAATCCTCATCTTTAGCTACAAAATCTGAGACAGACCAGAGACCTGTTAGGTAGCAGAGGCTGCACTTTTCTTCTATGGATGTACTGTTTGTAATTAATAGTATTGACCAACTCTCTTCTTTTGTCTTTTTTTTAAAACAACTGCCATATAAGTCATCCATTTAAAGTGCACAAAGGTTTTGGGGACATTCACAGAGCTGTGCAACCATTACCACAATCAATTGTAGAACATTTTCATCATCCCCCCAAGAAACTCCATACCCATTAGCACTCACTCTCCATTTTTTCCAAGCCCCTAACTCCTGGCATCCATCACACTTCCGTCTCTATAGATTTCAGACATTTCTTCTAAATGGAATTGAACAGCATGTGGCCTTTTGTGACTAGCTTCTTTCACATAGCGTCATCATTTCAAGGTTCATCTATGTTGAAGCATATATCAGTATTTCGTTTCTTTTTATTGCATAAAAGATTCCCATTGTATGGGTATACCACATTTTGAGTATCCAGTCATCAGTTGATGGACATTGGGTTGTCTGTCTTCATTTTATGTAATTCACATACATGAAACTCTACCGCTTTACAATGTAAAATTCAATTTTTTTTTTTTTTTTTTTTAGTTTATTCACAGAGTTGTGTGACCATCTCCATATCTAACTTTAGGACATTTTCATTACCCCAAAAAGGAACCCTCCACCCATTAGCAGTCCACTCCACTCTCCCCACTCCCCTGCTTCTGGCAAATGCTGCTTTCCATTTTGTGTGGATGGATTTTCCTCCTCTAGACATGGCATATGAATGGAAGGATGCAATATGGGGTCTTTTGTGACAGGTTTCTTCTACTTACATAATGTTTTCAAGGTGATTCTGTGTTTTCTTAGATTCTGTATTTGTCTATTGGGCATTCATTCATAACGGGCCTACTGGATTAACTATATTTTCTATAATCTTGATATCTTGTTATTCATGGCCTGGCTGACTGGGAGGTACTGCCCCTCCCAGAGTGAGCCAGTTCATAGAGATTGCCAAGGCCTGGCCCAGGAGAACACCTTTCATTTGCAAACGAATCAGCGGTCTTCTTTATCCAACTCTCACACCAAGCTAATATTCCCCTGCCCTCAATCAACCCAGCGACAGGCACCAGGCAACTAGCTGACAGCCCCTATGCTCTAAAGCCTGGCAAAATTATTTACGCTAGCCAGTCCTCAACTGTTTAACCCTACCCTGTCTTGCCTTTCCTGCAGAAAACACAATAAAGTCTCTGGCCCTGGCTTTTCCCTCACCCTTCTGCCTCCTGCCCAAAATCGGTGCTTCCCCGTGTGGACCTACATGGCCTGGCATCCCCTCCTGTCAGGAGCTGTAGGTCATAAAAGCCTTCTTTCAGTGGCATGGACCTCTGTGTAGTCACTTGGTTACCTCCATAAATTAAACTCTTGTGGGTACAATTGAGCCAAATGTTCATTTAGGTTGTAGCATGTATCAGTTTTTCATTACTTTTTTTTTTTTTTTTTTGAGTACAGAGTTCGCTCCCGTTGCCCAGGCTGGAGTGCAATGGTGTGATCTTGGCTCACTGCAACCTCTGCCTCCCAGGTTCAAGAGATTTTCCTGCCTCAGCCTCCTGAGTAGCTAGAGCTACAGGCACGCACCCATCAACACCTGGCTAATTTTTGTGTTTTTAGTAGAGACAGGGTTTCACTACGTTGGGCAGGCTGGTCTTGAACTCCTGACCTCAGGTGATTTGCCCACCTTGGCCTCCCAAAGTGCTAGGATTACAGGTATGAGCCACCGCGCCTGGCCTCTTCATTCATTTTTATGGCTGGATAGATAATATTGCATTGTGTGGATATGCCACATTTTGTTCATTCATTCATCAGTTGATAGATATTTGTGTTCCCCTTTTTGACTATTTTGAATAATGCTTCTATGAGCATTCATGTACAAGTTTTGGTGTGAACATATGTTTTAAATTCTCTTGGGTAAATACCTAGTTGTAGAATTGCTGCATCGTTTGGTAATTCTATGTTTAGCATTTTGAGGAACCATCAAACTGTTTTCCAAAGTGGTTGCATCATTTTACAATCCCATCGGCAGTCTGTGAAGCTTCCAGGTTCTCTGTGTTTTCACTGACACTTGTTATTGCCTATCTTTTAATAATCCTAATAGATTTGAAGTGGCGTGTTACTGTGGTTTTGATTTGCAATTCTCTAATGAATAACGATGTTGAGCATCTTTTCATGTGCTTATTGGCCATTTGAATATCTTTTTGGTGAAATATCTTCTTTGGTCTTTTTTTTTTTTTTGAGGCAGAGACTCACTCTGTCACCCAGGCTGGAGTGCAGTGGTGTGATCTTGGCTCACTGCAACCTCTGCCTCCCAGGTTCAAATGATTCTTGTGCCTCAGCCTCTGGAGTAGCTGGAATTACAGGCGCTGCAAACATGCTTGGCTAATTTTTTTTTTTTTTTTAGTAGAGATGGGGTTTCACTATGTTGGCCAGGCTGGACTCAAACTCCTGACCTCAGGTGATCTGCCCACCTTGGCCTCCCAAAGTGCTGGGATTACAGGCGTGAGCCACCATACTTGGCCATCTTTTTTTATTTTTTAATTAGATTATTTGTCCTTTTATTGTTGAGTTGTAAGAGTTCTTTATGTATTAATGTTTTGGATATAAGTCTCTCATCAGATGTCGGGTTTGCAAAATTTTCTTCCATTCTGTGGGATGTCTTTTCACTTTCTTACTGGTGTCCTTTGAAACACACACAAAAATAATATTGATGAAGTCCAATTTATTTTTCCTTTTGTCACTTTTGGGTTTGGTGTCATATATAAGATATCTTGGCCTAATCCAGGGTTATGAAGATTTATTCCTATGTTTCCTTCTAAGAGTTTCATAGTTCTAGCCCTTACTTTTAGGTGTATGATCCATTTTGTGTTATTTTTTTGCAGATTGTATGAAGTAGGAGGCTCATTCATTTTTTTT